>NC_054758.1:6867500-7215000 GCF_018143015.1 Lytechinus variegatus | reverse complement strand
TTTGTGTGGGGGTAAAGGTTTTCCTATATCTATGGAATAATTCTAAAACCAGCAAGCAAGTATAATAACGAAGAACAATTAGGTTTTACATACCTCTTCCTTTCTCTTATTTTCTTCTCGTTCTTTCTGTTCCCTAGCTTGTCTTCTCTGTCTCTCCTCCTCTGCTTTTCTTTTGCTCTCCTGTAAACAGAAAGAGAACAATTAAAATTAAAAATAATAATATCAATGGTATATAAATACATACATAACTATTAAGTGACAAATGTTCACTTGAATGGCGATACAACATTTGCCTCTGAGACAATTAATCAGCGGTTTATTTCAGGTTAGGGTTGCAATAGGGTTTTATATAGGTTTAAGGATCAAATGTCATAAGAGCAAAAATCATGGAACCACATCAACCTGTATATTAAAAAATAAAAGTCATCTACCCCCCCCTCCGGACAAAAGTGTTTTATCTAATTTGTTCTACCTCCTTTAGAAGGGGGGGTTACATTATACAAACTATCGTTAATAGTGTATTATGAATCGTTTACAAAAAAAATATATATATATCCTATGTCATGTAAATTTCTTTATACAGTAATAACCATTTACATGTATATCATTGCATGTAATTGTAAATTTTTTTATCTGCCCTTCACTGTAAATAAAGATTACTTACCTCTTCACCTGCTTGGGCCATCTGTTCAAACTTATTCCTCAGACTTCCAGCGCCTCCTTTAGCTGTAATCAAATCAAATTCAATCGAAAGTTCTTATTGAAATCAATCTTAAAATTGATTAAATATTTAAAACCTCAACAGTAAATCCTTTTGCATTGGTATTGCCATGCTAGAATCAATTCACAATTTCACTTTAATAATAACAACTGATTTACAAGCTTTAAATCGATTGTTTTGACTTCTGATAATACCCATTACATGATGGTCAGCAATTGGGGAGAGGTATGGGGTGGGGACGTGAAAAATAGAGGGAGCACTAATAAAAAAAATGCAATGGATTTTAATGTAATTCTTGAAGGATCATAACTTCATGAAGATCTCGATTCATTCACTGAATTCATGTTTTCCATGACCCGGTTCGATTCCCAAGTGGCGCGCCACTGCCCATTGGTTACCAGGTCCCTCGGAGAGGACCTTAAGCCGTCGGTCCCCCGGTTGCTTTCTTAATGGCATTGGTGCTTTCTTAATAGCAGTCAGGTAAAAAACCTCGGTAAAAACTCTGCAATCACAACAAAAAATACCTCCTACTTCTTCAAGTGGAAACACATGCCAAAGAAAAAATGATATCGAAGTACTTTGAACAAGATACCTTCTCAGAACATAATTATATAAGAGTTTTGTGTTTCGGCTGTCCTATTCACAGTCAAGGAAACTCCCGCTTTTGCGAGAGCGACAGAATCTCGATTAACAGGGATTTGTGGTCGCATGACGCAATCTTTTCGGATCTCACCGAATAGCTTTCCTGTACAAAGTGAATGGGGTTTTTTGACATACCCTCACTAAAAAATTCATATAAAAAAAGCACCACGGTGGCGGATTTTTATTTTCAAATATGTTAAAGAAAACTAAATTTCTCATCTATATTCCAAAAAATAGAATTCGCCACCGTGGTGCTTAGACGCTATTGAAGAAAGAAGACACATTTATGCTGAAAAAATGCAAGCAAAAGTTCTCGTAAGAGGAGGTTAGTCTCTGCGTTCAGCCTTTGTGCCGCGATACTCCGTTGCATGTTGTAGCCGAACGCGTGGTGTGTGTGTGTGTACAAATTGTACAAAGTGTGCATAGAGCTATGGTACTACCATGGACATTCCATGATCATGCTGAAAGTTATTTTGGGTACGGCATTACGTAATATATGATAAGAAAGACTTGGAAAATATATTCGTTCCTATGGTAATAACCTCTAGCTCTAACCATGGACCTAGGTCCATGCTCTAACCAGCTCTCCGGCGGTTTAGTGCTATGGAAATTGGATATGCAGTTCTCGATAATGTTCATAATCTAAACCATTGATCTCACACCTGTTCACTGCTAGCATGGATCATGTCGAATGGAGAATGGTCATGATTATAATGACATCATGATAATTGATATTCTCATCTGGGCTGGACGTTTGAGGGAAGTTTGGACATGGATCGAGCTGACAGGCAGACTTTTATAATGCACTTGATTTGGTGACCGGTAGCCCCAATACTTTGCAGTATGTATGTTTTGAAGGTGAATACAGTATACTTTCTTCCAATTTGTTGGCTTCGTCAACCAGCCAATGATTGTTTTAGGACAGACCTGTATTCGGCATGTTTTGAAATTGCATATCGACGTAATAATTTCCATGATTTCCGCCGGCACTGGTAGTGGAAATAATATTATAATGAATTGATTATGGATTGTGCATCAGATCATAAGCTGAATGCTGAGGTGGAATCAACATGAAAGTTGGATATTACGGATATGACGGTGGATCCAAAAATATGGTCTTATTACGGTACATTTAACGTCAGGATTAAGGGTAAGTGATGAACGAAAATCAAATTGAATGCTTGACAATAAATAAGAGAAAGAGAGAGAGAGGGGGAGAGAGAGGCACATGTTCTAAATATAACAATGTCCCGAAGAATGCACGGTTGTATAGAGCTAACAGCTCTATGGTTGTATACACGCGTACACATTTTCACCGCTCTTACCGAGTGTTCGCACACATACATAAGGGTCTGAAAACAGCCGAGAAAGACTATACAGGGCGAAGGTTTTCAGTGGTGATTCATGCTTCGGTGAACGCAACTATCTCGAAAAAGGGACGTTTCAAACGATCTCGGAAAGCGGGAGTTTCCCTGACTGATTCAATCATTCAATTATAATATCTAATCAAGGCAATATTTTGTATACTTATAAAATATTTACTCTGTATTATTTCATGCATTTCTAATTTGTTTGCATTGTACATATGTTTTTTTAACCTATTTGAATTTGAATGAATAAAGAATTGAATTGAATCTAACCTGGTGGCTGGGGTCTTGTTCTTGTATACGACGATGAAACACCCTGCATATCGTCGAAACCGCCTGCCGATGCGTCCTGCGCATTCTTATCAACACCGAACTTTCCTCCGAACCCTTTGCTCATGTCCGTTTGAGATGCGTGTTTCTCTGTCTTGCCTTCGTAGTCAAACCCGAGCGCCGATGAATCTTGGCGGTCCTTCTGCACGCCGTATTTCCCGCCAAACCCGCTGGCGTAATCTGTTAACAAAATACAGCCACACATACATACACATCATTAAAAGAATGTATTTCTTAATGAAAAATCTTAAGATTACTAGTTTCTGAAGTTTGAAGTAATTGAAAGAAAATAAAAAAAAACATGTGGCGTGATAGAACTAAGCTAATATATGATTCACTGTACATGTATAAATGGGTAAAATTTACAATCTAACAACCTAATAAGTGCTTCAAGCGAAAAGTATTTTGCCCTAATATTTTTCTGTTCTTTTTGGTATAACCACAGGCCTGTTACAAAAAAGAATTGCAATCAAACTAGAAATGTATGCAAATAGATTTTCAACAAATCTAAATCTCTCATTGGGATTAGCAATTGATATTTTCACTTTATATAACAAATTTCCCGATATTCATAGACATTTCCTGGAATTTTCAAGTTTGATTTTTAACAAAAATCAGGAAATAATTTAGCGAGCCCAAATTTGGTCCAAGTGACCAAAATCAAGGAATTTAACATTTTTAAAAACATCTTTAAAATGAGGGGAAAAAATTGCAAAATTGAAGCACGGAGTGCAAGCCAAAAATTTTGAGCCACGTATCAAGGTAAACAATTCTTTAAATATGACATGAATAATAAATGTTGCAACGTTTAATTGTTGTTTGATTGTAATTGGAATACCCTGGAATCTTCTTCATTTTTTGAATCTCCTTCAAAGTGGAAACACTGGGCTATGGTTATATCGGTTATATGTTTATATTATTGAATCTTAAAAATACTATATTCCATCAACTCAATTCCATACCATCACTCAATTTTTTTGGGGGGGTACTTCACTTTTTTTTCCTTTCTGAATACCTTTGCAAGGTTGAATGGAGTTGAACCTTTACCTGTAGTGACTTGCTGTTTTATATTTGATGAGCCTTTGGGCAAAAACAGACTGTCTAGCTAGATCAATGAGCAACTCTTTCCAGCCTTTCCAGCTTTGTACTACATGGGCTCCTACCTAGCTATTGGGAGCTTTGACAAGGCATCTTGAGAAAAGTCTATGCTATGTCCTTCATCACGAATGCTGTGATAAAGGTGCGCGTCTTTCGGCACAGATGCCGTGATAAAGGTATCTATGACGATGCAAAAATCTCTTGCAGCGGATATCCCTGCATTCTTGTGTGTAATAATGCATGCCATTCTACATTCAACAAACCTTTCTGTGAGGCATGTTTCTCCGTCTTTCCTTCATAGTCAAACCCGACAGCAGAAGCGTCCTGACGATCCTTCTGGACACCGTGCTTGCCACCGAAACCCGTCGCATAATCTGTAACCGTCATGCAAAAATAACGGATGCAAAATGATAATGGATGCAATGCAATCATGCAAGGGTGTGCTACCCTATCATTCATTCTAAAAAATAATATCTGGGGAGCATTCCATGCAAGGACTTGTCAGATGTTTTATCTGACAAGTCGTATTTTATCCAAAAGTTCCCATAATAACAGTGCTTCCCTGTCAATCAAAATATTAGGAATTTGTCAGATCCGGCAACTTGTTAGACAAAAGTGTTGATAAAAGGCTCCCGTGGGGTTTCATGTTTGGTGTTGGCTTGGTGTTTTATCAAACACAATGCAGATAGGGTAAATTTGGGTTTGGTGTTGAAGCATGATTCAGATAGCCTATCACCTAATGTGAATTAGTAATGATAATAATAATAAAAATAAAATACAGTGTTTGTATAGTGCATATCACATAATGAATATTGTCTGTATGTGCTTCCAAACGACTTGGATATTATTACCCCGGCTGTGGCTTGGCAGCCGTAATTACTCAGATTACAGCGCACACGCATTTCAAGGAATTCCTGTCAGGTACATGTACCTATTCACCTCACCTCGGTTGAGTGCAGCACAATGTGGATAAAGTACTTGCTGAAGGAAACCACGCCATGGCTGGGATTTGAACCCACGACCCTCTGTTTCAATGTCCGGAGACTAATCCACTGGGTCACAACGCTCCACATTTACACAAATAATCCAAATCACATCATTGATAGCCCAAAACATGATCTGCCTGATGCTGCTCCTGGAGCGAAATTTCATGCTTGGTGTTACAGTGCTGTAAATATCAGCTCAGCACCAACACCAAACTTGGTGTCACTAAGTTTGATTGCCTTCTATAGCTCTGACACCTTATCTAAGTTTTCAAACATGGTCCAAATCACACAATTGATAACTCTTACGTTTATTTTAGTACCGTATTTATTTATATTTCGCCCAAACACCAAAGGTCGACTACGTACTTGTTATCACTAAATGTATCTATGCAGTTGTTGCAAGAGACAGATGTGCAATTGATTGCAAATTTCAATCACAAGTTTTAATACTAAAGTGATCCAACTGGTACAAATCTATAAAGGAAGAAGACAAAGTGGTTGGAGACTTAATTTACCATCAGCCCATGCCAAGATTTCATCTATAATCTATATATAGCTCATTCTGGTATGCATATATGGGGTGTGTTTCATGAAGCTTCCTGTTAGTGATTTACACTAACATATTTGCTCTGAGCCAATCAGATGCAAGGATTTCTGTAGCTTATAACAGATGTCAGTGAAAATCACTGAGGATCAGCTTCATGAAATGTTCCCATGGTTGGTAGTGTAAACATACCTTTTTGTGAGTTGTGCTGTGCTAAACTGGCTTGGTAATCCCATCCAACGGCACTCTGAGAGGAGAGAGAATAAGGTCTTAAAGATAGAAATACTCAGTTTGTTTTTAGATTAAGTCCTTATTCACTTAATAAGATGTAGGAAACTTATATGTATGAGGTCAGAATATACGAGCTTAGAACATACAAGACAAACCTGAAACACATAATTATTACATTTTCTAAGAAAAAAAAACAAAAAATAAAATAAAAATTGGCTGGAATTTCTGGGACTGTATCTGAAGATTTCCAGGACTCTACCACTCTTAAAATCAAGGAAAATTGGGCAATATATCAGTATAGCACTTCATAAAAATTTTCTTTGTATCGAGGTAGAGCCAAGCAAGACCTCTGTGCTGACATACACTGTCAGCCTACATTGTACATTCCCACAATGACTTCCCAGTTTTAATTCCTTCCTCTTTTAAAAGGCACACATGCCTAACACAGTACTGTATTGTAAGTATTAAAAAAGTTTTTAAAAAAGTCAACACAGGCTTCAGTAGTCAGAGAGTTGGGGCTTTAGATGTAAAGATATCAAAGAGGGTGAAATTGACTACCGGTACAAAATAACTTAATTATTCATGTAAATTACAAAGGCAAGTGGCATTTGTTCAATCAAAATTAGTTAACCTACAAATAGCAAATAGGCATGAGTGTGCAGGGAATAATTCGCTCTTCAAATTTGATCAGCATTCTTAGTCATAAGAGAAAAGTTCTTTACAGCCGTATGTAAAAATTTGCGACACAAGAAGACGTAGTGTAACGAAAATGTAGAGAAATACCAGGAAAGTTATTCCCTGGAGCAAAGGTAAAAGAGTTCACAAGAGGTGAGAGAAAGATGCTTTTTGCTTGCCGAAAGTGGAGCCCTGCTTGTCCCACTAGATATGCCAATGAGTTGGGTCAATTACCTTATCCATGCTTTTCTGTACTCCAAACTTTCCTCCAAAACCTGTCGCATAATCTGTCACAAAAAAAGATAAAGAATACAAAAATATTAATCAACAACGGAGTAATATAATCAACTCATAAGAAACAGTTTAATGATAAAATAGAAGTGGCTAGTCTTGTTCTAGACTTAATTTACTGAACTCTTTATTGACCAACTATATACCGAGCAGAGTGAGTGGGCAAAGAGAAGATGTACTCCATGAGAACTTGTACCCTGATATTTCTTGAAGTACAGGTTCTCTAGGTGGCACGCTCACTTGTGAGGCACGATCGGGCAATAAAGACTTCAGTAAATAGATTCTAAAACTAGACTAAGTTTAAGAAGTGAAAAGTTTCATATCTGGAGCTGATTAGTACACACCAGAACTGCCAACTTGAACAAGAATATTTCAGTATTTCGAAAGCTGAAAATCAGTATTTTGGTGAGGAAATTTGCAAGTACACTGTACAGTGTAAGCCACCTAGCCAAAGTATTATTTATATCAGTATTATTTATTCTATTATTTCAATTTATTTATCATTATTTTTATATCATTTATTTATTCATTCATATATTTTTATTTATTTATCTTTTCATTTATTTATTTATTTGATTCTATTTTTTATTAATTTTTTGGGGGATAGGCTACTTTTCACAATGCCTTAACCTGCAACATTAGATAAGCTTTAACAAATTTTCCCAGGGTCTATTGAGCATTTTGGGGGGCTAAATCGCCCCTTGCTCTATGTAATTTTTTTCCCTGATGCTACCGCTAGTTTCAATGACATTCTATAAAAAAAACATGTGAAACTCAAATGGATGATAAGGTACATGTACGCAAGTATATCAGCTTTTCATTTTATTTCACATTACTTCCTCTTTAATGTGAGCAGACTGAAGCAATAGGAAACTACTACTTTAACTGTAAGTAATTCAATCCATACGAATACAGGTACAGTCTACATTAGGCAACCTGTCAACACTTTGTGCAATGTTTTTCTTCAGTAGGAATCTTGCTATAAGGCTACTACTGTCCATGTATGTATACGTCTTTTCAAGATTAAAAAATAACATGGGGGGGGGGGCATTTACCCTCCAAAATAAAAAGAGCCCTAGAAACTTAAACAAAAGGTTCTGAAAAATCCCCAACATTACAATGTTAAAGCTAATCGAACAGTAAGTTGTAAATATTGATTGATTGATTTGAATTTATTTCTGCACTCAGCATAAATATTCAACATTTCATCTAGGTGATACAATTAAGTTTTACAAAACAAGTTAAGAAATAGTCATAACAAAGCAATGAAAAATTAATATAAAAAAGTAGCAATATTCAATGAAAATAAAATAACAGTTTAAACGAATGCAGGAGACCGCCATCGTGAGCGGTTAAGCTTGAAAATGATGGCGGCCTCGTAAAATGGTACATAAATTTCTTTCATTGATCAAGTGGGTGCAATGCAGGTGCAGTAAAGGGCAGTTGAATAATTAACTTGAAGAGGGGGATGCATATGATTCAATGGTTTTTCTTTTAATAGTGGCTTTAAATGAGTATATTGTTGAACATGACTTAACGTTGTTTGGAAAGTTGTTCCAAATATCGGGACCATAATGTCGAATTGATTTATGAGTTATTAATAACTTAGGGTTGGTGAGATGAAGGTTTCCTGATGTGCGGGTTGGGTAGGAATGAACAGACCTGTTAAACCTAAACATATTATTAAAGGACGGAGGAAGTTGATTATTAAAGTATTTGAACATAAAGATAGCTACTTGAATCGTATTGATATCAAAGATTTTTAAGGTTTTAAGTTTATGAAACAATGGGTCAGAATGAGCCAAGTAATGTGACCCTGTGCACATACGGATTGCTCTTTTTTGTAGTTTAAAGATGGAGTTTAGTTTAAAAGAACCACAATTTGCCCAAACGATATTACAATATGTTATATAAGGGAGGACTAATGAATTGTATAAGAATAAAGTTTTGTCAGGAAGAGTGAATTTTAACTTAGAAATTATTCCAATACTTTTGGAAACGGACATCGTAACATGGTGAATGTGTTGATTCCAAGTCAAAAATTCATCCATAATTATACCTAAAAATTTAGATTGGTTTTTCTGTTCAAGGGGGGGTGCCGTCAATGTTAATGTGAATCGGTGTGTTAATGTTATGGGAATGGTGTCTGAAATACATAAAATGTGTCTTTTTTGTATTAAGGGAGAGTTTGTTGGCTTTGAACCAGTTTGACACTTTGTCTATTTCACGATTAACGATATTGTTTAATGAATTAAGGTCTCTATGAGTCTGAGAATAAAATATATTGGTGTCGTCGGCAAATAATACGAAGGATAAAATAGAGGAGGTTCTAATAATGTCGTTAATGTAGAGTAAAAAAAAAAGTGGGCCTAAAATGGAACCTTGAGGGACACCACATCGAACTAAAAGAGAATCAGAGTCGCAACTGCAAATATGTGTGACATATGAAATTTGAAATATACCGGTATATGAAAATCACCTTTTTTGCTGTTCATCATATTTCTTAACTTGCAGTGCTTAATTACGTCAAAATATGGAGCAGAGCATATTAATGAGAATCATATGATGCTAATTATGCACAATCATTTTTAAAATAGAAGAAAGCACAATTTCTATTTACATTTCTTTGAAAATAATATGATCATGTCCTTCTTCAATTTGACAAAGGATGGTAATAAAATAATTCATGCAAATGGCATTTTTGAAGGTCAACCCTAATGAATGAATATTTCATGTTGTTGTTGTAATTTTGAAAAGGCAAACTAGTCAGTTTTGACTATTGTTGCCTAATTTATTTTCTTACAATTTTTTTTTCACAAAACAGAATAATTTCTTTGTTGAAACTGTGAGTGCAACAATCATGCATTTCTACCTGTATTTTCAAAATTAAAAAACCCCTATTTCATGTTATCTGAAATTGCTTTATTTTTGGAGTTAAAACATTTGCTGAAAATTTCAGGGATTATTCCTTTAATTTATTCTCTATCAGTACCTGAAATTTCATTCATAAGTGTTTACTATTTCTAAAGATTTCTAAAGATTTTTTATCAAGAAATGTTGTTAATTCTATATATTTTTCATTTTCAAAATAATCACAAAAACTACAATATTTGGAAAAAAATGCATATTATACAATGATGATCTGGTATCAAAGTAAAGTAATTTTTTCTTTGATTTTACTTGACTCTTTAAAGAGTTTATTTCTACTTTAATGAAAAAAAAATGTGTTTCCAAACATTTGCAAGGGAAACTCTTGGTAGGATAATATGTGTAGTTCACTGAGTACATAGTCACTTGGCTATCAAAGCATTGATAATGAATGCAAACAAGCCAAACTTCCTCATGAGACCTGTATCACAGTACACCATGTATGTTTCATGTGAACGTTTCAGCTTCCTGGTTTCATTGACCATAATGCCATCTTATAATGTAAATGTACCACAATGAACACTTGTTCTCAAACCCTGACTGAAGCTTTAGTGAAGGGCCAGCAATGTGAATTACCCCATCATTTAACATTTCAATATTAGTAATGATTGAATGTTTTATCCAGGCCTCTTTTTCTGCCTGAAATTGAAAATTGGTGGTGAATACTGCTCAATAATTTTGGAGGAAAATGGGATGTTGTTGGAAATGAGTGAAAAACTGCAAAATGTACTTCTCTCTTCAATAAATATGATATTGGATTGCTCTGAATGGGATACCAGAAATATTCCAAGAGTTAAGGGCAAATTTTCCAGGAATCATAGATGAGTGGAATATTGGCCCTAGTGAGTGGAATATTTCTGATATTCCATGAAATAAAGCCATCCAATATAATTATTATCATCTTTCCACATCCCCCACACAAAAGAGGGAAAATTTTGATTGAGAAACTAATATCGCTTTAATACCACAATTAATATGGCTTCACATCATAAGATCATCATAGAAATGTGATTTCCATGGAGTTTATTGTGGCATGAATAATAATCATTGTGCTCTATGGTGCATATCGCATTGCATTCTTATTGTATGCATTGCATATTTCGCATAATCGCACATGCGCAATGGACTATTGAATATGGTCTCATATTGAACGGCAAGTTTTATACACCTGAGCCTATGGGATATTCATCATATTTCGGTCCTTTTAGTAACCTTTTTAATGCATCGCTAAAACAATAACCCAGGTGTTTCTCAAGCATGTTCTAGCATTTCCCTGTACATCTCCATCCCAACATTAAAGGGGAATCCAGCCTTGGCCATAGAATGTTGTGTTGGGAAGGAGAAAAATGAATTAAACAGAATGGTGAAAGTTTGAAAGAAATCGGACAAGCAATAAGAAAGTTATAGCTGCTTTAAAATTGAGATCACTAATACCATGTAGATTTCAAATTGGCAACTGGGTAAGTAAATTATGACAAGGGGCAAGGACAACTTTCCCATAGGCCATGTACTTTATTATCAGGGATTTGTGGTTTTCTCATAAGTACCCATTCCCCTGGGGCAGTGATCTAAATATAACCCAGGTAGTATATTGTTTAATGTCCTCATGAAAGAAAGATATAATTTGAAATAAAACTTTTTGGAAAAATGACATTTTAGCCATAATATGTATTGGAGTACATGGAAGAGTAGTCCTTGCCTTACATCACTATGACATCACATAAGCAGCCAATTTGAAGTCTTCATGGGTATAGTGATTACCAATATTTACAACTTTAAAAAATTCATAACTTTCTTGTTATTTGTCCAATGTTGTTCAAACTTTCACCTATCAACTTGTATGATTTTTCTTTTTCTTATAAAAACAAGGTTTCATTTGGGTTGGATTCCCCTCAATTTTTCCCCAGTTTCTCCCACCTGGGCGGAAAAAATGGTACTTAAATTTCCGGGGAAAATTAAAACCCTGTTTTTTTTCAGCTATTAGTATTCAAATAACAATTTTTTCCCAGTTTCTCCCACCTGGGCGGAAAAAAATGGTACTTAGATTTCCAGGGAAATTGACAACCTGCTTTTTTTCAGCTAATATTATCAAAATTTGGTATTAAAATTTTGCTATTCATATTCATTTGATTCATATCAAACCCATATTCATTTTTTTTTCTTCAAAGTATGAAAATAAGCAGAAAAGGGACAATAAAACTTTGTCAATTTCAGTAGCAAATGCAAACTAATCTTGAAATTTTAAAATTGTGTAATTCTATGGATTAAAGAGCGAAGTTTTAATAGGATTTTAAGCAGAAACTGCAATAGTGTAAACTAAGGGGGAAGATACATTGAAATGATGAAATATCTGAAAGTAAATTTCAAAATACCTTTTTGTGAAGCATGTTTATCCGTCTTTCCCTCGTAGTCGAACCCGACAGCTGATTTATCCACTCTCTCTTTCTGCACTCCATACTTTCCTCCAAACCCCTTGGCGTAGTCGGCCTGGGATGCGTGCTTCTGGAGCGATTCCTGATGGTCGTGGCCAAGGGCAGACTGCAAAAATAATTTGTAGATATGAAATGATAATGGGAAGAATTGGAGATCTGGAATATCACACAACATGAAGATGACAATGATGGTGGTAGTATTGATAATGAATTATTGATGGTGATGATGATGATAGTGGTGTTGGTATTGATAATGATGATGGTAATGACAGTGGTGTTGGTGATGATGTTATTGATGATGATGATGGTGATGATGAAGTTGAAGGTAGTGATGATGATAATGGTGTTGATGATAATTATTGTGAATGGTGATGATAATGGGGGTGTATTAATGATGATGATGATGTTGTATTAATGATGATGATGTTGACGATGCTGTTGACAGTAGTATCAATGAAAATGATCGTGATGACGTTGGTGGTGGTATTAATGATAATGATGATGGTGATGATACTGTTGACAGTGGTATCGATGAAACTGATGGTGACGATGATGGTGGTAGTTATGATGATGATGGTGATGACAATGATGATGGCGGCAGCGTTGGTGGCATTAATTACTACAATGGAGTTAGTGTTACATAAAAGAAGAATTGTAATAGAAATTATTTTCATATAATTAATCATAAATATAAAGATTAATTGCAAATACGAAATAGCCAGTGTGATGTCAGAAATAACAAGTATAGAAATGTTATGCTTTTAATGGCCAAGATGACCTTTATTTTTTGAGTCACAACAATTTTTTTTTGTGCTTGTCATTTTCTTTTAGATTCCCCAACCAGCATCCCCCTCTTCAAAATCGTTCCCAGGGCCCTTTTTCAGTCTTTCATAAAGATTGTATGGCTTTATAACAAGCTTTATGCAATTCTCAAGGTTTATATTTCATAGCAAATTTTACCCTCAGTCCCATACCTTATCCATCCTGTCCTGTTGAACGCCAAACTTCCCTCCATATCCGTACGAAGCTTTGGGAGCAGTGGCCAGTTCCTTTTCCTTTATCTTGGCATCATCTTGCTTCACATTTTCTCTCAGCTCATTGATACTGATGTGAAATTTAAATTTGAATGTATTCAAATATACATAAAAAGATTAATACATTACATTAAAAAGCATTCATTTTATTTTTTTCTGAATTTCAGCAGGCTAATACAGAGAAACGTGGAGAAAATATATTTTTTTTAAGAAGAGTGATTATTACAACAAAAAATAGATGATGAAATGAAAGGGAATGGAGTGGGAGATATAGGAAAAAAGAGGAGAGAAAACAAAGAAGAGGAAGGAAATGATACAGAAAAGAAGAAATTTATAGAAAAGGAAGGAGAAAAAACAATGAAGTGAAGACAAAGAAAACAGAATAGAAGAATAAGAAGAAAAGGAAACAGTACTTACTTGAGAGACCCTTGCCTTCCTGATCCTTCAACTGATTTAGATCCCCATCTCTGTTCCTTTTCACTCACATCATTCTACAAAAAGGACAATGTATTTATATTGATCATTATTATCATAATTTATCATACAAATAATTATTGGCTGCTTTTACTAAAGCATTTATTTTGCTTATATAGTTTGCCACTGCATTTTTTTTCACTACTTTGTCTTATCCTTAAATGTCTAACTTTTGTTATGACACTTATAAATTTGTCACGTTGCAATGTACTTTTTATGTCATACTACAATTGTGTTTTTGCACTGTAAATCTATTTTGACTTTACAATAAATGCAGAAACACCTGCAAAAAAAATATTAGAACAAACATTACTTAATTATAATTATACATATGCCTACTATAATCATTATTCATCTGCACCATCATACCAAACTACCATTATTCAGGGTTCCCACAGAAATTTGAAAACAGAATCCCAAGACTTTTCCATGACTAAATTGCTGCTTTCCAAGACTTAACGTGACATCCCAGGAGTAACGTAGAATTGGGATGTCACAAAACTGGGAAAAGTGGAAATCATGAGCACCAATTATAATAGCAGAGTATGAGACATGTAACAGACTGGAAAGCTGCCATAGCCAAGAAGTAATAATGCAACTCCATGACTTTTCACAAATTTTCAAAATTCCCTGACTTTCTATGACCAAAAATTTTCCAGGATTTTCCATGACTGTTGGAACCCTGTTGTTATCCCTTTTATTGCTTTTATTACCATAATCCTAATCATTTCTCTAAATACTTTCACGTACTACAGGCCTGCGTACTACAATCATATTTTCATCATTTTACACCCAGAAATATAATTACTCTATTGTGGTAGTCCATCCTGAAGATAATATAATTGAAATTTAGAGAAAAATGTTAGTGAAGGATTGATGAAAATACTTCAAAGAAGAAGAGTATTATTTTGTCCAAGTTTTTCATTTGTGACATCTTATGCAAGCAACTTCTCCATATGTCTGGAATACAAATTCCATAAATTTCAATTTTTGAATTGAACTTGATGAATACAAATTACTTTCCACTTACATTAGAAGGGATGTGAAATATTCACCTGCACAGGTACATGTAACAATACACATTTATTTTTTGAAAATGGCATTTTGAGGAAGTTACCACACAACATACCGAGGAGCTGCTCGTCTGCAACATCACAAAATAATGTTTATACTTCATAATTCCTTGACATATTTCCATCAGTGTAAAGCATAGCTACCAAGTCTCATGCATTATGCGTGAGACTCAAGCATTTTGGACTCTTGTTCATCCCCTCAAATCTCTGTCTCACGCAACTATCACAGCCTATCCCCATATACATTGTACACAATGTCTGTGATCTCACTCAGATTCACATAAAATCTCACGCATAGCTGGTCTTTGAACTTGGCATCTCTGTGTAAAGTTCCATATGGGAACCAGACTCACTGACTAAACTTTTGCAGTGATACCTGCCGATCTCCAAACAGCGGAGGAACTGAAACAAGAGAGAGATAGAGATGGTAGTGTTTAGATGAAGGAAACAAGTCAGTAGTCAACAGACCAGGCATCACTCACCACAAAATCTGGATCGGTTTCCCAATCGTCATCCTCTTCCTGTGCAACATTCACATTGCTTCCTACTTGAGACCTCCACATCTTGGGTCAGTTCCAAATTTTCTCTTAACCTTTTCTTTTATTTAGAAGAGCTAGGAAGAAATAAAAAGATGAAGAAGAATTAATTGAAGAAATCAATGATTATGAAATAACAGAAAAATGAGTTAAAAATGATTTATTTAAATGCACAAAACCTACAGAACTAGAAGAAAAACAGAATAAAAAGGATGTGATCATTCAATATTTGAAAAGAGTTCCTTTTGCAACAGCCATCCCAACCCTAGGGAAATCCATCTTTGTTTACAAACTTTGACACAGAGCCTTATAAAGACTAGAATCTAGGCCTAAGTTACTTCCGTGCATATCGTGATGAAAAAGACGGACGATCATCACATCATCAGACAAGAACATGAAGAAAGATCAGTCCACTAGGCACTAGTCTACTGTCTAGTCTCTACTCTCGTAGGCTAGTCGTATGTTTACAGGCGACCAATATGACGAATCGGTCTACTACCGCCAAAATAACTAGGTATAACAAGTAAATAAACATTTAGACCTCCAACAAAATTGTTTAAATTGATCTGTTTCATAGCAGACTCTATATTGCAGTCCCACGTACTATTTTTTGTGTAATGAGGAAGTACGTACCTGCACTTCTAATATCATTCTACTCGTTCAAAACACACACAGTGAAAAATATTTCATCGTAAATAACTGCAAAATACAACAGGATATCGTATCGAATATTTATAAAGCAATTCAACAACAGAGAAATAACATTTCACCTTGTAAACGGTGTAGCTTTCAACGCCCACTGAAGCTGTGTCGATGCGGTAGTCAGCAGATTACTTCCGCAATTTAGACTGTGGTACAGAAATCATGGAAATGATTGTCGGCAGCTACGTGCCTTTCGTAGTCATGTTAAACAGAAGGGGTATTTACCAGTCTTTTCATGAGATCGAAGAAGGGGGGGGGGGGGGTTAACTTCGGCGAGGGGGGGGGGGGGGTGGAAACGAGATAATTATTGCAAGTAAATATTATTCAGTTATTAGTGATTCTTTTAATTTCGTTTGTTGTTGATGTGATGGTCATGAAAACTCATAAAATAAAACACTCATAGATCTTCCAGTCCCGGTCCCAGCGGATAAAATCCCGGGATAAAATGTTAGAGAAAATCCAACGTTATAGGCATGTAAATTGTAGTACATCACATGAATATGCAAAGACCACGGGGAAGGGGGTGCATCCCTAACTAAGATAGGGGAGGCAGTGGGAAATCACCCCCCCCCCCTCCGAGGCTTCAAGGTGGAAATAAAATGTAAAAACATGTAATGATAATAAACTAGTTATATCATCCTGATAGAGTTTATCCTTATAGTTATGTCTTACAATCGGAAATAAAATTACAAAAGTTGTTTTTTTCCTCAACCGCGCGGTCAATACCGGGGGTCAATATCTCTCAATATTCTTTAATGAAAAATTAATTTGATAGGATCGAAGGTATGTGTACACACACACTGGCACTAGATACAGCACACGGTATAGACCGGGGAGGGGGGGCGGGGCTTGAGGGCACTAATTGTCAAAAAGTACCACCAATTATTTTCCTTTCCATGTCAATTCTTTCCCCTATAACTTTTGCCGGTGCCCCCCCCCCACCTGATGACATCAATAGAAATTATCGTGAATTTTGGTAGAGATATGTCAATAATATTACATAAGTTATGTTGGGGATAAAAAATGAACATTAATTTTTGCATCAAACCGTTATTTATCATTGCCTCCGATGAACAGGTTCCCCATTTTCATGTCTTCCACTGTGACCCCATCTTACCGATAGCTCGATTCAAACATTTTTTACAATTTCTTTCTGAAAATTAAAGTTTGGCCATTCTACCAATTAATTTTAGCACCGGCCCCCTCTTGGTGATGTTTCATTTTCTACACATTCATTTAGTGCAACGTTTCATGAAAGAACTTATCGAATATTTGTATGATATTAACTAACAGTGACCATAGTAACAGCCAGACCAATTGTACGCAGGGGCGTATTCGGGATTTTCAAGGGGGGGGGGCACATTTTCCCGATGAAAATCTGACGAGCAATAAAAAAGGCCGCGGAATATTTGGCAAGCAAAAAAAAATTCCTCACTTTCAAAGGGGGGGGGGGGGGCACACTTCGGTAAAAACGGCATATTTACATTACAAATATAGATTATGAAAATGGGGGGGGGTGCACGATCCGGATGCAGGGGCCGCGGAACGATTTTTAAAATGGGGTAGGGGGGCTGACCATGCAAAAAATCACTATCATATGGTCATTTTTACGTTTTTGTACACGGTTTGAAAAAAAAGTGGGGAGGGGGCGGGGCCTTCGCTCCCCCCCTGCTTCTGCGGCCCCTGGGATGCGCCCTATCCCATGCCCTGGATCTGCCAATGATAGTACCTAAATCAAAACAAAGGACGACAATTTCATGACTATTGAGTGATTTTAATACCGAAATGGGGATTAAAAAAATAAAAACACTTCCCTAAAATAGATACCCGTTTTATCAGGATTTGAAATAATTATCTTTTTCTACTAAATTTTAATTGTAGAAACAAAAGAATTGGATTGAAATTCAATTTCAGGAAGTGGGATGTCCCATTGAAATGCATGATTGTTTTATATTGGGCGTCAAAAAATCATGAAAAGAAATACATTTTGTGAAAAGGACCCCTTAATTTGCCTTTTCGATGACTATAAAACTCCCCTTTGTATAGACGCCCGAAGGTTTGTCAGTCTTGTGAACAAATTGCAATTATACATTAACCCCGACTGACTTTCGTCATTCTGTGAATGATTGCATATTGTTGTGTTACAGGTCGACAAGATCTGTCCCAAGGACCCTCAATCTATCCCATCCAGCAGCTTGCCACTTTGAATGCCTTGGTCTTCAAAAAATAGAAAGCGTATCTAGAGGGAACGAGGGGGGGGGGGGGGATTTTTGGGAGTGATGACCAACCTACAAATTAAACATGAGCACAAAAAATGACCAACTAATCTGCATATAAAATGGTTTTAATAGATTGAACGCATGTACATTTTTTTCATAAACATTTATCTATACATCTTAAAAACACAATTTACACAACATATGTATAAAAACTTTGAAATAGAATATGAGGCACATCGATTTCACAGTCACACCACATGTATATTTTTCTTCATAAACATTTTTAAAAACACACACAGCATAAATGTATATACTTTGAAATGGAATCTGATGCACATCAATGTCAGTCACACCACTTGATCTATACTCTTTAAAAAAAACATTTTGTATAAAAACTTTGAAACGGAATCTGAGGCATATCAATGTATTCAGTCACACGACATGTACATTTTCCTTCATAAACATAGATCATACTAGTACTATATAAAAAAAACGCACACAGCATAATTATGTACAATAACTTTGAAATGGAATCCAAAGCACATCAATGAAACAGTCACACCACTTGATCTATACATTTTAAAAACACACTACATGTATGTATAATAAGTTGAAAATAAAATCTGAGACACACCAATGTCACAGTCAAACCACATGTATATTTTTCTCCATAAACATAGATTTATACAATTAAAAAAACATACATAGCATAATTATTTTCAATAACTTTGAGATTGAATCTGAGGCATATCGATGTCACAGTCACTACTCTAGGCCTAGATACATTTTAAAACACAGCATACATGTATGTATAATAACTTTGAAATAGAATCTGAGACACACCAATGTCACAGTCAAACCACATGTACATTTTTCTTCATAAACATATATTTATACAATTAAAAAAACATACATAGCATAATTATATACAGTAACTTTGAAATTGAATCTGAGACACTTCAATGTGACAGTCACACAGTGATACCGACTCGAGACCAACAAAATCTACGAAGACAATCACACACTTTACGACTGGTCCACGATCCGATTTCGGAACAAATTGAATTTCTGCTTATTTTCTGAAAATGGGAATTATCATTACTTTTTTTAAAATTATTTTGCCCAAATTAACTCTATAGGAATATATCAAATTTGGATGATTAAAACCTTATATTTGAGCAGAGGGTAAGAAGTTTCAAATCGTAGTCGATCGTATGATTGCTGTGACGTCATTACGACTACATGTAGATATTAATTAAATCCGATTTTATTCTCATAAGGATGATAGCATAGTCACTGATTTGAACATAGGTATTCGTACGATGATTTAGAACATTTGGTCACAGTACGATCATATTCCATGTCTCAATATAAGCATCAAATTCGACTACGTTTTGTTCCAAAATCGGGTCGCGGACCAATCGTCAGGTGTGGTCCGTACATCGATTACAATAACATAAAATCGGTCCGTTTGGAGTCGGTTTCGTTGGTGTGACGGTAGCTGCACACAAATGAAATTTTAAAAAAAATCCATGTTCTTTATAAACACACTCATACATGTATTTGTAAAGTCCAGTTTGGACCTTGTTGTTTGGAAGTGCCCTTTCCCGAAAGCTAACATAGAGGGCACATGTCTCCCAATCTCTAATCAGCGCCAAACCACTCATCACCACTGTGATGAGTGGTTTGGCGCTGATTAGAGATTGGGACTAATATTTGTATAAAATATGATCTAAAATCACGTTAGGTAAAACAGCGAAGAGGGGGAAAAAACACCCCAACTGTATCATTTCTTTTAACCGTTCTCAATTAAACGGGACTGAATGCGTTTCAGACAAGAAGTATTATCTTTAAATATCCATATTATTTAAAAGCACGACAAAAAACATCTGAAGAGAAATAAATACGTTTCAGACAGAAAGTATTATCTTTAAATATCCATATTATTTAAATGCATATTAAAAAAAACACCTGAAAATTAGGAGCTGCGGAATGGGGGGGGGGGCGAAATATTCCAAAACCGTATACAAAATCGTAAAAATTACCATCTGATTTGCGATTTTTGTCATGGTCAGTGCCCCCAACTTTCATAATTGTTCTGCGACCGCTGAAAATGTAAAATAAATAATAACAATTACAAAAGAACGTGACATAAATCGATGTCATAACTAAAAGAAATTGAACAAAATAATAATCATTTCGATTCATGAACTGCACACATGCAATTGTATTTGAAACAACAAACTAACATACGTTTGATGATATAGCGCGTCAAATACTAAACGTAAAATAAACATGATATATATTAAAGAAGAAAAAAAGAACATATGTCATTCCTTCATGACGATTACTGCAAATGTTTTATCCAGAAAATAACAATAACCAGATAATTATTTGAAAGTAATGAAACGAAATGCACAGGGCATACATATGTTACTGATTTCGCTTTTCCGAGTTGTAAATTTAAAACTAAATATATTTTCCTGAAAAAAAGAAAAGTCCGCATGTCTAACAAACTGCTAGGTAAGTAAAAAAGAATATAAAAAGGTTCAAGAAAGTGAATTTTGTTGGTCAATAATACATGCAAATCTTACACACATGTATATTTAATGTTTTGAAGTTTATCAGTTGAAGACATTCAGCGCCATATCTATCGGCAACGTTTTACTTGTTTCTAAAGAAATTCTTCTACATACAGAACAGTGGGAAGTTGGGAACTTGGAACACTTATCATTTCGATTCTGAATAGGTTGCATGTCAGAAGGTACTATTACGAATATTATAAACTGAAGTTTCAAGGTTTGGAAATTAGCTTGACAACGATAAGTGAGAAAATCGAATTCATTCCGATTTAGTAGGGATCCCGACTTTCAGTAAAATTCTGAATTTCACCTAATAAATTTATCAATTCTACTTCAAATTTAACAATAATACCAATTTCCATTTATACAAATTGGCCTATCAGCTTAAGACGTAAATGTGCACATACAACTATTTACAACACGCACCGTAATATCAGAAATCGAACATCTAGGAATGAAATACTTTAAATATTAGGTTTATCACAAACAATATGAGACACAGATTTCAGTAGATATCTATAAGGGCAACCGCACACCTTACGATTGGTCTGCGATCCGATTTTGGAATAAAACCTAGTAGAATCAGATGCTAGTATTGAGACATGGAATATCTTACTGTGTTTTAAATCATCATGCGAATACCTATGTTCAAATCTGTGACTATAATGCTATCAGCTTTATCAATCAAAGCGAATGTAATATCTTGTCGTAGTGACATCATAGCAATCAATTGATTGGCTGCGATTTAAAACTAATTTGGCCTTTACTCCAAAATAAATGCTTTCAATCATCCAATATTGTCATATTAACATCATTTAAATTAATATGAACCTCAAATAAAATAATTATTTGCATTCTAATTTTGAAAAAGAGCAAATTGCGATTCGCTCAGAAATCGCATCGTGAGCCACGTCGTAAGGTGTGTGCGGTTGCCTTAAACTGGAACACAACGCTCAATATGACGGACCCCGGTCCTACACTTAAAAAAGCATGATTTTACAGAAAAAACAAGATTTTGCAGAAAGAAAAAACAGAATCAGTCTGTAAATTCATAAAACAGGGATTTTTCTACAATTTAACAGAACAGGTCTGTTTGAAAAAGGGGAAAATGCTGTTTTATTTAAGGAAATTTGTAACGTTCCATACACCAATTTCCTGTAATTTTACATGATATAATGCAAGATTACGCAATCTGGTATTTACAGGTGTTCTCGAGACTATGCGGCTGGAACTTCTTTATTTTTAAGGATAAATTTTCGAACAGTGTATATGCAGTTTAACATGAACACATCATTCATTGGAAAAGTTCACTTTATACTGAAACAGTATTCTTATCGGGAAAAGGCTACCATTTTTCAGAGATCAAAGTCCATCTGGGGGTCCTTGACGCTGTTCGAACGTCTCCTCTTTCGAATCTTCATCTGAGGCTCTGTGAGCTGTGTGCTATGGCTACCAAATTGTTTCTCAACGGCCTTCTTGTGCTCAATCAGACGGTCTGAGCGACAAGGGTTTGTTGCCAGAATATGAAGCTGTTCGTTCCGACGGATCTGACCTTCCGGTGGAGGTGGTTCGGGGTGAGGGCGCTTTCTTCGTCTTCGGCGCCGCCTTTTCTCTTGATGACCTTGACGATGTGATGGTGCTCGGTCGGAAGAACCGACATCCTCAGCTCTCTGGTTACTGCGCTGTATTTTACCAGACCTTCTCGTCTTCTTGCGCGACGCAACTGTCACCGGCGGGACGTCATTCGCAGACTCCCTGCTGTCCTTCCGTCTCCTTTTGGGCCTGACCTTTCCGAGTTGTCGTCCTGCGATATTGACACCTTTCTTCATTTTTGGAAGCCTTTCATTGTTCCTAAGCCCTTTGGCAATAGAATCTAGCTGATCTCCATCCAGAAGATCGCAAACAGATTGGCTTGGCTTCATGTTTCCAGGATTACCGGGTGCTGGTGGAAGAATGGCACATTGGCTTACCTTTGTGCGTGAGACTGCAGCTCTTGGTAGAGCTACCGGCACGTTGTGATTCAGATCTTTAGTACCTCCAGCAAACTTCTGACCAGGAATTTTTTTCTTGGCTCCAGAATGAGCAAAATTCAGCATATCGTATTGAAGATCCATATCTATCAGACTGCATTAAGTAAAATATACACACTACTCCTATCGACCGTTCCGGTTGCAGTGTCTATGCTGACGTTACCAAACCTCTCAGATAAAGGAGAGTTCAAGGGGGTTAAGGCTCGTGGTTATAAGAAGTACAGCGCCTCTCTATCAGTAAAGAAGTACATGTAGGCCCACCTCTGTATTCGACTTATCTGAAAATAAATAAATGAATGAATAATAATAAGAACAAGAATAGTTACATAATATTCTGAGGAAGGCAAAGTGAGAAGGAAAGTATAAATAGATGGAGTTGAACAAGGGGTTGTTCATGGTGGGGGTAATACAGCATGGTCAATATTTACACAACTGGTCTGGGGGTGAAAACATGATGATAGTGAGCTTATGAACGGAGATGGAAACAGTAGTTGAGATAATGAGGCATGAATTAATAGCATGATAAAATGACAGAATAAAAGGATGGTTTGATGAAGAATGAAATGTGTTGTAGGAACACAATAATCATCATCACCACCACAATCATCATCATCGCCACCACCATCATCATCACCACCATCATCATCACCACCACTACCATCATCATCACCATCATCATCACCACCATCATCATCATCATCATCATCACCACCGGCACCGCCAACACCATCACCACCACCACCACAACTTGAACAAGCATCATTAATCAGCAGCAATAGTGTGGTACGGTATGTCACTGACACAGCTCCCGTAGGACTAGCGTGCCAAAATTGATTTTTTGGTTGTTTTGGCTTCAATAGGGTCCCCTTAGGCCAAAAACGATGGGGTTCAAATTTTCAGACCCCTCATTCCCTTTGTGGGGGGTCCTTTTTGGCGCCATATTGGCCTGTACAAAGCCCAATAGGATAATCCATTGTTTTCAACCTTATTTCTCACTTTTCTTCACCAATTATATTTTCAAGTTGTCTGAGGTGTATGAGAATGAATATTTGATGATGTTGTGATGTCAATGTTTTTTTTTAATTTTACCATATGGGGGCGGACTTTACGGAAAATGCCCCAAAATTGTAAAATATTGCCCCCAAAATATTTTTTTTCCCTTTTTTGGCACTAAAAGTAGGACAAAAGGATTACAAAATGAAATGAAAATGTCTTTTTATACAATCCAACAACAGAGGAATATATTACATGTAATGTATATCATTATTTTTGGTCAATTGATGTAAAAATCATCCCCATTTCAGGATTTTATGCAGTGAAAACCTTACTACAACACTAGAGGGCGCCATAACTTATGATAAGCACTTCCCTAAAAAAAATCAAATTCTAGGCACTGTAATTTTATCAATAAATTTGAAAGCTGACACATTTTCAAGAGCAATTATTTCCAATGCCGATTCATAGTATGGGCATCTCATTTGTTTGATTCTACCCCCCCCCCCCGGGGGGGGGGCAAAATATCTGCCTTAGGCTAGAATAAAAAATCCTGGATTCTTTTTTTTTGTAACTTAAATTTGGTTTCTATTCAAAGATTTTTAAGGGTGAAGAAGTATATCGGGAAAAGTTACAAGGACCCAGAAATCCAAGATGGCTTCTAAAAATGGAGTTTAAAATGGCTGTTGATACTTTAAATGGACATAGCACATTTCATATACCTGAGATAGATGGAATCGGTGTCTAGACCATGGTTTCAACGATCAAAATTGGGACAAGAATACCGTTTCCTTTTTTTATTTATTTAACTTTTGGAGGCCATCTTGGACTCAACATACCGGGACAGTCGTTGGTCCGGTATGTTAAAAAATCCAAGATGGCTTCCAAAAATGGAGTTTGAAATTGCTGTTGCTGCTTGAAAAACCGATATAGTTTGTTCAATATCCGGAAATATGAATGTGTGTGACTACCATTGAAAAGTGAGTTTAATGATACATTAGAATAAGTTACAAGGAGAGTCGTTAGTCGAGTATGTTAAACAATAGAGTATAAAATAGCCACTGTTAATTACAAGTGGACATGTAATATCCATCAATAATATGGTTTGATGTCTAAACCATGATTTTTTAAAGTCAGAAAATTAGTTACAACCGTTCGAGTGTTATGGCCCAGTGGATTGGTCTTTTGACTTTGAAAGGGTCGTGGGTTCGAATCCCAGCCATGGCATAGTTTCATTCTGCAAGAAATTTATCAACATTGTGCTGCACTCAACCCAGGTGAGGTAAATGGGTACCCGGTAGGAAGAAATTCCCTGAATGCGCGAAGAAATTCCTTGAATGCTACAGCGCCTAGGCAGCCCATCTAAGGCAGGGGTAATAATAATGGCAAGGCCCGCTGGGAGAACAGTTTTTAGAACTGAAGTGGCTTCCCTAGGTAAATATACCTATATTATTAATATTATCATATCATAACAAGGACAGTCATTGGTCTATGTCGGAAAATTCAAGATGGCGTGAAGAAATCTGAGTCTAAAGTGAATGATGTTACTTAAAAATGGACATAGTTCATTTAAAATTCACCAAGGACATATGATTTTGGTGTCCACTCAATGGTTTCATGATTATAGTGATACTTTCGACTAGTTACAAAGATATGCACTTGTCCATTTTGCCTAAAAATCCAAGAAAGTTTTCAAAATGGCATCTAAAATGATTCCTAAAACTCATTAATAATGATCAGAGTTCATACAATATTAATATGTGAGGAATAATTTGGATGTCTACATGGTGGTATAAAGGGTCAGATAATACATTCAACAAATAACAAGGATATTTAGTTTTCCATTTTGTCTAAAATCCATGGTAGATATAAAAAATTCATCAAATGGGTGCTATTACAAACTCATGAATCAATATGATAATTTATCCCATACATTTAAGTGTATATACATTTAAATTTCTCACAGGTTGGTATTGTTGAATAAATTTCTCCACTTTTAAGTAACAATAGTCATTTTGGAACCCATTTTTTAAAGCCAACTTGGATTTTAAGGCAAAATGGGATAAGGGAACAGAGCAAAAATATTATAGCGTGAAGCCTGCAGGGGGCATGGGGTGAACGCTAGCGGCATGGGGTAATCAGAATTAATCCCCCATGCCGGATGCAGCCAGCATGAACGGTTGTTACTAAGTAATTGCCCCGTTCAGCACGCAGGCAGCATGGGGTCAAAGCAAGGCGAAATTCAATTTAATCCCCCATGCCAGATGCAGCCAGCATGGGCCTCTCTACAACCCCATTCAGCACGCAGGCGGCATGGGGTCAGATCATGGCGCATTTTCAAGATAATCCCATATGCCGGACGCAGCCAGCTTGGACGCCCACTAATAGGTAATTACCCCGTTCAGCGCGCGGTCTGCATGGTGTCAAAGTAAAATGCATTCAAAGATATAATCCCCAATCCCGGACGCATTTCTTCCACAAAAAGACCCATGGTATTTCGGGCCTCCTTAAAAGAGAGAGAGGGGGGGGGGGGATGAAGTGACCCAATTTTTCCCCATTACATTCTCGCATCTGGCAATCATGTGATGTTGTATATAATTGCTCATAAGTGCAAAGGTATTTTCGCTTTATTTCGTTTTGTTATATGTTAATGTTGTGTACAAGTCAGCTCATTGTTCGGGGGGGGGGATGGGGGACTTTAATTGACGACTGGATACCATGCGCAAAAGGGATGTCTTTTTCGAGATCGAGAGTGTCAGAAAACACTGAATTAATGAAAAGAGTGTATATTTCTCTATTTCTACACTGTATAATAATCAAATAAATAATATCATGAACATACTACAGACACGTAATAATATTCTCGTCCACTCCAAGCTCTAATTGGTTGTGGAATAAATTACCACTAGGCTATACCATTCCCGTATGCTTTGCACCATATGAACTCTTGTGAGCGGCATCTTCATTTCGAAAAATTGAAATAATAAAATAAATCAAAAACAACAGTCAAAATATTTAGAATGCATATTTGTCGCTATTTGTTTATCGTTCAAGTCTAAAACAGAGACGGCGGAGTTGGTAGGAAGTTTCAGTCCTCACCCCATTCAGCAAACACGTACAAGTAAAAGCGAAGTCTGTATAAATTTGTGATTTTTGTAGGCCGGTCTACTCCCTCGATCTCACATTCAACTCAACACCTCTATTATAAAGAAAGAGGGCTCAGCGGTCCCTGTTTTTTTTGTTTATTTAAAAAATCAGATATTTTGGTTTTGATGCTAACCAAGGTAAGCGCCCCCAATATTTGTTTGCAGTAATGGGAAAAAAAAATCCGTGGGTGTTTTTTTCTATATAACGAGTTTAGTTGCAAAAGGGGTTGGGTCCACGTTTGACCATTCCGAGAAAAACATGTTTTTATTCTCACTTACTGCAATATTCTTATAAGAAACTAAATTGTCATGATGTACAACCCTATCATGTGAACATAAAATTTGGTATAAAAGAAATCTACCAGTCTTCACTTTTTCTATATATTCTTTTAAAAATCATTATCGTGGACCTAACCCCATTTGCAACTAAACTGAAATGAATCCAATCGATTTGATTAAAAAAGTGATTTTTCCTTGCCACTTTTATTCATGTTTGCATGTCAGTTTCAAATTTTCTTTGTTTTCATCAGAGCGACTAAAAATTTAGAGGTTTTGAGACAGAGAACAATAAAATTTATGAACAATGGACCTAGCTCCTTTTGAAAAAAAGTGATTTTTCTTTGCCATTTTGGATCACTTTTAAATAGGAATTTCAACTTTTCTTAATATGGAACTACTAAAAATCTATACATTGAGGCCCAAAATTCAAATTTGATGAAAATGGACCTAACCCCTTTTGCGAGTGAGCTCTTCATATGATTCTTTTCTACCACGCTATTCGTCGGTTAAAAAAAGAAAGAAATTGGCGAAAAGGTAGGAACATCAATAAAATTTAGATCGTATCAACATATTTTTTTTTTTGGGGGGGGTGGTAGGTCACAAATGAGTAAAAGATTGTAGGATTGAGAGGGTTCTGTCGGGACACGCCAGACAAACATGTTTTCTTCTGGGATGCCTTAACGTAATTTCTCCTATATTATTTTTTTTTCTCCATTTCGGGAGAGGGAACGTTTAGTTCATTATTGGTTTTATTTGAAGTGATTATGTTTTTGTCAACTTTTCAATGCACAAGTTTTCATCTGGGAAAGAAAAGGAGAATGAGATGACAAGCTTCTAAAACCTAACATGTTTTGAATTTATTCTGTAAAATGACATGAATTAAAAATACTGTGATTTTTTTAACCGATTCACCCCCGTCCCACAGTTCAACCCCTGCACCAAAAAAAACCCATGGCTGTCCCTGTATAACACAATTCTTTTCCAAAACATTTTTGTTTGGACAAGCGCCCAAATGCGATTTTTTGGTTACAGCCCGATAGACCGCGGGTCCGATAGACCGCGGGTCCGTTAGACCGCGGGTCCGATAGACCGCGGGTCCGATAGACCGCGGGTCCGATAGACCGCGGGCCCGATAGACCGCGGGTCCGATAGTCCGCAGTGTGTGTAAAATTATGATCAGATATATCAGATGTCATCGAGAGGTCCAAAGGTCAAATGATACGAGACCATGGGGTTCTATCAGGTGCGGATCCATGGGGGGGGAAGGACTGCCTCACCCCCACCCCCAGGTTAAAAAAAGAGGGGGAAGAGGGGAAAAGGGAGAGAATACAAAGAGAGAGGAAGATGGGAAAAGAAGAGAATACAAAAGAGAGTAAGAGGGATAAAGGAAGAGAAGAAAAAAAGAGTAGAAAAGGGAGAAAAGGAAAGACAAAGAAAAAAGGAGAAGAAAAGGGGAAAGAAGAGAAAAAAGAGAAGGGAAAATGAAGAGAAGAAAAGAAAAGAAAGGAGAAAGGAAAAAGAAGACGAAAAAAGGAAGGAGGAAGAGAAGAATATTTAAATAGAGAGGAAGATGGGAAGAAAGATAAGAAAGAGAGAGAGAGAGGAAGAGGGGAAAAGAAGAGAAGAATAAGAGAGGGGTGGAAGGGGGAGGGAGAGAAGAAAAATAATGACATAAAAAAAGGGAAAGGAAAGAAAAAGAAAAAGCGAGAAGTAAAGGGGAAAGAGAAAAAAGAGGAAGAGGGAAAAGAAAGAAAAGAAAGGAGAAAGGAAAAGGGGGTAAAGAAGAAGAAAAAAAGATGAAGGAAGAGAATAATATTTAAAAAGAGAGGAAGATGGGAAGAAAGAAATGAAAAGAGAGAGAGAGGGGGGAAAAGAGGAGAAAAAAGAGAGAGAAAGGGGGAATGGAAGAGAAAAAGAACGAGAAAAGAGAGGAAAATAGAGAAAGAAAAGACGGGAAAAAAGAGAAGAAAAGGGGGAAAGAAAAGATAGGGAAAAAGGAAAAGGGTGAAAGGAAGACAAGAAAAAAAAGAGAATAAAAGGGGAAAATAGAGAGAAGAAAGAGAGAGAAGAGGAAGGAAAAGAAGAGTAGAAGAAAGGGTGAGAAGAAGAGGGGGAAAAAAGAGAGAAAGAAAGATAAAGGAAGGGGAATTATGGCGCGCCCATTGATATTACATTATATTTTTTTCAAGAACACATTAAAAAGTGGTCTTTATTTTTTAAATTTTTTTTCAATGTGATTATAAGATAATTCAAAATGCATTTAAGGCACTTAAGTTAGCCTGGCCGGGAGGGAGTGGGCGCCACTTTTCGAAAAGTACACATATATATGGTGCGCCAAACATCAGGTCAAATTTACCCCCCCCCCCCCTCCCCATGAAATCCTGGATCCGCGCTTGGGTTCTACAACAATAACCCAATTAGGGCAATCACCCACTGACAACTACTTCAAGGAAAATATTATCCCCATATTTTTACCGCCGGGGACTGTTAACCCCCCCTCCGGAAATTTACCCTCCAGACAATTACCCCAGATAATTACCCCTAATACGGAGCTGTGAAAATGCCATCAATGTGACGGTTACAGTCCGATAGACCACGGGTCCGATAGATGTAATAAATAATGAGAACGCGAAGCGCGATCTGATTTTTTTTTTTTAGATTTTTCCTGTATATTATCCTGAAAGCCGAAGTCAGGGGCGGACCAAGCTTCCGCCAATGGGGGGGGGCTATTTTTTCAACCACATTTTCCCCGATTGGCCGCTCAAAGTTGATTTTTTTTTCTTTGAAGTGGTGGTCCCAGTGCCGTAATGAGCCAACAATTTCGAGGGGGCTCGATATTGTGTATCGCATAAAATTAATAAGAAGTTGGCAGTGAGCGAAGCGAGCAAGCAAATAATTATGTTGACATTTTTATTACAAAAATACAAGGTTTTGAAAGATTTTGACATAATATTTGGAAAATAAAATTATATTTCATCCTATTCACTTTCCTTTCTATTTTTTCTTAGTCCTGATTCTCCCTTTTTTTGTTAGGGTGGGGGGGGGGGGGGCAAAACGCCCATGTCCTTACAGTCATTTCCTAGTTTTACTTTATAAGCAAAATAAATGTGTAATAATCACATAAGCCCTATGCAAGCTAAACATGAAATTTCGTGTATTTTGTCCTGAAAATTTAAGATTCTGGGCAATGTTTTTTAATCTGAACAGGACGCGTATGTAACTAGATAATGACCACGAGCGCGAAGCGGGAGCAAAAATGTTGAATATTCGTTCTAGCCTGGTCGAAAAGGGACCTGTTAAGGATGTTTTGCAGTTAGCCATTAAGACGATACATACTCAACGATGAAATAATGCGAGCGCGAAGCGCAAGCTGAACATTTTTGATATTCCAACCTAAAAAGTTGAGATTTCAAATCCCCCAATGGGACATTCGATTCATGTTTGTCAATCATGAAAAAGGATGGGTAATTTTTTATATCTTCCTACAATAATAATGCGAGCGCAAAGCGCGAGCAGGAAATTTTTGATATTCTGATCTGAAACTGGATAATTTTAGCACGTTTTTAATATGATCAAGCTTTGTATCTCAAAAAACATGCGTGCGCGTGTTTTAGAGTTTAACAGAATCCTGGCATTCTGAATACATTTCATTTTTCATCATAAAAATCAATAATCTGAACGTGGAGCGTTGTGGCCCAGTGGATTAGTCTTCGGACTTTGAAACGGAGGGTCGTGGGTTCGAATCCCAGCCCTGGCGTAATTTCCTTCAGCAAGAAACTAATCCACAGTGTGCTGCACTCAACCCAGGTGAGGTAAAAGCTGTGTGCGCTATGAACGCCTAGCTTAGCCGGGTAATATAGGAGCGCCTTTATGTGCCCAATATAAATACCCTATATTATTACTATTATAATGCGAGCGCAGAGCCCGAGCTGAAAATAATGTATGAAATTCCGATATGAAAAGGGTCATTAAGCACTGTTTACAGCACAGTGTATATAGGGAAATTTGATAACACTATATAAATGATGCGAGCGCGAAGCGCGAGCTGATATTTTATTATTATTTTAACCTAGGATAGAGACATTTCAGGCCTAAGGACATTTTGTCATCAAATAAGAATGATGACTATCTTTTCTTTTCCTAAAACTTGTCGATATTTATTTCTGAAAAAGGAATAATTTAGTTTTTATGAATTAATACAAATTTTATTTCATATTTATTAATCAATTAAGCCTAATGAGTGTGTGAAATTTGTTGACAGTGCATAAGGCCTGAAAACTGGATATTTTAAGTATATTTGTAATCATGAATAGGACTCATTGGTTGATATATTTCTAGCAAATAATGCGAGCGCAAATCGCGATCAGGATTTTTTAATGGAAGAATATAAGTAGTTTGTTATAGAATTAGGTATACATAACTCACCAATCAAATCAAAACGCGAGCGCACAGTGCTAGCTCATGGCCTTTATTTTTCTTTTACAATAGAGACACCTGAAAAGGAATATTTAGATAATCTTATGTGAAATACAAAAAACAATAGGTAGGCCTTCTTGGCAAATAGTGCGAGCGCACAAAATGTTGCAAATTTGATTCACACCACAAAACGACATTTTCCAGAGCACTTAAATAAACATAAATTAGTAAATGAATCAAAATAATGAAAGATCGATGTTCGAGCTGAATGATGTTTTGTATATTGATATCAAAACTTGATATTTTAAACTACATATCAGCCTATTGAGCAAGATATGTATCTCACCGAACAGGCAATGTGAGCGCGATGCGCGAGCGAAACTTTATTATATAGTGACATTAAATATTTTCAAAAATTGTTTTCCAAGTCTTCTCCTGACCTTGTTTTATTCACTCGTCTTCCTCGATCTTTTATGTCTTCTTTTTTCCCCTTTTCTACCTTTTTTCTTTCCCCGTTTTTCCCAATTTATTTGCTCTAGGGAGGGGGTCCTCGGGCCCCCTGGATCCGCCTATTTTAGTAGTTGTTATGAGAAACACGATGCATATGTATTAAGAAATTAATGTGAGCGCGAAGAGCTAGCTGAAAACTTTTATAATGATGAAATGAAAAATACATTTTCAGTTGTCAGGTTAGAATATCAAATATTTTCAGCTTGTGCTTCTCGTTCGCATAAAAAAATTGTGAGGTCGGGATGCGTATATAACTAAACAATTCATTGATGCCAGCGCGAAGCGTGAGCTCAATTTTTTATATACATACTTAAGAAGGACTCTTTTAAGGTATAATTCCTATTTTGATTGCTTTTCTTTTTCTCTTCCTTTTTTCTGTTTCTTATCCCATTTTATCACCACCATGGAGGGGGGGGGCAAAATCTTTGCCCCTTGGATCGGCCTATGTATATGTTGACTTGAAAAACACTAACACTTACATATGGGATTGATGAAGAGGATGCATACCTCATTAATCAAATATTGCGAGCGCGTAGCGCGAGCTGAATTTGATAACCCTTTTTTTGTGACCCTGAACAGGATATCTATCTCACTAAACAGGCTTGAACTCGAAAACATCGTGTTTGTCTATTATAAAAATGGGATCTTTTAATTCAGCCGCATTTAATTTAAGCTTTTGAGCAGGACATATATATTTCACTATTAACAGGCAATACGAGCAATGTTGCGCTCCCGCTCGAAAATGTATTTGCATGAAGCCCTTTAAGTTCAAGGTCAATTTGGCGCCCTCGATTGAACATAACGTGGCGCCCTCATGTGAAATATAACTTTGCCCCCCCCCCCCCCCTCTAAAACATGTATTTGTCGCATTATGGTCAAAATTCAAAATTCTTTCTTTTTCTTTCTCTTATCCTAATTCCCCTTCCTTTCTCTTTCTTTCTCTCTTTCTTTCCACCTCTTCTTCTCACCTTTTCTTGTTCTCTTCTTTTCCTTCCTCCTCTCTCTCTTTCTTCTATCTATTTCCCCTTTTCTTCTTTTTTCTTGCCTTCCTTTCCCCCTTTCCCCTTTTCTTCTCCTTTTCCCGTCTTTCCTTTCTCTCTTTTTTCCTCTTTTCTCGTGTTTCTTCTCTTCCATTCCCACTTACTCTCTCTTTTTTCCTCGTTTTTCCCCTTCTCCCTCTTTTCTTATCTTTCTTCCCATCTTCCTCTCTTTTTGAATTTATTCTCTTCCTTCCTCTTTATTTCTTCTTCTTTTCCCCCCATTTCCTTTCTCCTTTCTTTTCTTTTCTTTTCTTTATTTTCCCTCTTCCTCTTTTTTTTCTCTTCCCCTTTACTTCTCCCTTATTCTTTTTCTTTCCTTTCCCTTTTTTTCTCTTTTAATTTTTTTCTTTCTCTCCCTCCCCCTTCCACCCTTTCTCTTTTTCTTCTCTTCTTTTCCCCTCTTCCTCTATCTCTCTTTTTCTTATCTTGCTTCCCATCTTCCTCTCTATTTAAATATTCTTCTCTTCCTCCTTCCTTTTTTCGTCTTCTTTTTCCTCCTTTTCCTTTCTTTTTCTTCTCTTCCATTTCCCTGCTCTTTTTTCTCTTCTTTCCCCCTTTTCTTCTCCCTTTTTCTTTGTCTTTACTTTCCCCCTTTTCTTCTCTTTTTTACTTCTCTTCCTTTCTCCGTCTTACTCTCTTTTCTATCCTCTTCTTTCCCCATCTTCCTCTCTCTTTGTATTCTCTCCCTTTTCCCCTCTTCCCCCTCTTTTTTTAACCTGGGGGTGGAGGGGTGAGGCAGTTCCCCCCCAATGGATCCGCACCTGATAGAACCCCATGGTCTCGTATCTTTTGACCTTTGGACCTCTCGCCCCCTGCTTACGTTTGAGAGACATAGGGAATACAATTTTTTGTACTCCTGAGACGCCCTCGAAATGCACCTCGAGCGGGCTTGTCAGGATTCCGTACTAATACAGGGCAGGAGAGGTGGTCTTGCACAATTTCCTGGGAACTTTTCTTTCCTTTCTTTCTTTTACTTTTCAAACTGACATAATTTGAACAAAGAAATTATCATAATTTGAAAAAAAAGAAAAGCATATTTATAAGGCAACAATAGTCAAAACTGACTAGTTTGCCTATTCAAAATAACAACAACAACAACAACAACAGATATACCTGATCATAATTTTACACACACTGCGGACTACCGGACCCGCGGTCTATCGGGCCCGCGGTCTATCGGACCCGCGGTCTATCGGACCCGCGGTCTACGGACCCGCGGTCTATCGGACCCGCGGTCTATCGGATGCCCCCGGTCTATTCGGGGTGTCCCCGATTTTTTTGGGGGGTCGTAACGGGGAAAAAACTGGCCAGGATGATTGTTATTCTTTCTACCGCTTTACAAATAGAACATCGGAGAGAGGAGACAAACAAGCAACATTAGAGTGTAGGTCAGAACATTTCCATCGGGGGGGGGGGCTAAGTTAAACAAGAGTAATAATAAAAAGTCATCATCAGTCCGACAAGGGTCTGAGGACAGAGTTGTGGCAAACAAAACGTGTTTGTTTTTTTAAAGTGATATAACCAAACAAATGAAGTCATGTTGTTATTCGTTTAAATAGATATTCATGGAACTTTAGCAAAAGCGCACTTGTCTATTCGGCTCGGTGTAAAAATGGCAGAGGTAATAATGGCAGAGGTAAAAATGGCAGAGGTAAAATTGGCAGAGGTAATAATGGCAGAGGTAAAATTGGCAGAGGTAATAATGGCAGAGGTCATAATGGCAGAGGTAAAAATGTCAGAGGTAATAATGACAGAGGTAAAATTGGCAGAGGTAATAATGGCAGAGGTAAAAATGGCAGAGGTAATAATGGCAGAGGTAAAAATGGCAGAGGTAAAATGGCAGAGGTCATAATGGGAGAGGTAAAAATGACAGCTCTAGGTAAAATATGGCCAGCCGTAAACCCCCATGCAATGAATCAAAAAGCCCCCGCATGTACATAGATTAAATTAGAAGTGCATGTAACGGTTAGGCATTTCATCATATCATTATGTCTTTATCGGCCTAACAATGCTACGAATTCGTTGGAGGTGTACCGTGAAGGCCTTTAAAAAGAAATCGAACGAGAAAATATTTTTCATTCAATTCATCAGGAGCAAAATGAAACTGCACTATTCTCTTTCATCATTTTATGACATTTCTTTTTGTCTGGCTTTTTTTTATAAAGTTTTGCCAGGTTTACCGATACAAAGAGGAGGAAGAGTAGACATAAGAGGGGTGGAGAGACGGAGAGGGTTAGGGGTGGGACATAGAAAAACATAGCGCGGGAAAGCTTAGACGTTGAAATTGTCACGAATGATTGTGGTTAAATATTATGTCCTTATTTGTATTGTCGTCTGTACTATTCTTTTTAGATATTTGAATGACAATAAGCATGCGTTCCCAGACTTGGCACTGAATATGTAACTGATTATGGAAATTAATAATCTTGCTTTGACTGGTAAACCAATTTGGGGTCGATCGAGGGGACCGTCTGGTTCAGATTCGTTGCATAAAAGAAGACCCTGAACCTTCTTTACCACTGCATCCAATATGATATAGACGGCTTGATGGTTATTACCCTTGGAAGCGGAAGTGCTGTTGGGTATTTTGTACACCATAAGCAGCACCCTCTTGGTAATTAGCTTGGTATGCTAAAAAACATTGTTTATTATCTGATTGTTATTATTTTGTTGTAATTCTTTTTTCTGACCCAAAATAATTTTTTTGAGTCATTTTTCCCCCTAACCAAATCCCCTTTGATTTTAGAGTGAAAACTTTTTCTTCTCGGCTTTTTAACAAACCAGCACCCCATATCTCTTTCATTTTTGCTTATGCCATCTTTATCTTTGCCATTTTCAACTCCGCCATTTTTTACACTGTTAGAAAATTTATACTTAAAAAAAAAAAATTGCTGCAACAGAGTCTGGAGAACACCTGTAATCTTACTGCACTGTGTAATCCTACATGCATGCATTTGTATAAACTTACAGAAAATTGGTATTCTGTGCATGTACCCTTACAAATTTATTGTAATAAAACTGTTTTCCCCTTTTTTAAAAACATACCTGTTCTGTAAAATTGTAGCAAAATTATGGAAAATCCTCCTGTTATTATAATCTTCAAATTTTTTTTTTTTCTGTAAAACCTGTTTTTTTATTTTTCTTCTGTAGAATCTACTGTTTTTTCCAATAGTGTACCTCGGCCTCTTTTACCTCTGCTATTATCACATCTTCCATTTTTTTTACTCTTGTCATTTATGTCTCTGCTATTTTTATCTCTGCTGTTCTTACCTCTGCCATTTTTACCTCTGCCATTTTTACCTCTGCCATCTTTACCTCTGCCATTATTACCTCTGCCATTTTTACCTCTGCCATTTTTACCTCTGCCATTTTTACCTCTGCCATTTTTACCTCAGCCTTTTTTACCTCTGCCATTTTTACCTCTGCCGTTTTTACCTCTGCCATTATTACCTCTGCCATTATTACCTCTGCCATTTTTACCTCTGCCATTTTTACCTCTGCCATTATTACCTCTGCCATTTTCACCTCTGCCATTTTTACCTTTGCCATTATTACCTCTGCCATTTTTACCTGGCACCTTCTATTCCCCCTTTTTATCTCTGTCTCTCATTCTCTCTCGTTCTCCGTGACATCTGAGCATTTTTTTTATTCTAGAATTGCCCTAAATGATTCTTCTTTCAACGTGTTATCACCCAGGGGAAGCGCTTTTACGCAATATGACTCACTGTCATAAGCACCTGTGTTGTCGGTAAATGAAACAAGGTTTTTTTTGAGATACTGGTTGTTGGTCGAAATAAAAAAGCGTATTCATAAAAGCTTTTTGTATTGCTAAGTCGAAAAGAACCAAAGCATTCAACAGGTCGTCCTGCCGAGAAACACTAATCTTCCTTTTGTTCGGGGCGTTGACCATCTGTATCCTGCTCTTTTCGGAAGGAATTTGTTTGAGTGGCCGCCCAGACATTCTTTTGTTCGGGTAATCAAAATAATGCCGATATATCATGCACTACGTTTCCCTTTTGAAAAGAGCATATGAAAGGTGTGCTAAACTGCTTTCTTTTCTCTCTTTTTTTTTCTTCAAAATAATGAGAAGGGGATGATGGGGTCAAAAGTGCACCGAGATCAGCTCAAAGTACTAAGACATTACTCTCGTCACTACAAGATTTTTGTTTTTCTGAAAATATAATTACAAATAGTATCATTCTAGAGATATATTTCCTTAATGAAACAAATAATAAGAAAGTGGTGAATAAACGCATAGCTTATTACGTGACGATCTTGCAGAAAAGATGTTAGCGTATACTCTCAGAACAACGATATGGATCAAATTACGTGATCAGGTGCCTATTGCAGAAAGAGTTGCAATCCATTGCAACTGTAAAAAGCATGCGAAACTCGATTTTCAACCAATCAACAGCACGCATTTGGGACTTGTGATTGATTTTTTGGCTTGCGTTTAAACGTAACTCTTTCTGCAACGGGCCCCTGGGCCTAGTGCGCGCGCGTACGTGCTCGTCATAAAACTTATTTTCCCGCCGTCTGACTCCAATGAAAAAATCGGGTAATGTCGAAATGATTTCCTATTTTCGGGATTTTTGTTATTGAAATCAGTTTATAAAGGAAATAGTACGTGGCACAGGTTTTAGTACATAAAGATTTCAAAAAAGTTGAAAAACTCCACCGAATCAAACCAAACAAATCTCGGCTTCTGTAGAAGCCCGTCGCACCCAAATGATTAAAATTTATCACGGCAGCACACAGGGGGCATGGTGGATTATTTTCAAGAGCATCCGGTGTTAGGTTGCAGGGGAAATGGCGGATTAATTTATAGAGATTAGACGCGGCAGCACGCAGGGGGCATGGCGGATTATTTTTAAGAGCAAGTGATGACCGTCTGCAGGGGGCATGGGCTTCTTAATTGGAGCGTGCTTTAGGGAAGCCTGCAGGGGGAATGCTGTGATATTTTTGCTCTCGTCCCTAACTGCATAGTCATTGTAGCCAGTCCTTTTAATTTCAACTCTTGAAATACTAGTGTAGACACCAAAATAATATCCCCAGGTGTATGTTTGATGTTCTATATCCACTTTTAAGTAATAGCAGTCATTTAAGCAATCTTGGATTTTTGATAAACTTGACATCCGACTGTCCTTTCAACTTGAAACAATACTTGATCCTTTAAACTCTAGTGTAGACACAAAAATCAAATCCACAATGTGCATTTCTAATGAACTATGTCTACTTTTAAGAACCACAGTCATAAACCCAATTAAAATGAATTAGGCGGCTAATAGCAGCATAATTTGGTCGTAAAATTGGAGGAGGACAAGAGTTATCCGCATTACTCTGATGCTGCTATTATCCGCATAATAGCGGCATCGGGATAAGATTTTGAGTTTATGAACGCATTTCCAAATAATGCGGATAATTGCCATGGTGCGGTCACAAGGTCACCCTTTTCCAACACAACCGCATCGGAGGGGGCGTGTCCAGTTGTCATGGCGATTATCCGCCTTTTTCAGGACGGGCGCTCGTAAAAATAATGCGGCTTATTTTCGGAGTTTATGAACGCAATTTTTATTGAATTATCCGCATTACTCTTAGGTGGCTAATTGGAGGATAGGTTTATGAAAAGGGTATTAGACCCTGCATTTGGAGGCCATATCGCATTTCTTGACATACCAGACCACTGACAGCCCTTATTTACTTATCCAAATGTCTTATTTGACCCTTGAAACCATTGGTTTATACCCTTTTCATAAACCTATCCTCCAATTAGCCGCCTAAGAGTAATACGGATAATTCAATAAAAATTGCGTTCATAAACTCCGAAAAAAAGTCGCATCATTTTAACGAGCGCCCGTCCTGAAAAAGGCGGATAATCGCCATGACAACTGGACACGCCCCCTCCGATGCGGTTGTGTTGGAAAAGGGTGACCTTGTGACCGCACCATGGCAATTATCCGCATTATTTGGAAATGCGTTCATAAACTCAAAATCTTATCCCGATGCCGCTATTATGCGGATAATAGCAGCATCAGAGTAATGCGGATAACTCTTGTCCTCCTCCAATTTTACGACCAAATTATGCTGCTATTAGCCGCCTAATTCATTTTAAATTGGGTTTATGAAAGGGGTATTAGACACCAAACTGGGGGCCATTTCATAAAGCTGTTCGTAAGGTGGTGATCTTTTCTTACGCGCTAAACCATCGCCTATGGTGTATACCATTTACCAAAAGAAAGGATCACCAGTCGTTCTTAAAGTAGTTCTTATCTTACGAACAGCTTTATGAAACACACACCTGATATCTCCCAGGCCGATATGAAATGAACTATGTCCGCTTTAAGTATCAGCAGCCATTAAAGATCATTTTTTTGAATTCATCTTTGATTTTTGGACATACAAGACCACTGACTGTCCTTGTAACTTATCCTTATATATTACTTGGCCCAAACCAGTGGTTTAAATTAAATATCGAAATCACATTTCCATGGACGATATGAAATCAGCTATGTCTGCTTTAAGTTTAGCAGCCATTTCAGAATAAATTTTTTGAAGCCATCATGGATTTTTGGACCCACCAGACTACTCACTGTCCTTGGAACTTTTTCCAATTTACTACTTCACCCTTAAAATCATTGAATCAAATTGCGGATTTTTAGCACACGGTAGCCTTTTTTGATGCCATCTTATATTTTCCAGGTATCCTGGGGTCACTATATTCACTCTATCCTGTGTCAACAAATTATTTTAACTCCTAGACCATGGAGTATGAAACTGATTAGGATTCTAGGGTGGATAATGAGTGAGTCGTATTCATTAATTTTAAGTGAATGGTGGCCATCTTGGATACTATCTTGAAAATAACAACTTTCCCTGATGCAGATTTTGGTAGATTTTTAGTACATTATTCCTGAGATCAATTAGTACTAAAAACTGTTGAAAAACAATGTAAGTTCGGAAGTTCTCTAAACACCACATGTTATTTCAATAATGATTATGTGCATGTGTGCGTGTGTGGGGAGGGGCTAAAAATATATTTTATGTGTTTCTTTTTGTCTATCAGTAATTGGAAATTAGCCGAGAAGTATTGACAATTCGAATTTAAGTCCTTTAATCGTAAATTGTACTCTAGAACGAGTGGCGGAATGGTGAAAGTTGTATGCCAGTCAGTTGGGGGGGGGGGGGGGGAGTAAGGGATATGGTTGGTAGGATGCTCGTCTAACTTGAAACCTTCAGATATAGGTATTCTAGCTGTCTAGGGATGATAAAATACCATAAAACAATCAATTTTTAAACATTACTAATACTCCTGATTTTAGTGGGTCTTGATATAGGTGACCCCCCCCCCCCTCAGGCAGTGGGTGAGGGTGGGGAAAATTGGAAACCTATCATTTCCTGATAGATTGGACCCAAGTGAATAATAAAAAAAAACAATTTTGGCACAAAAATCCTGCAGGAGCTGTGTCATGATATACCGTACCACACTAATATCATCATGATAAGTTATGGCGCCCTCTAGTGTTGTAGTTAGGTTTTCACTGCATAAAATCCTGAGATGGGGGTGACTTTAAAATTAATTTACCAAGAATAATCATATAAATTACATGTCATGTATTCCTCTGTTATTGGACTGTACAACAAGACATATAAACTTCATTTTGTAATCTTTTTGTCCTAATATTCTAGTGCCAAAAAGGGGGAAAATTATATTTTGGGGTAATTTTTTACAATTTTGGGGCATTTTTCGCAAAATCCGTCCCCCGTATGGTAAAAGTGAAAATATATTAACATCACAACATCATCAAATATTCATTTTTGTACACCTCAGACAACCTTAGAAATAAAATTGGCGAGGAAAAGTGAGAAATAAGGTTGAAAACAATGGATTATCCTATTGGGCTTTGTATAGGCCAATATGGCGCCAAAAAGGACCCCCCACAAAGGGAAGGAGGGGTCTGAAAATTTGAACCCCATCGTTTTTGGTCTAAGGGGACCCTATTGAAGCCAAAACAACCAAAAAATCAATTTTGGCACGCTAGTCCTACGGGATGACACATCATACCCCACTACAAGTTAATATTCATCATCCTCACATTTCCAAAAATTCCAACTTCATTTTACATGTGTTCTTCTCCCCAACTCTAACTTAAAGGACAAGTTCACCCCAACAAAAACTTGATTTGAATAAAAAGAGAAAAAATCAACAAGCATAACAATCAAAATTTCATCAAAATCGGATGTAAAATAAGAGTTAGGCCTATGACATTTTAAAGTTTCGCCTATTTTTAACAAAACAGTTATATTAACGAGCCAGTTACATCCAAATGAGAGAGTTGATGATGTCACTCACTCACTATTTCTTTTGTTTTTTATTGTTTGAAATATGAAATATTTTGATTTTCTCGTCATTGTCATGTGAAATGAAGTTCCATTCCTCCCTGAACACATGGAATTCCATTATTTTAACATTTTGTGCGTCAGGCAAGTAGGTCCTAATCATCAAATTCGTAAAAATTTAAATATTATATAATTCAAACAATAAAAAACAAAAGAAATAGGGGGCCTTGTGAGTATCACTATCAATTTACCTTTCTGACCCTACAATGTAAATTAGACATCTAGATCTAGCCCCCCTAGATTTAGATAAAGATCCAGGCCTATAGTATAAGGCTATATACTGTCTAGGTCTAGTATAGTCTAGATATAGGTCTAGATCTGATGTTGTAGACTAGACATTTAAAACTTAGACCTAGTATGGGATTGCATGATGAGGACCGTTCATGAAATAATAGTGAATACTTGTAGGCTAGGCCTAGGTCCACTCTCCAATCTAGCCTAGCCCTAGGCCGGCCTAACGTGTTACTGTTAGATCTACGGCCGTAGGCAATACTTTTTTTGGCAACTGAAATCTTTTGCATCAGTGTCAATCCTGGCATAGCTCCCCTGATCAAACTTTCAGCTTTACAATTACATATCACAATCTCAATTCACACACATTATCTAGGCCTAACGTTACTTAATCTGGATCGTGAAAGTTGAATTCGGATTGCTCACCTCTGTCTGAGTCTCGGGCTGCAGTTCAATTTCGGTTCGAGTTGATTCAGTGACTAAATTAGATCTCGGTCTGAAGCCAAAATTGGAAGTCTTTGACTCCATATGGCTATGTCCTTGCACAATGATACAAATATGTAGCATAACACTCGGCATGCATCTGTAGACTAGTGTAAGTAAACTTCTGATAGACTAAGTGAGAGTGACATCGAAGTTAAAAATTGGCTTTAAAAATACTAAAATTTAACGCGTGCATGTGCAGTCGTCCGGCCATGCCAGCTACAGAGATCTACGTACTAGTCTTGCTCAAGGCCAGGTGGGAAATTAATTTTGCTGACGGGGTAATTACAATTCCTCTTTTTGGACTTCATGTATTCATTTCCTTTCAGAACAATTGTACAATATATTTCTAATCTCCAAAGTAGCTCATAAGTGAAAAGTGGATTATGATATATAAATGAAGCTAGAGACCGCTATAGACCCCCCCCCCCCCCTAGGTCTAGAAATCAAAACTTTCAAAAGAATTTTAGTCTGGAATACAAAATAGCAGTTGCATCAACCCCCCCCCCCAAAAAAAAAAAAAAAAAAAAAACGCCCACTTTTAACAAAAGAAGCAAAATAATGGATGCATTGAACTGCTAACGGGGAATCCCAGTCTAAAATCCCCAGGCTCAATGCCAAATGGCGCCTGCTCCAAGGGCTTTTTTTTTGGGGGGGGGCAATAAGACCGGAAGGCTTGGTTGGCTTGTGCGTTAGTCTTTGCGTTAGGGCTCAGAATGGAAAGAAGAAAGATCATCTCCGTGGCTTTTATAATATCGACCTAAAAGACCTTTGCTATGGCCGCCTAAAAAAACATTGAAAAAGTAGAATTCGCCTTTCATCCTCTAATTAATTAAGGCTTTCGTTGTGTAGGCCTATACGATTACCAATAAATCTGGGGAGCACATTTTCTTCCTGGGAGATTTATTATTTTAAAGGTAAAGCAGGCATATGGCAGTTCAACTCCGGGTCATAGAACGGTTTTGAAAGTGGGCGGTGGGGTGCCGGGAGCGAGACGAATGGGGGCAGCATATCTTAGCGCTCCTTTTCTTTTCGGAGATTACGCAGCTGTGAGAATTTTTACATTTAATCATGATTGCAAAATTATCCACTACCATTAAAAATTGAAAGGGAGTATACAATATCTTCGTCCGAGATCTAAGAATAAGGGAACATTTCCTTAGGTTGGTTAACCAATGAAAATATCACAATTAGACATAATAATTTTGACATTTTTGTACACACTTGGAAAAAAAAGTATGGCCTGAGCCTAGGCCACCCCCCCCCCCCCCAGTTCAGCGACCCATGCATTAACCTGCCAACAACCAATCAAAGACGCCAGGCACTGGATTGAAGGGGCGCAGTTTGCTTGGTCTGTTCTCCTACGCCGATTTTCTTCTCTCTTTTTTTTAACAATGGCGGGCGGAAAAGAAACTGGAAACTTTCTTAGACTGAAACAGGGCTGTTGAGAATCTGAGGGAGTTTCAATTCCCGACAGGGTAATTGTAGAAAGACATGTCATATCAAAATGGGTAAAGGTTTAACATCAGCACCACAATCACCCCATGCACTGAACTTATCAAGATTTGGTTGGGGAGGGGGGGGCTTAATTAATTTTTTCATTGAAATACAGCGGTAATAGGCCGATAAATTTTCACAATAATTCATTTCTAAGACTCTTCTTCCCTCTATCCTTTCTATTCCTTCCTTTTCACTATATACTTTTCAATTCTTTATTTCATTTCCATTCAAAACATAATACAAAGTAATATAACGCAATACAAATCAAGTACAATTTTATAGGGTATTCTTATTTCGTATTAAAAACAGAAAAAACAGTATAATATAGAGCATAAATGGAAATGAGGCGGGTCCACTAAAAAGCATACTTGAAAATACTTGAAAATCATGGGAGAGGAGCGGGGTGCGACCATCCTTGTGGCCCCTTATCTTGTACATGAATCGTCATCACCATTCATATTTACCACCACCACCACGATCATTATCATCAAGCATTCATCATCATCATCATCATTATAGTCACCATTGCCAAAAATCACCTTCAAGTTACACTGTGTTCTGCCCCCCCCCCCCCCGCAATTGTATTGGCCCTAAAGCATTCTGCTCTTCATAATATTTTGCAGTATCGTACTTACCCCCCCCCCCCCAATTATGTAAGCCCCTGCCATTGTTTTCTTTATTTCTTTCTCTCTCGTCCTCTTCTTCTCCCTCTTAATTTTTTTTCTCCTCTTTCATCATTCTCGTCTTCTTTCTAATCTTCTTCTTCTTTTTCTTTTCCTTCTTCTCCTCCTTCTTCTGAATTCTTCTTTTACTACTGGTTCTTATTCTCTATCATTTCCCCTAAATTACCCTCACTAGCATAACTTTACTTTCACCATTTCTCCCTTAATTCAGGTAATCAAAGAAAATATGAAAAAATAATCAAGGCATTTAAGAAATAAAAATGATTATATATTTTATAATGAAGTATATGAACGATAAGATAAATCACAACAGTTTGAGTTTACAACAAGGTTTCTAGAATTCTCCAACGTACAGTCACTATTACTTTCAATTATTTGATTTTTAATCAAACATCATATACAGTATACCTAATAAATCATATCATTTAATCGATCGTCATGGTGTATACGAGAACGACGAAAGTTCATCACTGAACCAACCCGAACCAAAACCAAATCATGGGTCATTTTGGCAGAAAGAACATCCATTGCTTCCTACGGCCCATATCCCCCTACACACTAAGGAATAAAGGCTCAAAATTGAACCCCGAAAGGTTGATGCAAAATCAGCACCCTATGGGTTCAGAAATTGAACCCATAGGGTGCTGATTTTGCATCAACCTTTCGGGGTTCAATTTGAACCTTTATTTCTTAGTGTGTATAACACATCCCGTATTATTATATTCATAAGGCGGTTGACTATATGTACTTGTAAATATATTGTGATCTGTTAACGATTGTAAAACTATTATGTACATATTACTACATAATAAAAAAACAAGCAATGTACACGTATTCAATAGAGACAAAAATAATGCTCATCGTATTATTTAACCCTATGCACTTGGGATACTTTGACGCCTGGGGGGGGGGCTGATTAAGCCTCCTTTATCAGTTTATATCAGCCGTCAATCTCGCGATCGCGACGAAAATGCGCACGAGCATTACCAAATGGCATAATCAACAAAACTGTAAGGTAAACAATAATTAATGCGAGAGATAAAAATTCGCTCTAATCAAACAAATAAGGCCAGCACAATCTGCATTCACATACTCTTTGTAGGATATGATCAATTTGATTTCTAATGTATTTTTATTTCAAAAATTCTTACGTTCTTATTTTACTTTTTCCGTCACTTTGGGTTATCTTCGATGGACATCAGGGTCTTTATTCTGACCATGAACAAGAAGAAATCAATTACATATATTCAGTAACAAGTTGAACGCCTCTGGCAGTCTCACCTGAATTACGCAATTCAATATAAACAGCGGTTATAGTCTCGCGAGACAAAAATAGAAATGATACATTTACGAAATTTGGCTAAATTAAACTGAAAGCAAAATTTGCATTAGATTTGTACACAAAGTCACGTGTTTGAGCAATTTTAGGTGTGACATGCACTTCCGACATGTTGCATAACATCGGAACCATGTACCTAAAAGGGTCAAAAATTTTGACACATAAAAAATCAGCGAGCTAGCGGCGCGGTCGATTTTTTTTTGCACAGCGGACTAATCGTAAGAAATGTTGAGGCGGGGGGGGGGGGGTGATTCAGCCATCCTATTAGGGTTAAACTCAAACACACTACTCAATTTATGCCCTTTACTCCGATTCTTCAATTAAAGCTAAATGTCATAAAATGTAAGAAAAGTTCGTAGTCGTGTTGTTCCCATTGTGACACATTTCCCTTGCGATACGGGATGTAGATTTACTTGAACAAAATACAATGGCCCTATACAAAAGACGAACGGACGATCATTTTTTTTTTAATTAAACAGGTTAAAGAAATAAACTAATAATGCCATGTCTGCCATGTCATCTTTATTATTGTTTTTGAACAGATAGCAAAGCGATCTTCAATAGATTATAAAAAAAGAGCTCTCGAATCACCCCCCCCCCCCCCTTCGAGAGAAAAAAGGATCTGAAAATATCTTTATGAAACACGGAACAAAAAATCCTTTAAAACTTAAAAGTAACTGTATCGTGCCTTGAACTATCATGACATAAGTAAATATCCGAAATAAAAACTCTAGATAAAAGCTCTAATATGTTCATCAAACTTAATCTGATTATCTGATAACCAAAAAAAATACTTTCGGCAGGAATTGGTCGAGCATATGATCATCAATCTAATACGCAATGTGACTGATCTGGAGACTTTTTCATTTTCCTTATCAAGTACTGAAATAGTTGTTTACAAATCAATGGAGTGATCAATCCGATGCTTTACTCATGAACAACATTTTGTTTAAAAAGTTACTATAATACAGACATACAAGTACAAAGGATGAATACAAAGAGGTTAATCAAGGTTTAACAAAAGATGGAATGGAACTTCGGTCGATATCTTTGGAAGTATCATACACTTGTGCATAAGAAAGCATTCTTATGCTCTGGGACAAACTCTCTCCTTGTGCCCAAGGTTCTTACAATTATGGCAGCGCAATGGAAACCAGTACCAGCAGAAGGAAACCCTGTGGCTTGGTTCTCCACAATAAGGGCAGCCATACCGTTTACGAACCACTGCCTGATTGTAGCGGATGGCCCGGCTAACCAGGACAGGGACAATGAACCTCCAGAAAAACCGGTCCATCATCATCAGGAAGGATCTTTGCCACTGTGGATCCCGTTCAATCCTCTCAAGGAACACCCCGTTGTCTTTGTAGACAAAGAAGTCGCACCAGGCCTTCCCTGTCACTGCCAGTTGCGCTTGGATCTGGTCGAAGTATGGGTGATTCCTCTTCAGTTGGACCTTACCTCTCTTGTCCCGTCTGAGGAACTTCTCGTTGAGTGGCGAAGGCTTCTCCGTTGGGGCCGTGCTTGGGCATTTGATTTCAATAAGTCCCTCGCCACAGCATTTGCAACTTACAAGACCGTCGGGTGAAGCTTCCAGAAATGACTTCCTCGGATGGAAGAACATTCCACACTCTTTGACTTCAATATCATGGTGACCTCTCTTCTGCTGATGTTCGGCATACTTTGCTCTTGCCACTGGCTCCATTTCGTAACCGCGAGCAATCTGAGGAAGATGCTTCAGGGAGCGTCCATTTCCGATAATCCTGCCAGCTAGAGCCCATGGATTTGCTCTTCGTCGATTGCCTTGAAACCCCATGAAGCGCAAGACGCCACCAACGTTAGAAGCGCCAATGCAGCCGTACCTGTATGTCGACCATAGATTGTTGTCACTTTGGCCTCGCGTAGCACACTCAATTGCATCCCTCTCTAGCCTGGTATACACCCGCAGGTCGAAGACTCCATGGTTGGAGTAAAAAATCATTCGGTCTTTCATGCTTGGAGGCAATTCATTTTTTTGACGATCGGTAACCATGATTCCGTTGATACTTCTACTCGAATTTTTTTTAAGCCCCTTGTCACGATCTCTACCAAAGTTGTCCTTTCAATCAAGGCCAAAGATATCCGGTCATTAAATCTGTATTATGAAAAAAGACAACAAAACATTTGTATTACCGGAACCGCTGAATACCATATTTACCTTTTTAGCTTCACTTTTTTAAAATATTTTATTTACGGCGAGTGGAAATAGCGCCCCCAATATATTTTTCTTATATATTTCTTTTAAACTTAGATCCTATATCATTCCTATTCCTATTTATTTTCAAAATAATTTTTAGCCTTCTATTTATTCAACACCCCCCCCCCCCTTAAAAAAGATATTTCGACAATATGAATAATGAGTGGTATACAATACATGGTATGAACATTAATGCAACTTCAGTAATTGTATTACAATAGGAATATGTGTATCGTCTTCATCGAATATAAGGTGGGGAGTATGAACACAGTCGTTCTTTAGCGTGACGTCAGACGGTCAGAGGCGGAAATTCAGATTTGCGTTTGAGTTAATTTATTGAGTTTTAGTTAATCTTTGATCAGGGGAGGGTTTGTATATTTCAAACGCATCTGCAAACAAAATTTTCAAATGCAAATGTAAACAAATATGTTTAAGTGTGCGCCAATTAACAGGCTGCTAAAACAGCTATATGAATCCAGTGACCGGGTAATCATAATTGTAAAACGTTTCAGGGGGCGGATCCAGCCTTCGCAATAGGGGGGGGGGGCAGATATTTTCAGCCATATTTTCCCCGATCGGCCGCTCGATGATTTTTTTTTGGTTTCTTTGAAGGGGTAGTCCTTATAGTTACTTCTTAGCTTTATTCTTATAAATCAACATAAATAAATAATATCATACTCCTTATTTATATAATGCGAGCGCGAAGCGCGAGCTAAATTTTTCTTTGAAATCTTTTGTATTTTTTCCTAATATTTGAACATTCTGAACAGTGTTAGTTATCCTGAAAAAAAGATGTGTATGTAACTAAATAATTACTACGAACGCGAAGCGCGCGAGCAGAAATAAATTGATGGAGATGGTACCTGTTATATACGATATGCAGTTAGCCATGAAGACATTACATATTTTAAGAATCAAATAATGCGAGCATGAAGCGCGAGCTGATTTTTTTTTGACATTTTTACCTAAAGAATGGATATTCTATGAACTTTTTGTAACTTAAACAGAATAAGTAAAAGCCTAAATAATTGATGCGAGCGCGAAGCGCGAGCGGAAATTTCGAGATTTAAACCTACTGAACGAGACACTTATTCATGTTTTGTAAATCATGAAAAGAATGAGTAACTGGGATATTCGTTACATTAATAATGCCAGCGAAAAGCGCGAGCAAAATTATATATACGTTCTGAGCTGATCAAAAAGGTACCTATTAATGACTGCTTGCACTTAGCCATTAAGACGTTGCATATTTCAACAATCAAAATAGTACGAGCGCGACATTTCTTCGTAAAGAATGGAAAATTTTAATCAATTTTTGTAATCGTGAACAGGATTGCTGTATAACTAAACAATTCATGATTTAATGCGAGCGCGAAGCGCAAGTGGAAAAAAATCGAGATTAAGACCTTCTATTCACGGTTTATAAATCATGAAAAGATTGAGTAATAAGCGATCTACGTACATCAAAAATGCGAGCACAAAGCACGAGCAGATTTTTTTTATAATGTGTTCTGAAACTGGATAATGATTTAAATTAAGAGAACAAGTTGAGTATCTGTTTTACACATATGCGCGCGTGTTTCATATTTAGATCTATAGAATCTAGGTACTCTAAATAATCTTTTATCATGAAAATCAGAGCAAGCGCGAGCTAAAACTACTTGATTATTCCGATCTGAAAAAAGGTGTTTTGACATAGGACCGGGACATGCTTAGGATGTCATCTTATGAAAATAATGACTGTCTTCCTATTCCTCTTGCTAAGCGCGAGATAAAACAAAAAGAACAATTTAATTATTGAATTAATATCTTATTCATTAATTCCTAATGAGGGCGAAAATCTGATGATAATAATGGCCTAAAACCTAGACATTTCAAGCACTTTGGTAATTATAAATATGTGCATCAGTTAATACATTGAAGCCATTAAAGTGAGCGCAAATTGCGAGCCTAAATTTTTCATACACTGTCATGACAAGGGAATCTTAAGTAGTTTGTTGTATAATCAATAGTGAGACATACGTAACTCGCCAATCAAAATGCGAGCAGGCAGCGCTAGCTGATACGTTTTTACAATTAGACCTGAAAAGGGATTTGAAAATTTAATGGAATGCACGAAAAGAAAAGATACCTGATAAATCAAAATTTACGAACGCGCAGCGCGAGCAGAAAGTTTTAATATTCATACCATAAAACTGACATTTTTAATTTTACAGAGCACTTTTTATAAATAAATTTGTAAATCACACAAAATAATGAAAGTTCGATTTCCGAGGTGAAATAGGTTTTGAATATTGACTTCCAAACTTGATATTTGAACTCCATATTGAATAAGATATGAAAATCATCTATATAACCATGATAACAGGCAATGCGAGCTCGAAGCGCGAGCGAAAATTTTATATTGACATGAAAGATTCTTTTTATTTTCAAGTCTTCCCCTCATCTTATTCTATTCAATCGTCTTCCTCCTTTTCTTTTTTCTCCTCTCTTTTCCCTCATTTTTCCCCTTTCTTTCTTTTTTTCTTGCTCCGCCAATAGGGGAGCCGGGCCCCTCGTGCCTCCCCCTCCTTGATCCGCCTAAAGTTGCGCTTTGAACAGACGTGGATTGAGATTGCGCTAGTCTAGATATAAGCCAATTATCATTGAATGCGTTTTCCCTCCCAAACACCGTGGAGCGTGAGGGGAGGAACGGGGTACATTCTGCATTGCATAGAATTTTCACATCATTTCAGAAACAAGTCTTTCATGAAAGAATAATGAATCGTCAATATCATTTGAAAGCAAGCTTGACATTCAACCGCTAGATCGTCTTTCACCCCGTTCACACTCAGACACAAAGTATTACACTCATTCATGACTAAACCAAAGAATTGTAGAGCTTCCTTCAAACGGGGAAGGTCGCCCTGCAAATTGCTTTTCATGGAAACCGGGGGGGGGGGGGGTGCGAAGGAAGTTTGAAAAAAAAAGAGGTCCGATTGTTTTTTGTTTGTTTTTTTCGTACATACTTAAGTCCTTGTCCACGCGGAGTCATGAGCAGTTTTCATGGCTCTCATTTTCTATTGCACTATAAATTGTATCAATTTGTAGCGATTTTCAATCTCACGTGGTCTAGAAAGAATGATGAACCTTTGTCATGCATGGCAACTTGAGTGTGATTTGTGCTATGCTCGTAAAAAATAACCTACAAGTTTGTTGAAGTGTGGATAAAAAGGGTCTGTGCGTGCAGACTACTAAATGACAATCCAGCTAAGCTAGTCACCCCCTCCGGACTCCCAAAAATGTAGGTAAGAACAGAGAGTTCAGCGTCAATGGTCCATTGTTCTTATTGGTTGCATGGATACATTGCGTGCATCACCGCATATTCCGGTTCTTACCTACATGTTTGGGAGTCCGGAGGGGGTAGTCTGCAGGCACAGACCCTCATTGGAACTTTGATCAACAAGTGTGCCTCCGCGCAGAGACTAGCACTACAAAACTTGCTGTTCCAATACAGAGACTGAGCGAGAGAGCCTTCAGTACACAAGGCATGAGTAGGCTGCACATTCAGACCCTTATTTCGAGTGATGGGTTTGCCCAGCAGACTACGGAGGGGGTGACTAGATTAGCTGGGTTGTCATTTAGTAGTGGGCTACTGGCATTTGACCATTTGATGGGAGCGAAAAGTTCATTTCACTTCGAAGCCATGGCCTTACGCAGGGGCCGGGGGGGGGGGGAGGAAAAATCACCAAAAGTGTGCAAGAAATTTCACTTTTACAAAATATGAAAAAGGGTCACAATGGCTAGTATTTTAGTAATACAGTGCGATGTGAAATGTACGGATTCATGAAGCAAGGTGAATTTACATGACCAGCTATCTGATATTTTCTTCTTCACCCATCAACAGGACAACATTAACCACATCGTCATCATCATCACCATGATCATCATCTCATCATCACTCACCATCATCTTTTACAATAGGCAACACCACCATCATCATCAACATCAGTCACCGCTATGTCTCCATATGCCTGTCTGTCCGTTCTCTCCATCTCTCTACTGGAACCGCCTCCTGCCCCCTCCCCCTTCTTGTGTGTCACCATGGAGATGGTGTTACCAACACTGTAAAAAAAGGAAACGCTAATTTAGCACTTACAGTGCTTGTAATAGGGACTGTACTATACTAGTGCTAATTTTCTAGTTCAAATTTAAACTAGAAAATCAACACTCGTAGTGCAGTCACTATCACAAGCACTGTAAGTGCTAAATTAGCGTCTCATTTTTTAGTGTTGGTAACACCATTCTATCTCCATAAAGTGGTAAATTAGAACTTCATTTTTTTACAGTGCATTAATCATATGCATGAGTCAAGGGGGAAATGGTTTCTTATTCACTGACATGAATAATGCTCGAATTAGCAAGGTTTCATGAATGCTGGACATAAATACTTTCACTCTTCCATTTACCGAGATAATAACTTGAATTCCTTTCAAATTCGCTGTCTTCGGGGAAAAGTATGACGCTGGACGTTTATGTGGTAAAGGTTTACCACGACCACTGATAGCATATTATTATATATAGAGAGAGAAAAAAACACTATGAACACTGAAGCAAACAACCTGTCCAAAAATGAAATCTGGTTCGACACAATAGCGTTCTCCCTTCAATGTTCTCGGAAAGCCACTTTTTGGGGAGGGGGGGGGGGGAGATGAGTCATCAATTTTCAAAAAGAATCCATCATACCTTTAAAGAAACCAGATGAAAAAAAAACATCTCTCATCAACTCTGACCGTGCTGACTTTGAGTAAAAATATGAACAGTGGCGGCACTAATGCCAAAAAGAAAGGTCGTTGCCGTTATCCATTTTCTTTTTAGTTTTTGGAGAAAACATGAATAAAATTGTTTCATGTATACATAGTTTGCACATTGAATATTCAGTATGGGGGCAAGCGTAGAACTCACCAAAATAATGCAAATTTAAAAAAAATCAGAACGTCATTATTCCTTTTCCTGTTTTGCTCAAAGTTTCATTGCTATGTTTTTCTGATTTTTCTGTATCCGTTCAAATACCCCCAAGGACCCCGTTAACCATTAGGTAGTAAATCAACGTAGGTACTACACCCCCCCCCCCCCCCTCATACACATACCTTAGTCTCAGAAAGCCAAATTTTGTTTATAATGAGTCAAACGTGAAAAAGAGGAAAATAACAAACCACACGTGATAAAATAGTAGAGAGAAGAAAGAAAGGAAAAAAAGAGAATTCCTGTTGACTTGAATAGCAGATATCAAGTGATTGCATTTCATTCAATATTGAAATCAACATTGCATGTGGAAAGGAATTATTCTCTATATGTTTTTAAACTGCCTTCCCCATGGTTCCTCGAAAGCGAAAACATCTCATTTTGGTGTTATCCTCTAATCAGTGCAGTTTTTTTTTTCCAATCGCAATGCTCCTATTTCAAGTAGGTCCATGTTTCAAACATGGAGCTATTAAACGTAAATAGCTCCATGTTTCAACGAACAAAATAAACCACTGTCCAATTATTAGCTACAAAGGAGGCCTATACGAGCGATTAGCCGGGTAATTACGCAGACAGGATTAAACTAGGTAGAATTGCCATAAACCGGGCTGAAACGAGAATGAGGCGAGGGTGAGATCAACAACAATAGGGTGCTTCTTCGACCCCCTTTATAAAGTTAGGCGTAAGCCTTATGTTAATCAAGTGACAAGACTGGTAAATTAGCTGTGATAATTGATACTTTGTAAACATGTATTCTATTTCTTCCCCTTCCCCAAATATGAAAGCGACTTCTTCCCCTTATTTTCTTTCTCATCGTATTTTAGTGCTCTGATTTTGTTTTTCTTCTGTTGTAAATATGAGTCAAATTTTGATTCCAACATAACATTATTTTCTCTGCAACGTTGACCAAAGGCTGGGTTTATACAATGTAGGCCCTACTTGCAGGGTGTGTATCAAATCAGTATGAAAACAGGATTGAGGGGGGGGGGGGGGGGGGGGGGGTTGAAATTGAAACCTTAAACATTTACTATATTGTACAGAAGTGAGTGTACTACTCTTTTAAACACAAGTTCCCAACAGTTACATACCGGGAACATGCATATCATCGGTTGAAATTCAGTATGCCTGCCATTGGGTTCAGATGCTCAGGGGGGGGGGGGGGGGGTGCGGGGTGCAGCGAGGTTGTGTTATTTATCAGGGGATACATGCGCAGAACGCTAATTTTGCAATTTCTTGAATACATGAAAATGCGTAAATATTAAATAGTACACTCTGTACTTTGGAATATTGCCCACAAAATAATAACAATTATGCCTACTGCCCATAATGATTTAATAATAATAATAATGTGACTTATAAAGCGCCAAATACACTATGTAGAGTGTTCAAGGCGCATAAACGGCAAAAAGTTAAATAAAAAAAAATTGAAGATTTTTGAAAGATTCGACCGACAGAGGTATACAGTTTTTATGTCTTCAGGATGGCTATTCCACAAAGTGAAAGGACAAGTTCAGCCCAACAAATCTTCATTTGATGAAAAAGAGAAAAAAAATCAAATCGACAAGCATGACACTGATATTTAATCATGACAAGTAGGAAAATGAGAAAAATAAAACAAATTCATATTTTATATAATGAAATACAAAAGAAATAGTGAGTGGGTTGTATGATCAGTCCCCTTCTTTGCACGAGGATGTCCATAGAAAGTGTCATAATGGTTATGTCTTCTTTCACATCCAATTTTGATGGAGTTTTCAGTCTTAGAGCTGCTTATGCTTGTTCTATATTCTCCTATTTTATCAAAATAATGTTTTGTTACTGGGGTGGACGTGCCCTTAGTGTAAATGTTGAGCAATAATATATATAGAGGCATAGCCTCTAGATTATGTCGAGTAAAGAATTATTCAATGTTCAATTAGCAAAAATAAATAATTAGATCACAAAAAACTCCAGTTTTACCCACATGATAGTATCAGGTCTATAGATAAGTTAAAATAATAATAATAATAATAATAGATCTAAATGATTACGAGTATGACCAACAATGATGGCCCAGCCCGGCCCAGCAGGAACGACTGGCAAGATTGCCCCCCCCCCCCGATATTGTTCGATATTCTCCTATTTTATCAAAATAACGTTTTGTTTTACTGGGGTGGACGTGCCCTTAAAGTAAATGTTGAGCAATAATATGAAGTGTGATATAGAGGCATAGCCTCTAGATTATGTCGAGTAAAGAATTATTCAATGTTCAATCAGCTAAAAATAATTAGATCACAAAAAAACTCCAGTTTTACCCACATGATAGTATCAGGCCTATAGATAAGTTAAAATAATAATAATGATAATAGATAATAATGATAATAGATCTAAACGATTACGAGTATGACCCACAATGATGGCACAGCCCGGCCCAGCAGGAACGACTGGCATGACTGCCCCCCCCCCCCCCCCGACTGACAGAGCCAAGGCATGCCAACTTAAAATCATAAAATAAATTAGATCAATTATATCACAAAATAATAATGTTATCAAAATGCACACACAAAAAGAGCCAAAGCATGGCCTTCCAAAGAGTTTGGTGGCCTACATACATTTTAATACATCATCATTCGCCACTATATTTGTCATTCTCGGATCCAAACGTATGCACGCATCAGCAAAGTTATAAACTCAATTGTTGTGGTAAGCCATGCCATGTCGATGAAGATCGCTGGGTGCCCCTCTCTCTCTCAGCCTCTTGCATGTTTGACAACGACACTGACACATCAACACAACAAAATTAACAATTGAGGGATAGTAGGCCTACTTACCGTCTGAACTTGAATATTGATATGATGATTCCGGCCAACTATCACTGAAAAGGCAGGCGGATATCTGGCGTAGCAGTAATTTCCAGACGAGAGAGCTAGTTACTTAGTGTAGCGCAGAAAGAATGGATGCATCAACTGTGATTCAAACGTAAACCACGTGGAATAGGCTAGGCCTAATCGAAAGTTTCACAACATAAACGCGAAAGCGACTTGCATAGAGCGCATGCGCTAGCTGTTAATACCCGAACGGTACGAACTTGATCCGATAAGACGAGTGTTTAGGCGTGTCTGCCTATATTAGCCTACACAGCAAAAACTGTGGTGTTAACTGGTGTACATAGAGGACCACACCAGTTAGATTTACAGTGTTAGTTTAACACATATAGGTGTTATTAAAACACCTTTGGATGTTACATGTACACTCGTTGGTGTTGTGTTCATAGGGTGTAACCAGGGTGTGCAACTGGTGTCAGTTTTAACACCACAGTTTTACAGTGTATATCTTTTTCCCTGGACGGGATTTTAATTTCTTTCTTTTCTTAGATCGTAGAGCCGTAAACATTGCGTTGGACTTCCGTTTTAAACGGTTTCGCATCTAGCTAGCAAAATGAATGGACGTGTGTGAGCATGTGAACGAGTGATATGCTTAATGAAATAATTATTAAAAAAAAACTAACAAACAAACAAAACTCTCATCTGGGTACCGTTTCATCAATCATTTTTGTCCGACAAGTTGTCAGATCTGACATCTTATCTTGATTCTGATTGGCTGAGAGGCACTGTTACTATGGTAACTGTCGGTTAAAATGGGACATGTCGGATAAAACGTCCGACAAGTCCTTTCATGAAACGCCCCCTGATATTTGGAGAAATCGGGTGATGCCAAACAACCATTCATTTCTTATGTTTTGTTAATTAAAGGGTTTTCCGGGCTTAAAAATAAAGTAGGGGGCCTACAATTCATCGAGCTAAATGCTGGATATATTTGTTCGTGACTATAAGATTGGTAATTACTTAACAAGTGGGTGCAATGCAGGTGCGGGTGCTTTAGATATAGCTGTAGAATTTATATTTTTCATTTAATTCATAGTGGTTAATAAGGATTAATTTGAAGTATGGGATGAATAAGATTGAATTATATTTCTTTTAAGAGTTGATTTTAACGAGTATTAAGTGGAACAAGATTTAATATTGTCTGCAAGATTATTCGAAATGTCTGGACCATGATGCCGAATTGATTTAGAGCCAGAGGTAAGTAACAGTCTGGGGTTTGTGAGAGGAAAGTTTCCAGATGTACGAGTTGGGTATAATTATAGGTATGGATAGAACTATTGGACTTAAACATGTCATCAAAAGACGATGGAGTAGATTATTGATATACTTAAACATAATGACTAGCTACTTGAAAAGTATAAAAGTCGGCAACTTTTAGTGGTTCATCCTCCAACGTTCACAGCATAAGTCTTACAAATCTCTCATTACAAACCATAACGCACCAAAAAAAACCAAAATACACGTGATTGAGTAGCCTCGACTGATTGGGATTAGCCTGCCAAGCTACTAGCACGATCGAGCCGGCGAGGTCTTTATTCAGTAATATCAAATAATCAATACATTTGACAACACAGTTGTCATAAAAATAAGATATGTCACAAACGCGAAAACAAACCAATTGCTTCTTCAGTATGTGTTTTAAGGTACATCATCTTCGTAGGTTTTGTCCTTTTTAATCCTAACACGGGAAATTTGACTCTAACATTTCCCTATCCTATTAGCCCGGGCTGAAAAAACAGAGATAAAAAACTAATAAGCGCAAAAACTCTGAAAAACCCTAGGCTATTACAAACGTTGTTACCAGACATAAAACGAAATAATGGATTCTTAAAATATTAACTCGGGTAACTAATTGGTCTTTTTAAAAAAAGACGTGCTAGTACTATGCTGTAGAAGGCTAGAATGATCCTCGGCGTTCTCTACGCCCAACTCAAGAATCTACTTCTTTTCATATACAAATTACCCTATACGTCACATTCAAATTACCCAACGTCGTCAAGACCGCTACGCTTGCCTGACTTAGCATTCATACGTTGCCGTCTAAACAAAATTTACCAGCTATACTCCGTAACGCTGGAAAATAAATGTTCATCCTCCAACGTTCACAGCATAAGTCTTACAAATCTCTCATTACAAACCATAACGCACCAAAAAAACCAAAATACACGTTATTTTGGGATTAGCCTGCCAAGCTACTAGAATAAACTACAAAGAAGGGCGGTATTTACATTTAACTTCATTAAATGTATATGGACCTAATTTTGACCAGTTACGAAAATTAGAGCATATATATGTGCTCGTGTCATGTGATGACGTATTCAAAAACTGATAAAATTCTAATTTGTTAAATAATTGAAATATTGATGAGCGATAGAAGCTGTTACATTAAAAATTTAAACTATTCTGAATCGAAAGTAATTCATACATTCCATATAAGGCCTTTTATTATCATTGTCATATCCAACCTGAGCTTCGAACGTAGGTTAGTCTCAAATGGAATGCAAGATACAATAAATAAAGATATTATTCCTCAATTTGGAGAAATCAATATTTATAATAGATGTACCACATTACAAACCAAGAGCTTTCGATACAGATAATCTATCCTGTAAGCTATCCTCTACGTAGCCGTCTTTGGCTCTCTCACCTTTCCACCTACCATGTCTTTTCCAGACCCTGTCATTCACCTTGCTCCTTGCGGCGGCTGTGGCCCCGCTAGCTCTCAAGGAGTGTAGACCAATTTTAGCGTCTTCACTACTCACTTCCTTCAAACGAGCTACTACTGTTTCTCGTGTTCTAGTATAACTCATTGATTTATTTTTATGTATCAAGAACTTTCCTCTCCGGTTACCGTAAGCGGGCTTAAATAAAAAATGATCTGAGGCAGAATTAATCCCTGTGCTAAACATATATCTCTTCAAGATACTGACAGGGCATGCGTTTGTTTGCCCTTTACTTATAACTACCTCGTCTCCTTTTCTGTATTGATCAGTTTTACTTTTACAAATTTTTACAGACATATAATCATCGAAGAAGGTAATATCATTACACTTGAGTGATCGCGCTTCGTCGAATCTGAAGAATCCGCTGTAACAAAGTGTGATAAATGCGAGATCTCTCAGAACGAGAATGTCTTGTGTATCTTTTTATACTTGTCGCAAAGGTTGACTATCTGCTCATTCGTTAAGATGTCCTTCTTCGTCGTTTTCGTGTAACTTTTTCTCTTAGCGGCTTCCACCAAATGAACTACAAAGCCATTGGTCGTTGGATCGGCTAAACCCTTCAGTTTATGTGCCCATTTGATGGCGTATAAAGCGCCTTGGATAACTGTTGAGGACTTACAGGCGTCAATCAAACTAGTTAAATATAAAGCAATGTGTATAGGTTCAGCAGGTAGCGCCCTCTTGCCCTCAGCGTTGATAAATTCTTCGAACTTTTTGAAACTACAGAAGTAATTGTTGGTTGTACCTTCACTCCTGGAGTCGACTAGATATCTGCTAATCTCAGCAGCTTGCCCGAAGCCCCAGAAGCCAACACTTCGTTTTTTATTGATGTTCGTAGTCCTAAACCTGCAAAAAATGAATAAGAATGTCTAAAACGTAATTTCAAAGCAACCATGGAAAACCGTTGTCCCACGGAACCAAAAATACCGTTGTTTCCCTTTCCTTTCATAATTTCTTGACATGGAAATACATAACTTTCTTTCACGAATTGAACAAATGTTCCTCCTTGGTAAATTTTGGGCCAGAATGGAGCAGATTCCCACACAGGAACAATTAAGGTACCCTCTGCCCTTTCTTTCACTATTTTTCCAATTGCTCTGGCAGCTAAACGAGGTGGAGGGACCCACCAATTGATTTCATTAGCCCAGGACTGTTTGAAAGCATCAACACCTTCTGTACTGGAGCATCCCCATCTCGAATTAAATCGACTGCATTTTGCATGGTAATCACATGAAAATCTGTCGACCAAACGTGGTCCCCATACTTGGTTCAGATATTGAAATACATCATAGCTAATGCCCCAGTCATCACTGTCTGATATCCTACTAAGACTGTCTGCCATAACATTCATTTCTCTTGGAATCCAAACCATATCTATGCCCAATCCATAAAGATCGCATGTATCATGTATCTCGATTGCTATCTCTTGCAGTTGTACATTCTTACTGCCTCTCTGAACTATGCTAGTAACGTTTTTGTTGTCTGTGTAACAACGAATATCCTGCCCTTCCAGACACGGACCGACTGATTTCAGAGCTCTATTTAACGCTTCGATTTCTCTCCATGAAGAACTATATTTCATTTCGGAGTCTGTCCATGAACCGACCACTTCCAGGTCTGGTATTTCACTAACATACGCCCCGAATCCAGTGCCCGACGCATCGGTGAATAAACAGCAATTACATGACTTTACTCGTGAAATTGATACACCGTTAAGCTAGCCTGTCTAAGTGTTTATACCAGAACAATAATTCTGTAACCGCTTCTCCTGTAACTAATACGGGGGCGTTCCAAGAGGCTCGGTTATTGATGCACTTAAATATTTCTTTTGATTTCAATTGAACTATTGTACCAATTGCCGGTTGCATAGAAATTATCTGGCCTGTTACGCTGGCCAAAGTTCGAACTGGTATTATATATTTTCCTTTTTGGATTTTCGTTAAGACATCTTCAATTACTTTTTGCATTTTTGCATCCTTGTTTCTGTAATGTAAACATCTCCCTCGTGAAAATCCCAAAACATACCTAGCCATGTCGCTTTATTCTGGGGAAACCAATCGCACTTGGTCTCAGCTAAAACAAATCCCAGCTTATTTAGATCGGCCTTGATTTGTCTGCTCATTTCGTTTGCAACTTTCATGTCACTACAACCAGCAATCCCATCGTCTAAGAACATGACAACCTTCTTTCCTTGTGACCTCCAATAAGTAACTGGTACTCTGGTTAATTTTGTGAAGATGTAACCAGCAGTAGATATACCGAAGGGTAAAACATTAAAGACAAAGTATCTCTTCTGACCATGGAACTCCCAACAAAAACCTAAATATTTCCTATGTTCTTCAAAAATCTCCACATGATGGTATGCTGATTTAAGATCGAATGTGAAAACGTTATCCCCTTGCTCAAAAATATCCCTAGCAACCGAGGCATCTTCATACTTAAATTTGTTCTTGTACAAATGTGGATTGACATGTCTGCAGTCTAACACTAATCTAAGTTTTCCCTTGTTTTCAGAAACGGTTAAGGGGTTAACCACTGATGGCTTAAATTGTACTTCTGAAACACAACCTCTTTTTAACAATTTCCCGATTTCTCCCTGTACGAAATTTGAATGGTTACGTGCGGATATGTTATTAGTGAGTTCTCTATCATCAGGGCAACGTGTGTAAAGGCAATTTGTAACCGTTCTGGATCACGTCTAAAATCTCTTTGCTAGCACCGAATTCGGCCCATGCACTAGCATTTTCTTTCAACTTTCCAACAGGAGAAACATTCTCCTTCTCTCTCGAGTCTACCAACTCAGTATCTTGACCCTCAGCTTCTTCATACAACTTTGTATTTTTAACTTGTACAATTTCAGATATCCCTTCTATTTCTTTTTGGGATGAACTCTCAGATACTATCTTGTTATGCTCAACAAAAAACTTAGATTCACTTATCTGATCTGAACGGCTTCCTCTGATGGACGGACAATCCACCTTCCAGTGGCCTGGTTTTCCGCATGAAAAACAGATCCCGGGCTTCTTGCGTTCTTCTGGTGTCGTACGACCGAAGGGGGTATATGATGTGTAGCTAGATGTGGAGGGGCCTTGTTCTTTCTGGGAACCTGGGTGGCTCTTCCATGGCGAAGCTGGGTATCCGCAATAAGGGAAGTAACGCCTCCCTTCTGGCTTCTTAGATTTCTTCGCTTTTCTTTCCGCCCTCGCCTCGGCTTTGAACATGCGTTTTTCATCGTCTGAGTCGTCGGCTAAAGTGTTCTGCTCGTACTCATCGACAAGTTTCCATCCCAACGGCGACTTGTCCCTTATAAAAATCGCCAATGGTATTTGAATGGTGCCGAATGGTAGTTGAATGGTAATCTGAATGGTAAATGGTACGCGAATGGTATTTAAGTGGTGTTTCAATGGTAAGTTCTTAATGGTAATTGGTAGTTTATTTAATGGTAAATGGTATACCATATACCGAATGGTGTTTCAGTGGTATGTGACTAATGATATGATTGGTATGATGAATGGTATACCATTTACCCAATGGTGTCTCAGTGGTATTCAATGGTGTCTCAGTGGTATGTGCTTGTAATGGTATGATTGGTATGATGAATAGTATACCATACATCCAATGGTGTCTCAGTGGTATACAATGGTGTCTCAGTGGTATTCAATGGTGTCTCAGTAGTATGTGCCTGTAATGGTATGATTGGTATGATCAATGGTATACCATACACCAATGGTGTCTCAGTGGTATACAATGGTGTCTCAGTAGTATATGCCTCTAATGGTATGACTGGTATAATGGATGGTATACCATGCACCAATGGTGTCTCAGTGGTATACAATGGTGTCTCAGTGGTATTCAATGGTGTCTCAGTAGTATGTGTCTTTGATGGTATGACTGCATGGTATACCATGATATACCCAATGGTGTCTCAGTGGTATACAATGGTGTCTCAGTGGTATTCAATGGTGTCTCAGTGGTATGTGCTTGTAATGGTATGATTGGTATGATGAATAGTATACCATACATCCAATGGTGTCTCAGTGGTATACAATGGTATCTCAGTGGTATTCAATAGTGTCTCAGTAGTATATGCCTCTAATGGTATGACCGGTATAATGAATGGTATACCATGCACCAATGGTGTCTTAGTGGTATACAATGGTGTCTCAGTAGTATGTGTCTCTATAATGGTATGACTGGTATGATGAATTGTATACCATATACCCAATGGTGTCTCAGTGGTGTCAAATGGTGTCTGAGTAGTATGTGCCTCTAATGGTATGACTGCATGGTATACCATTATATACCCAATGGTGTCTCAGTGGTATACAATGGTGTCTCAGTGGTATTCAGTGGTGTCTCAGTAGTATGTGCCTCTATAATGGTATGATTGGTATCAATATGGTGTCTTAGTAGTATGTGCCTAGTGGTATATAATATAATCATGTTGGATAATTGTAAAGCTATAGTGGCTTAGTGGTGTTTGCCTAATGAATGCCATTTGTGTTAATGCTGAATGATATGCCCAATTGCATTACCCATTAACATAATTCCGAAGATTTAAAGAAAATATATCAAAGATTAAAAGGTATTTAGAGTTAATTAAATATTTGACCTGTGACTTTTATGCGAGCAGCTTCCCCAAATCAAGTGTAATCGCTCATGATTGTAAACATGGTCTCTTGCATTCTTTTAAATTGTCTTTGTCCTTATTAAGTAAAAGGTCTATATGTGTTTAAATATTATTGATCCAGTGGTTATGATACAATATTATAAATTTGTTATATTTTACTATTGTACATAAATTTAAATCTGATGCAATGGGTGCATGCAAAAATAAAATCAATCGGTCAATGAAATCTTTTTTGATAAAAAGGGTTTTAATTTTTAATTAATAAGTTTTATTCTATTTTTATAATCATTTTGCTTGTTTATGGCCGCTTTTTATAAAAAGAAATATATATTTAGTGTTCCAAGAAGATATTTGCAATCAATCCCAAAATTCGATCAGATGCAAATTTACAGGTGATGATACATTAAGTTTATCTAGAACATATCAATTTGGATTTTTTTATGGATCAGTTGCAAGTTTGCAATGAAAAGTATGACTCTCATGATTTTGGAGTCTGAAATTGATTTGCGTTCGATTGCTTCGATTGCAAGTTTCTTGCAATGCCCCATATTTTGCTAAAAATGAATTCACTGTTGGTTGTCTTGGTCCCCCAACCTCTATCAAATTCCCATCCGCAAACCCTGATTTGGTCTGTCTGCAACGTCAAAAGCCCCATCTGACCCATTTGTACGCTATTATAGCTGCTTCCAATCATGAATTATTTCACCCTTTTTTTACAAATGATATTTCCAAAATTCTAATTCTATTTTAGGCTCTAAATATTCTTTCCCACTTGTGGACGGCGTTTATAAAGAGGAGAGCTATTCTATAGACCGGCATTACTTGATTGAAATGATTTATCCACATGGTCTTGCTCCCTCACCCCTATCAAAATTCCCTGCCGCCATACAGGGTATAGTACAACAATGTAACAGAAAAGAAATCTACTGAATGAAATCTCAATTTCAATCATTACAAAAGCAAATTAAAAGGGAAGAGGAGTGAGTAAAAAATATATATATAAAGGGGAAAAAACAAGAAAAGAAAAAGGCAAAGAAGAAAAGAAAGATAACAGAAAAAGAAAAAAAGACAACGAAAATAAAAAAGAAAATAACATAGAGAACAGGAAAAAAATGTGAAGGGATCGAAAACTTTTTTCATAGATTCCAAGATCCAAGGAAAACAGTGGCATGCACTCACGCCATCATGGTTTCCAACCCAGAACCAATCGAGAGGAAAAAGAAGACACCCCTGATTTGGTTTTAATTCACCCCCCCCCCCCCCCACCCATATCGGGATGTGTATTTATCTTGGCGAAGAAGTCCCCTCCCCCCATATTTTGTCATAATTTATCCCCCCCATATGCTTTGCGAGAGGGGCCGCTTGGCTGCTTGCCAGTATAGCTCTATTATACGTGTTGTTCTCGCACTACGCACGCGCGAACGTCTAACCGCCAAGTGCAATATTTGAAAAAGAAAACTCGATCTACCGTACTACCGTTTTGGCTGTGATAAGTCCGTCGATAATTCATCAAAAACTAAAGGAACACGGGTCAGATTCGGACAGCGACTTCAAAGTCATTTGTAGAAGGCTATAACAGTAAGTTCTATAACAATTTTCTTTGATTTATTTCTCAAATTGTCTCAAAATGTTAGATGTCGTTGTACTGCCACGACATGCACGACCACTGCACTGCCACCGTCACTGCCCCGTTGGCGCTGGCCGCTGCTCTACGGCCGGGACGTGGCTTTGACGATAGGGAGTGCTTATGGTTTATGCTTTGTATTGGCAGAGTTAAGATCGGCGAGCATTGAATAGTAATTCGCTCATATTGCCTGATGTTTATTGTCAATGTTTTACAAAAACCATCTCTGAATACATTGAATTCGTGAATGAATGATTTGTTAATGCTAATGTCAAGACTGTCAAAGTTTTAATTGTGAATAAATAGACCGTTACCGGTTACTGCACACGTTAATTTACTGAAATTGAAAACTTGCCGACAAATATTGCTTTGAAATTAGGCCTATAATTTGTTGTTGTTGTTGTTGATAGATGTTGGTAAATGAGATAAAATGGAGGTGAAACATGGTAAGGGTCCTAAAGTTTAAAAAATGATAAAGGCTACGCAGGTCTATAACTTTGCTACACTGTACACACCACTCATTGCACATACTATTTCAATGGTAAAATGTGCACTTTGTGTGTGGAACTGTGACTGGACGGAGTGACAAACGATTCCTATTCAATTTTTCTACAGAGGCTGCAATAAATATGCAGAGAAAACTGGCGCTAATGCAGTTTTGCACCGGCCGATTACCAGCATACCTCATCACCAAAACTTGTTCCCAAATGTCATGACAGGTCTCTCAGTCACATTTCGATGTTAATATTCCCACCGTTTTTCAAAATATTGGGAATGGCTGTATTTAGTCTTCGATCTCGACGTCGTTGATCTAATCCGTAGACATCACTTCGCGGATCTCTCGGATTCGCCGTAATATTTATATGGACTGAAGTTAGCAACCAAATCATGCTAACATGTGGCAAACAAACTGCCAGCATGCCGCATGCGAATCTTTTGATCGCATAACTTCGGTCCATATCAACATGACGGCGAATCCAAGCGATCCGCAATATTTTGAAAAGTGGTGGGCATATTGATCTAGAATTGATATTGTATTGATCTCAAAATGTGTGTAGACAATTATTCTGGTGGGGAGTTTTGCTTGAAGTTGCATGCACAACGAACAATTGTCCATAGACTGTGTACAACGGATAGATCGTCTCCGCACAGCGATTCGATCGAAGACCGCTGATTGGTCAATAGCGCAGATCACGTCATGACCACGTGGTCCCAAAAATAATTCCTTTGGACTGCGTGCGGAAGTATCGATAACGATATCCGGTCATGTTGTGTACACGGTAAATGGTCTTGGTTCGTGATCGGATCGCTCCGGTATCGATCGAAAATTATCGAAACTGCAATTTCATGCATATTCACGCAACGCTCCAAAACCCGGAAGCCAATTGACTTTATGCACGTTGCGATAGACTCTACAAATTCCAAGGAACACGATGACATATAGACGCTAATTCGTAAGATTTTGACGGAAAAGCAAGAAGTATTCAAAATTCGCTTACCTGTGCGGTATCGGTGAGAAAATAGATCCTCCGAGAATACCTTTCATAATTCATATAAGATATAGGAAAATTGAAATTCTAGGTCGATTTTGGTACGAGGTGATAGGGAATTGCACACTTGTTTTGGTGGAATTCTGTGTGGGGAAACAAAAGGCTTGCACTGCGCATGCTTACTATATTTTCATTCATAAATTGGTTCTCGGCAGTGGCTGGATGACGTCATGTAATAAGCAAAAATGTACACGACCGCTACGTTCACGCTCCGCTATCCGTTGTACACAATTGTTCACTGTGAGTTGGCTGGTGTGAAACTGCATTAGTGCCGGAGGGTATTCTCAGATCCTTTCATGGGGCTAGGCATATCAATTTTTAAAGTAAATTTTATCCTCTTTTAAAGTTAAGTTTGTCCTGTGATCACATTTTATCTGTTTTTATTTATTTACTGATCAAAACTTGCCTAAAAAACGTCTGGAGTTCATCCACTGGCATATGATTGTCCATGAACGGATCCATGATTTCTCAAAGGGGGTAGTGGGGCACATTTTCCCAAGGAAACTTTAAATAACAAGCAAACCAAAAGGAGATCCTCTTGTATGAGACAATATTTTTAATATAAATATTTGCTGTAACTTTCGAAGGGGGGGGGAACACTTGTGTAAGAAAGCCACATTTTTATCAAACACATCAACTATTGCTCTCAAGGTGGGGGCACAGGTCAAATGTGCCCACTTGGATCTGCTTCTGCGATTGTCAATACCAGAAAAATGGAATTTATGTCATCGATTACCCTCTTGAAAATCGCTGCTCTAGAAATTTGATTTCAGATGACATAGCTATTACTAGTATAAAGCATGCACAGTTATAATACAGCCTTGTCTGAACTACGCTGAAATACTATCACATTTCCTTATTTTTATCCTAAATTCTGGGCTGGTAATCAGAGGTCCATGAAAAATATCTTTAACATTAAAGTTCTAAGATCATTATTTTTCTATTACTATATTAGTATTCTATTTTTGTTTGTATCTGCACATACATGCAGATTTTACAACACTTAAATTGATTTTATTTCATTTTCAAAGTTTGGACGACGGATACACTGGATGATAAGGTAGATGATCCAGCCTTATCTTGGAATGACACGACGGGTGTTGAACACAGAAAACGTACCGTGTACAAGAAACAATTGGAGTTTATGAAAGGTAGGTGTGTAAGAATTTTCTTCAGTAGAAAAAAATGCAAAGCTTCATGAGATAAAACAGATTGTATTCCTGCAGTGGCATAGCTGAAAAAAAAACCTTGTCAGGAATGGTAAAAAATCCTTAGAAAGGACAAATGTCATCCCTATTTAGAGGAGCACACGTCTTTTCTGACACCCCCCCCCCCCCAGAAAAAAATCAGTATGTTGGCTGAGGGGGGAAGGGTGGACACTTTTTCCCCAGGTATTCATTTGTTGTGGTATTTGTCATCATTGGGGCAACCTCCCATTATATAATAGGTTATTGTCTACCCATCTATGGTTAAACATAAATTTATTTATCATATTTTACAAAATGTTTTGTTGATATTTGTTAATTGGTATCATTCAATTGAATGGTAGAGTATACTGCAAATTTCTCAATATATAAAAAAATATATGAACTTCTAAAGAAAGCTTACACACATGACAAGCATTCATATTTTGAACCCTTAGCTAATATACTGTCCTTTGCATTGTTTTCATCCAATATTTCTTATTACAGCTTCAAGGAATTAATCCTGCCGGGTACCCATTCACTTCATCTGGGTCTAGTGATGCACAGTGTGGATGAAATTCGGGCTGAAGGAAAACACACCATGGCTAGGACTCAAATTCACGACCCTCTGTTTGAAAGGTGAGAGTCAGAACCACTAGACCACGACGTTCCCAGCTGATGTCATATCCCCACTTGTTCTTTTGTATTTTATTACAAGAAGTCGCGCTAATTTACATTTTGTCCTCCGAGAACTATAAAAAATGGAGTGAAAATTTATTTCAAAGACATGTCCACCCTAACAAAAAAGTTGATTTGATTAAAAAGAGAAAAATCAAACATAAAGAAAGGTATGACATTTTTAAGTTTCGCTCAATTTCACTTAATAGTTACATGCACATCCAGGTCGGTATGCAAATGAGGGATCTGATGACATCACTCATTCACTTTTCTTTGTTTTTTAAATATGAAATATTATAATTTTCTCCTCATTGTCCTATGAAATAAAGTTTTATTTTTATTTTTTATTGTCAAATCTGTAAAAAAAATTGAAAATATTGTACAATTCAAACAATGAAAACCAAAACAAAAAGTGAGGGTCTTATTTTGCATCCGATTTAGATGAAATATTTTGCATGATGCTTGCCTGATTTTCTCTGTTGATTCAAAACAATCTTTTCTGTGGTGGACTAGACCTTTAATGTGAAGATATGCATTGCTGGAAATAATGATATGATACTTGGGACATATCATACACACATGTATGAAAATATGAAATAATTATTTCATTTTATAGAATAAGCCTAACAAATATTCCTGACGATCGTGTGTACATTGGGTTAATTTTTTACCAAAATGTTGTTAAATTTCAAATTCAATAACTTTGTTATTATCAGATTTTAATGAAATTTTCAGCATGATCCTTTTCTGATTCATTCTCTCCCTACCAAAATCTCCCCTTTTCTCATGCTTTCTTTCTATGGTCCCCTTCATTCTCCTTATAACTATGTTATATGTAAAGTGTAACCGGTCGTCCAACCAATTTGATTGAAGGGCTAGAGGTACTCGAGACTGAAAGCTATGTGATATAATTCAAAGTGTACATCAGACAAACAAAAAACACTGAAAATCTCATCCAAATTTGTTTAGGATTAACAAAGTTTTGACGAATTAAAGTTGTTATTTTTTGCTAAAACTGTTCTCTGCAAGTCCTCATGAATATACAAGATCACAATTTATATATTTTTTGTATTATATGAATTTAAATTTTGTCCAAGCTCGGTTGTAAAAAATTACGATTGACTACTGATTTACTGTGTAAGACAATATAACACAACAAAAATAGACAGAAAAGAAATAAGTGGGTATCTTGTATATATTATTTTCTATATATTTTGCAAAAAAGGTCTCTATTTTTCTTCTGTTTTTTAGTGTTCCAAATTGAATAATTTTCTTTCCTTATTTTCATTATATTTTTTTTCTATGTGTGATATATTATTTATTTCTTAATGTATCATTATTGTATTTATGATAAACTTTTGGCGTGTTTCTACAGTAAATCATTAAAAACAGTTTATCTTTTCCGGACTTGAATAACCTTATCGTTCTTAAACCAACCTGTTTCTACAGACTGAATAATCTGATTAACTTGCATTTCGCGTCGCAAATACGGTGGAAATCGGAAAATTCAACCTATAACCTCACATTGCATTTTGGTATGTCAAAAATTGCATCTCGTTAGGAAAATTTTCAAAATTCATGGTAGATCTCACTCATTGTAGCAGGTACACGTTTCGCGATCAGCTGGCGAGATAAAAAACGGCCAGAATATATGTTTACTGTGAGATCGCACTTCTTGGTTCAAGCACTTAAGCCAGACACGTATGCTATTTTGCCCCGTGTTTTTACAGAAAAGTTAAACGGATTAACATGGCAATAACCACCTCTCAGAGAGATGGTTATGAGAAACCGTATTTTGCGCGATGCAATTTATCAATAAACCGCATCGCGTCTGTTTCTACAGGAAAGTTATCAGGGATTCTGGATACTTAGGCGGGTAATACCTTTTAACAATTCTATGTAGAAACATGCCATTGATATATCTTTTTAGGTGAAAAGAAAAAAGAGACCAATTTGGGAGTACTATTTTCCCCCCTTTTGGGGATATTTCATTTCTTCTAGGTGTGGTACCCTTTATTCATTTGGCCATGTGAAGGCTATCACACATTTTGAGTTTAATCTTCGAAATTTGGTGTTCATTAGTTTGTTGTCCAAACTCTGTCTTACATGTAAATTTGTTTATAGGAAGATTAACATAATATTTATGTGGAGTGCAATCATTGATCTCTTGTGGAGTCGCACAGTCACATGTATTCATAATATGGTGCTTTTATGCCATACCTGTCAATACTCTTTTGTACTTGAACTTATTAGTAAAAAAATGTTTATTAATGTCGTTGAAAGCAATTACACACAACAGATTTAACATCAAGTTTATTGTATTACAAGTATCAGGTTTGTATGCAGAACAGTGGTTTTGCCAAGTACTCAATCCATGTAAAAAGCAATATGAGAGAACAGGTTTATTCTTGGAAATGTTAGCCTTCATTTGTTGTGTTTTTCAATCAAACTCTGTCTTGATGCATGTTTACTTTTAGATAACAAGATTGACAGAGTATAGATATCAACGAGTAGCTAAGTCATATATGGGCAAGTCCAAGAATTCGCGCGCGTTACGTATGGGACATTTCAGAGGCTTTAATGACCTGAAAAATAGTGTTAAATGACTTTGATTAGATTGAATACCCTCATGATGGTAGACATCTAGGAGAAGAATAATCATGCAAAAAATTGTGACATATGACCTTGATCTTGACCTTTTAGAGCAAAAAGATGCGCCGTTACGTATGGGACGCAGAGAAAAGACAATTTTTAATACATTAGTTTCAAGATGAGAATTCTCTGAAAGTATTTCACTTGACAACTTGAAACTTAGTGTGATAGAAGTCTCAATACTAAAGTATATTTATGGCAAGTTTCATGTCATAAGCCAAATCCCTCTAATTACAGACTCTAATTAAACAAATTAATGACATGTTACGTATGGGACAGTTACGTATGGGACATTTTGTCCCCATAGAGAACGTACACAATTTTCCCCATAATTCAAAAAATTGAAATAATTTAAAATATGGAAATAACAAAAGAGTTTCTTTCTTTTTAAATGTTCTACTGAGACATATTTGATATCACTGAAGGGAAATTAGCCATTTCAACCTTTTTATTCCTTGTTTTTCATGGTTTTATGAATTTCTTATGTATTTCTATTGTTTTTATTTTTTCATATTTTTCCATTTTCACATTTTTTGGGGCTTCATTTGTATTCATTAATCAGTATTCATAACAAATCAGTGTTTAAAAACTAAAGAAAAGGTAAATAATCAGTTTTTAGAGCACTCTTCAAATTTGTTTTTCTCCATTCACTTTGTACACAAATCTCCCCATTGACATTGTGTGTAAATGTCCCATACGTAACATGTTGTCCCATACGTAACAATTTTTTAATTAACTTTTAATCATTACGAAACTTTGTGTTTAAAAATGGATCTCATCTGACACCCCAATTTCAATTCCAAGCTACTTCACTCGCCCCCCCCCCCATCCCGATATCAACAAGGAATGGTTATCCTTAAGTAAACAACCACACACTCTCCCAGATAATCCACCTTCCCCCAAGGAGAAGTGACCTTCATAAGGCCTGGCAGAGAGAGAGAGCAAGAGAGAGAGAGGGTGATTTTTTTAAACTTATTGTTATTTCGGCAATTGTGGGTCATTTTGCATCGTTCAAAATTTCATGTCGATCTTCATCTAAATTCCGAATCGTTTTTAGATATGCTAATGTCCTAAAACAAATAGAATACAAATTCATTCTTTCAAGATTAATGTCAGCCAGGAAGCTCTGAAGAGTTTGTTTATACTATTACGTAACAAGGACAGCTGCAATCCCACTCCATGCTGTTCATCAGCCTGTTGTGGTGGCAGGCATCAGTGTTATCGGCTCTTATCAGCAGCAGCAGTCACTAAATCGACCCCACCCCAGTTTAAACGCGAGAAATGCAACTTTCCCAAAAAACTGAAATTGGGGTGTCAATACCCCACTTGAGATCCCATTGACTAACACGCAAGGCATTATCAGCAGTCAGATGAACCCCACCCCAGTTTAAACGAGAGCTCTCCCAAAATCTGAAATTGGGGTTTCAAATACCCCACCTGAGCTCCCATTGACACAACACGCAAGGCAATGGAGTTCCTGTGTTATAAGCTGGTGGGGTATTTTTTAAACACAGGATTCGCGTAATGATTAAAAAGTAAACTCCATTTTTGAAACTTTTTGTGGTATAACATTTTCATACTTAATAAATTAGAACTTCCCAGAGATGCAACAATACAAGTATTGTATTATGAGAAATAACTTAAAAAAACATCCTCAAAATGTTACGTATGGGACATTCCATCCTTGGACAAGACCTAATTTGCATAATTAATTAGATGACACCACTTTTTTCTGCCAAAAGTAATAAGATGTAAGGGGGTCCATGTCCCACCTATGACTGAATCTCAGAAGTTTTGTTTTCATTTTCTATGAGTTTTTATAATTGTCCCATACGTAACGCCCATTTTACTGATTATGCAAATTAGGTGCCCCAAATTAGCATAAATATGCATATTATCAAATTTTTCTTTATGAAATTTAAAATTCCACATTTGGGCTTTCTTACCCCACCAAAGATAACTTCTTAAATTAAAGATTAAATTTTGCCTTCCAGGTGACCTTTTCTTGGACTTGCCCATATATAATAACTTATGTGCTTTAATTATAAAGTCTATACTTGTGAATACTCTGTGCCATTTATGCTGTACTTAAACTTCTTATAGTAAAAATATTTTATTGACGTTCTTGAAATAAGTAACTGTTTTCATTTTTTTTCTTGTGTATACTTATTCCATTATTAAGCCTACCACTAACCCCAGAGATATGCTGTTCACCAATGGTCTACCATTCACTGTACTTTATTGGCCTACTATACATTGCACATCGTTGTTCTACTGTCTACCATTCAGTGTAAACCATTGGTCTACCATTGAACTTGTGGTCTATAGTGTATGACCAATGGTGTTATTTGAATGGTTGACTAATAGTATAGTGTGTATGACAGTGTTGTATGGTAAATGGTAGGTCAATGGTGTACGGTGTATGGTAGAATGGTGTAAAGTGAATGGTCAATCAATGGTGAATGGTGTGTGGTGTACGACGAATGGTAGTTGAATGGTGTATGGTGAGCGGTGAATGGTACGTGAATGGTGTACGACGAATGGTAGTTGAATGGTGTATGGTGAGCAGTGAATGGTACACGAATGGTGTACGGCGAATGGTACGCGAATGGTGTACAGTGAATGGTGTACGATGAATGGTACGCGGATGGTGAATTGTACACGAATGGTGAATGGTACACGAATGGTGAATGGTACACGAATGGTGTATGTTGAATGGTAGGCGAATGGTGTATGGTGAATGGTGTAAGGTAATTGGTAGGCCAATGGTGTCCAGTGAATGGTGGCTGAATGGTAAATGGTAGGCCAGTGAATGGTGGCTGAATGGTGAATGGTGGTCAATGGTAAACCTGTCTATAGTGGCCATATGGTAGATCAATGGTGAATGGTGTTTGATCAATGGTATATGAATGGTAAATGGTGCTCATGAATATGGTAATAGTAAGGTCCGAATTATTTAGATTAGTTTGAATGGTATACCATTGAGGCTTGAATGGTATACCATTGGTGTATGGTGGGTGCTGTGCGAATGGTATTCCAATGGTATATCAATGGTGTATGATAAATGGTAGTCAATGGTATACCATTCAATTTTTTTTATAAGGGGTCGGCCATTCTGATGAGCTTTTGTCGTTTTTCTATGATGTCTATACCTTCGACTATCTTTTCCTTAGCATCTGAAACTGCTGATGGCCTGTCCTGAGATCCCTCGAGGTAATGATTGGCTTCCACGAGTTTTCTATGAATCTTAGCGTTGACCTTGTGCTGTTCTTCATTTCCTCTCCTCTGGAATTTATAGTCGTCGGAATGCATTTCCCGAATCTTCGCGACCTGGGCGTCGTTCAGTATCTTCTGGGTTTCTCCAAATGATTGTTGAAAATTGTTAAGTCTGCTTGAAATTAAATTATCTAGTTCGGATAGAAGATTGTTCTGAGACTGACTCATCTTGACATCAATTAACTCTGCGACTTTCGACGGATCCATGTTTATATCGGAAGCTCCAAAAAAGACGTGCTAGTTCTATGCTGTAGAAGGCTAGAATGATCCTCGGCGTTCTCTACGCCCAACTCAAGAATCTACTTCTTTTCATATACAAATTACCCTATACGTCACATTCAAATTACCCAACGTCGTCAAGACCGCTACGCTTGCCTGACTTAGCATTCATACGTTGCCGTCTAAACAAAATTTACCAGCTATACTCCGTAACGCTGGAAAATAAATTTTTTTGTTTGATAAATAAAGGACAGTGTGAGCCAATCAAAGTAATGCGATCCTGATTTGCAAATGCGAATAACTCTCTTTTGTAATTTAAACATAAAAGTCAGCTTTGTAGAGCCAGAATTAGCCCGAACGACGTTACAATATAGTACTAGGTAATTATAGTGTACAATAAGAATAAAGCTTTAAGAGGCAAAATATATTTTAACTTGCAAATAATTCCAATACTCCTTTTGAAATACACACTATATATGGAGCAGATCAGCAGATGCTCATTCCAAGATAAAGCTTCATCTATGATAACCCCTAAAAATCTAGAGTGAGTTTTTCGTTCTAATGATGAAATAAGTTACGTTGCCACGGTTATCATTCCGGTGAAACAGTTCTAGGCTACATCTTTATGAATATTCATATAGGTGGGCTGATGATGTCATATCCCCACTTGTTTTGTATTTCATTATATGAAATTAGGTTTAGTAAAAAAAACTTCTACTAAAAACTAAAACAACTGGATTAACAATGATTACTGATTAAGTGCATTAGTTATTCATTGCCGTAACTTATTTCATCATAATGAAGACACATCATTTACACTTGTATGAAAATATGAAAAAAAATATTATTATTATTTGTTTGGTACGTCACTTGTGCCTGATAACTGATTGGGGGAATGCAGACCACTACACCGGGGGTTCCCCCTACTCTTATACGAATAGTGCAATGGTTCTCAACGTGCAAAGGTGGTGACTCTCCTCTACACGGGGCCCTCCATTTAGCGTCCTATCCGAGGGACGGAGTCAACGGTTTTCCATTGTAACATAGCCTGCATCTATGAAACATGGGAGGGACGTTTACACACAACGCACTGGCTTCAGTCATCCGCCCGGGGTGGACTCGAACCCACGATCTTTGGTTCGACGGGCAGACGCGTTACCGACTGAGCCAACACCGCTCTCAATGATTTTATGTGATAACATAAGAAAAAAGGAAAGTAGAGACGTGACATCATCAGCCCACCCAATGAATATTCATGACGATGTGCATATAACTACTTTGACAAAATATTGATAAATTTTAAAATTCAATAACTTCATTATCAGTCCACCTTATTCAGGACGATGTGCATATAATAACTGCATGTTTTCACCAATAATTAAATATATTAAGAAAAAAAATCCAGCATTTTGCTCAATGAATTTTACATTATTTTTAAGCCCGGAAACCCTTTTAACAAAACATTAAAAAATGAATGGTTGTTTGGCATCGCCCGATTTCTCCAAATATTATCAGATGAGAGTTTTGTTTGTTCGTTTTTCTTTTTATTACTATTTCATTTAATTGTCTTTATTCAGATCGCTCGTTCGCACACATGTCCATTCTTTTTGCTAGATGCGAACCACTGTGATTATTTATTTCATGACTTAAAATATTGTATGAGGGAGTGAGATTTGTATGAGAGAAAAAAAATATTTGTGTCGTCAGCGAATGATACAAAAGATAAAATGGATGATGTATTAATAATGTCATTGACACTAGTAAAAATAATAGTGAGCCTAAGATGGAGCCTTGGGGGACAACACAATGAACTAAAAGTGGGTCAGAGTCATAACCATTAAATGCATGAAATGCGACGTAATGTTTTCGATTTTTAAGTAATCTTTAAATCAAAGGAGGGATTGACCTCGTATGCCATAATAATTAAGTTTTGAGAGTAGAATGTCGTGATTATAAGTTATCAAATGCCTTTATGCCAATGACATGTTCTTTGTTAGCAAAGGCGTTTGTAGTTTTATCATAGATTTGGATTAAAGCCAAGTTTGTTGATTAATTTTTCCTAAAGCCATATTGATTAGAATTGAGCAGATTGTGTTTGCTTATGAATTTATAAAGTCTGTTATATACTATTTTTTCTAAGATTTTTGATATAGTTGGGAGAAGAGAAATGGGGCGATAATTACTAATTTGATGAGGATTATCTTTTTTGAAAATTGGATTGACCATGGCGATTTTGAATAAGTCAGGAAAAACTCCTTGTGATAATGATTTATTAAAAATGTTACTAAGAGAATTAGCAAGTGGGTGAATTATTTGTTTTAAAAGAGACATACTAATGCTTTCATGTCCATGCGATTTTGAACTGTTAAGAGACCGTGTAATATTGATAATTTCAGTGGGTTCGTAGGGTTTAAACATATAAAGTATGGATTATATAGGTTCGGGGACATAGTCGGTAAAACGCGCATTAGTGCTTGAAAGTTCGGGTTCGACATTTGTGAAAAATGAATTAAATGAATTTGCATGAAGGGAAGAGTCAATTTTAAAACCGTTTAGAGTCATATCATCAGTAGGGGGCGGGGGGGGGGGTCTGTCTTTGTTCCCATTACCTCTTTAATGATTTTCCAAGTTGCATTAAGTGTTTGAACTAGCATTCTTTATTCTATCAGCGTAATACATTTTACGTGACATACGAATTAATTTTGTCAATTTGTTTCGATATACTTAATTTGTTTTTGAGTTAGCTTCGGACGGTCTGCGTAAATGTGACTTGTAAAGGCGATTACGTATATTAGACGGGTCAATATATGGTTTCACCCGGAACAAATTGCAACAAATGATTTTTCAACCGTTTTTTGTACTATTTGACCTCAGGAATAACATACTAAAAATCTACAAAAATCTGCATGTGGGAAAGTAGTTATTTTCAAGATGGCGTCCAAGATGGCCGCCATTCAATGAAAAGGGATATAACTCACTCATTATCCACCCTAGAATCCTATTTGATTCATAATCCATGGTCCAGTGGGTAAACGAATATATTGATACAAGTTAGCGTGGATATTAGCACTCCTGGATACCAGGAAAATCCAAGATGGCGCCCAAAATGGCTGCAGGAGACTAAAAATCCAAAATTCATCTATTACTTACTTAAGTGGCTTTAATTTGGTTTTTTTTTAATGGTTTTGATGGTGAAGTAGTATATTGGTACAAGTTACAAAGCAGCCAGTGGGCTGGTGTGTCCAAAAATCCAAGATGGCTTAGTTTAAAATGGCTGTAAGTACTTAAAATGGACAAAGCTCATATAATATCCACCTGGGATTATTTTATGATTTCGGTGTCTAGACCATGGTTTAAATTGTCAAATAATACATTGGGACAAGAAGCGCTTCAGGATAAGTCAAAGAAATTAGGCATCTTTCACTTCACATGCAGAAGTTTCAACTTTTGCGCACTATTTTCCTTGTAATGAAGTTCAACAATCTTAGAAAATCAATTGAATTAGAGCCGATGGGGTATTAGAGATATCTGCATTTGATGAAACTTCCGCCCTTTAAAATTTCAGAGTTTCATTGCGCTGCGCGAGGAAGAATATCTTCCTCCTGGCAATTACACTTCTTCTCTGTTTTGCGAGTTAAAGGTATGCACTGTGTCGCTAAATTGTTTGTAATAAAATCTGATCTTTGCAAGCGAAGTATTCAATATATCTTAGATAACAAAATGATTGATAAAACGCTTTAGCTTCCGCGCTTCGCGCGGGGTTTTTATTTGATTTCCTCCATTGTATTCCTTTTTTGTGCGTTCACAATCACTTTTGAAAACAAGGTTCAAAATCACAATATAGTCAACTGAATTGGAGCTAATATAGGTACTAGAGACAAAGGAGACAGCTCCTTTTCATTTTAATTTATGAAACACCAAGAGCTTCGCGCGGGAGGGGGAATCTCCCCCTCCCTGCACCCACCCCCTAGGGAGCGCGCTTTGCGCGCTCTGTAAGTATTGGCACCAAAGACCTTATAATATATAGTCTGGTCTGTTAGCGTCAAAAATGCCCTACTTGTGGACACGGTGGACAAAAGCATGATTTTTTCTCCAGACCTTTGTTTATGTATAAGAATTAAGAATGGGGTATGCTCCAAAAAATCTGGCTGCAGGAACAGTGAAAAAATGGGTGAAAATGTCAGAATTTATGAGTTCAGATTTGTCTGGTATATAGACTAGCGCTAGTGCAAAACTCAATAGCAGTGCATTATTTTGCATTGGATTAGTTCTTGAATTCAGACCCTTTTTGAACAGATCTTCTGTTTGTCCTCGCATCTCAATGCACCAAATAATTATCTGCATGAAGATGCTATAACCAACCAAGCCGAAGGGTGACGGTGGAGGGGGTTGAATGCTGGTGTGTGTGTACATATTTTGGTCTTGGGGTAAAGGTGTGCAAGACACATTTTTTGCATGTGTTGGAAATTGTGTTGCCATGGTAACAGTGTATTATTGCAAAAATAAGGTAAAAATCTTGCAGTTAGAACCACTTCCTCTGTTTTTAACCGATTCTCATGAAATTTGGCACACACATTGGTCTTGAGGTGAAGATGTCTAAGACACACTTTTGTGTGTCTTTCAGAAATCTTGTTGCCATGGTAACAACATATTATCTGGTGAAAATTGGGGAAAAAAACCTTACAATTCAAACTGTTTCATCAGTTTTCAATCAATTTTCATGAAATTTGGCACACACATTGGTATTGAAGTAAAGATGTACAAGGCACTTTTTGTGTGTGTTTCCAAAATTGTGTTGCCATGGGAACAACATATTATATGGCAAAATTTAGGTAAAAACCTTGCAATTTGAACTACTTCATCAGTTTTTTTTTTGTTGTTGTTTTGAACCAATTCTCATGAAATAATTATGGCTCACACATTGGCCTTGAGGTAAAGATGTGCAAGAACCTTTTGTCAGAGAGTGCATTGCCTTGGTAACCACATTTAGCCAAAAATATGGGGAAAACTCATTGTGGATCAGTCTACTTCTCAGTTTTCAGCCTGTGCTCATAAAAGTTGACACAAATATTCATTTTGGGTAAAGATTCATATTCAGTATTAAAAGGGAATCAAGCCTTGGTCATAATGTTGTGTGCATGGAAAAGGAGAAAAAATAAGAATGGTGAAAGTTTTACAGAAATCGGACAAGCGGAATATAGTTATGGTTGCTTTAAAATTAAGATCCCTAAGGCTACTAGTATGTAGAATTCAAATTGGCAACCGGGTAAGTAAATTATGACAAGGGGTGGGGCCGCAAGGACAACTTGCTTATGATAGCTGGCCACTGCATTTTATTTTATATAATTATCATTACTTACATGTACATGTATATCTATGTAAATTATTCTATTATGTAAACTTTCCCATAAGACTAGTAGTTATCAGGATTTTTGTTTTTCTCCTAAATCCCTATTCCATTGGCGCCGTAATATAAACCGGTAGTATGTTTTATGTCCTCATGAAAGAAAGATATAATTTGAAGTAAAACTTTTGAAAAAAGAAATTTTAGCTAATTAATTATTCCAGTACATGGAAGAGTGGTCCTTGCCTTCTTAAATTACTGTGACATCACATATGCGGTCAATTTGAAGTCTTCATGGGTATAGTGATTACCAATGTTTATAACTTTAATATGTTCACAACTTTGTTATGGTTTGTCCGATATTGTTCAAACTTTGACCTATAAACTTGTCTGATTTTTCATTTTCCTCTAAAAACAAGTGTTTATTTGGGTTTGATTCCCCTTTATAACGTCATATAATAGCGCAGGGTATTAATCACCTTCAATAATATTTATAGGCTTTTTTGGGGGGGGCGGAGAAGGTCCTTAAACTGACAACATAAAAATATAGAAGGTTAAAGGCCATGACCATGAGGAACTTAAACAGTCTTAAAAAAACACCCCTTACATTTTTTATTTGGGGGGGCTTTAGAAAATTGCCACATAAAGATTAAAATGAAATTATAACGACTAAGGACTTAACCCCCCCCCCCCCAAAAAAAAAAAGGGAAATCCTTTACACTTCAGCATATTGATTTAAAGCCTCAAACATTCTGCTTTGAAAAAAAAAAAGTTTCCGGTGTCCAATTAATCAATGTTTTATTTGAAGCATGAAGCAGGGGCTGTCACAGAAATATACTGAAAAAATTAAATGAAAGAAAATATAAGGCTAAAATCTATTGTGCACATAGGTATATTTTTGATATGGTATGTTACTGAGTCATGGATTTGCAAGTGAATTTCTAAAACAAGTGCAGATTTTTGTATGTATTTATATTTCTATAATAATTAGTTGCAAAATTAAAGGTACACTTTAAAATATGTCAGAAAAATATACTTTTATTTTTTATTTGATTTTATTTCTGCACTCAGCATTAATATTCAACATAACATCTAGGTGATACAATTAAGTTTTACAAAACAATTACTTAGAGAGAGACAGCAGACAGGAAACAGAAGGAGATGGCATGGTGAAGCTCAAAATCAAGAGTGATGTGAAAATTAAAAAGAAAGAGTAGGAACGGAATATGAATATGAATAAAAGACTGAGTAGGAGAATATAAATAAACAATGGTTAATTAGGTACTGTAAATTTTTTTTTATCAAATCAGAATGCATTAAGCTTCAAATGAATGGTCTGAAGTGCAAAGGACTCTTCTTACCTTTGAAGGGGGGGGGGCATTTTCTGCTAAAAAGTATTATCAGCCCCCTATTTTTTCGGGGGGGGGGGTTAAGTTCCTAGTCATAATCCTTTAACTGTAATTTTAATGAGGTCATTTTCTAAAGACCCCATCCCCCCCCAAAAAAAAGAGTAATGTCTAGCTTCAAAAATGCATTGACCCCTGAGGGACAAAGGTGTAGACTGGTTTGAGCATGGGGAAGTAGAACTAAAAGTGGTATGGGGAGGGGTGCACATCTTGGGGAGGTGGAACTAAGGTTTGGAAAATCAGCTGTTGAAAGTAGAAGGGGTACACATTTTGTTTTGCTTGCCAGTGTTGGAACTCCTCTGCTTCAGCGGAAGGTTTCATATTCACCCAGTGTACCTCCAGCCTATATGCCCTTAAGCAACCGCGTAGCCAGGATTTCATTTTGGAGGGGGCGGTAAATGCACGCGAAGCGTGCCAACACTTAAAGAGCGCGCGAAGCGCGCTCCCTAGGGGGTGGTGCAGGGAGGGGGAGTTTCCTCCTCCCGCGCGAAGCGCGAAGCTATTGGTGTTTCATAAATTATAATGAAAAGGAGCCGTCTCTCTTGTCTCTAGTGCCTATTTCAGCTCCAATTCAGTTGACTCATTGTGATTTTGAACATTTGTTTTCATGAACCGTAATTTGTTTTCAAAAAGTGATTGTGAACGCACAAAAAAGGAATACGTTGGAGGAAATTAAAATAATAATACCCTCGCGCGAAGCGCGGAAGCTAAAGCGTTTTATCAGTTTTTTTTGCCATGAAAAGGGTCCCGACTAAAGGGTCTTCTCAAAGATATATTGAATACTGATCCCTTGGAAAGATCAGATTTGATTACAAACAATTTAGCGACAGTGCATATCTTTGACTCGCAAAACAGAGGAGAAGAAGTGTATATATGCCGGAAAAAGATATTCAGCCCCGCGCAGAGCAATGAAACTGTGAAATTTCAAAGGGCGGACGTGTAGTTCATCAAAATAATGCAGATACGTCTAATACCACCATCGGCTCTAATTAAAATGATTTTCTAAGATTATTGAACTTCTTTATGAGGAAATAGTGCGCAGAAAGTTTAAACTTCTGTGATTTATTGAAATTAAATTTAAAAAAGAGGATTCCTAATTTCTTTGACTTATCCTGAAGTGCTTCATTTTGAATAATAAAGAAACTTAAGTGTCATTCAACATTTCAAACTGAGGGCGCAAAACAGGGCAGGAGATGAATGTGAAGGGAAATGACATGAAGTTTAATATAATTTGATAAAAAAATTATATTGTACTTCTTTATTTAATACGACGCGAATTTTAGGAACCGGTTTGCCCCAGAATTATGGTTGTTTGGTAATGAGCTGAAAAGCAGAAGTTGACTTTATGCACTCTAAAAAATGAAGTGCTAATTTAGCTCTTAAAGAGCGTTTATAGTGACTGCACTTCGGAGTGCTGATTTGTCTAGTTCAAATTTGAATTAGACAAATCAGCACTCCGAAGTGCAGTCACTATACACGCTCTTTAAGAGCTAAATTAGCACTTCATTTTTTAGAGTGTGGAGGTGGAAATTGATATAAAATTTTACCCGCCCGGAGCCGACCCGACCAGAAGTTGCGCGATCAGTATATAAAAAAAGATAACTTCATAGGCCTATACTTTGGCGTAGCCTTACTCTAATTCCATGCCCTAATGGATACATTTTAACTTTAACCGGTAGGAAACACATATATACCTGAGGTGGAAAAACAGGGTTAGAGAAATTTAGGGTGGGGGAAACAATGGAGAATTGCAATATTGTCATTTAACCGCGCGCAGCACGGAAGAAAAATTCATATATAAATTTAGAGCAAGAGTGATGGAGTTTCTCTTTTAAGAAAAAAAAAGAAATAAAAAGAAAAAAAACACAAAGCTACCTTTCTCCCCTTTCCTCCATTCCCTTTTTCTTTTCTCCTCTCTTTTTTCCCTTCTTTTTTTTTGGGGGGGGACGTTTTGGGGGGGGGGGGCGACCGCCCCCACCGCCCCCCCCTGGCTACGCGCCTGCCCTTAAGGGGATGCGTTTTTTAAGAGTGTTTTATCATTTTTATGTTTCTAATGGCCACTGCCTTTAACCTTCTTTGATGTCAGATTTAAAGGACTAATCCTGCCCCTTCCCCCCCAACCCAGAAATATTAATGAAGGTGATTAATACCCCCACATTTTAATGCAGAGAAGACATTTAGAATTCAATATGAATCTTTACCCTAAGATGAATATTTCTTCCAATTTTTATGAGCACTGACTAAAAACAGGGGAGGAAGTTTGATCCACAATAAGTTTTCCTTCATTTCTGGCTATCATATGTGGCTACCCTGGGGCCCGTTGCATAAAACTTTTTACCTGAGAAAACTCTGGTAAAAACTGAAAACTAAGGTTAGTCTGATTTCTGCCATTGACTTTAACACAGGGCAAAAGCAACCAGAGTTTTCTCAGGTAAAAAGTTGTATGCAACGGGCCCCTGGTAATGCACTCTCTGACAAATGCAAAAAAAAGGTTCTTGCACATCTTTACCACAAGGCCAATGTGTGAGCCAAATTTCACGAGAATTGGTTCAAAACTGATGAAGTAGTTCAAATTGCAAGTTTTTTACCTAAATTTTGCCATATGATATTTTGTTACCATGACAACACAGTTTCTGAAACACACACAAAAAGTGCCTAGTACATCTTTACTTCAATACCAATGTGTGTGCCAAATTTCATTAGAATTGATTGAAAACTGATGAAGCAGTTTGAATTGTAAGATTTTTTCCCAATTTTCACCATATAATATGTTGTTACCATGGCAACAAGATTTCTGAAAGACACACAAAAGTGTGTCTTAGACATCTTCACCTCAAGACCAATGTGTGTGCCAAATTTCATGAGAATCGGTTAAAAACAGAGGAAGTGGTTCTAACTGCAAGATTTTTACCTTATTTTTGCAATAATACACTGTTACCATGGCAACACAATTTCCAACACATGCAAAAAATGTGTCTTGCACACCTTTACCCCAAGACCAAAATATGTACACACACACCAACATTCAACCCCCTCCACCGTCACCCTTCGGCTTGGTTAGCATCTTCATTCAGATATTTGGTGCATTGAGATGCGAGGACAAACAGAAGATCTGTTCAAAAAGGGTCTGAATTCAAGAACTAATCCAATGCAAAATAATGCACTGCTATTGAGTTTTGCACTAGCGCTAGTCTATATACCAGACAAATCTGAACTCATAAATTCTGACATTTTCACCCATTTTTTCACTGTTCCTGCAGCCAGATTTTTTGGAGCATACCCCATTCTTAATTCTTATACATAAACAAAGGTCTGGAGAAAAAATCACGCTTTTGTCCACCGTGTCCACATAATTCCGCTAACTGACCAGACTAATATTACTAGACCGAAAGCTGCGCGCGCGTTCAACACAAAACATATCAGATTAGGCTCCGCCTACCGCGATCATTTGAAGACAAAAATAAGCCCCCATTGACATTCATGAGCGTAAATATATTCATAATCCGCCCTTTTCATTGGCTAAGAGCGTCATTAATACGCGATTTCCCCGATTCTTTGTCATCGATACTAGTGGTATCGTGTTACAGAATTAATTATTCATTTGACCTCATTACGTCATCTAATTTATTCATTCTGAAACTTTTCTTTCCACACAAAAAAGGACCTACGAACACTCCGGTGAGTACGTATAAACTGATATAACCACATGAATTCAGTGGACTATTTACGAATTTCACACTGTATTTTGTGATCATAGGTTATTTCTCTACCAAATTAGAGAGTTTGCTATCATTCTTCTGTTAAAGGAAAGCAGAATTTGGTCTTTGAAATTGAAGTTAGATTGTCATCGTCGCCCAGTGCAGCCTGTAGGTTGCTTGCAGTGTTGCGGTTATGCCGCTGTGTTAACCACATGTATTTTGTACGGGCTCCTAGCTCCTAGCCGATTGGGCATCGAGAGAAATTCGGGCCGGTTTGGTTCACCTCCAATTAACAAGGACCAACCCACGATTGATTAAAACAAGAAGAATGAAGCTTCTTTTTGTACACTGTAACGTTAGATCTAGAGGGAGATGGAGGGAGATCTGCATCTATCTTCAGTAGATCGAGACCCAGTCAGGAATAAACTGTGAAGTGGAGTGTGGATGAAGATATATTGCCTGTCATTGTGTCAATCCTCACTTTCAGTTTCAGATATCAAATTTATTTTGCATAACTTCAGGCTTCTGCATTAAGCCCCCACCCATTTTAACTTATTGTTATTTATAAATATAGTTAGACTCTGTCTTAGAAATAACTAGACCAAAAGCTTCAGTCTCTCTATTTTGGTTGTTCCGCTGAACGTAGTAAAATGTCAAAAATTGTTGAATAAATCCCCAGAAACGACGGTTATTCCTGTCTAAGAAATAATATGCTGCAGCTCTGCATGTTTGTCTTATTATCAATAGACAATAGATCTAGGACCTAGATCTAGATAGGCCTAACGTTAGATCTAATTTCTAACTTGGTTAAGAGAGGATCTTGTGTTGCTTATTATTTTAGACTCATGCCGTTACGGTACTTTTATTCATCGATGCTTTCTAATTCTAGGCCATCCTAATTCAAATCTAGTCATCTAAATTATACTTTCCCAACCCGCATAACTTACCCCCAGGGCTTATGATCTAGGCTACTAGGTCTGTAATTTAGGCCTAGATCTAGGTCTGGGCCTAAATGACTCCATTTACGTGTACGAGTAGGCCTATGCCTGTCAGTGTCAGTGGACCAAGGACTAGATCTAATCTTGGTCAATAATGGCAATGAAGTTTAAACTTTTAGCCTGGAATAAAAGTCAGAGTCAGACATCAAATCCATATAGGCCTAGATCTCGGTTTAGAACCAAAGCGTTACTTTGTAGGTCTAGATAGATCGAGAGTCCATCGTTACTATCTAGATCTAGACCTACGAGTAATTTAGATATGCGAATGCTGTTGCACAGCTCTGAGTCTTGGACTAGATCTATACTTTCTTACAAATAGATCTAGACCTAGTGCATGAGATGAAATGTTAAAGTCAAATGAAATAAGATTCGGAAATAAAAAGATGCAGATGTTTCTTTTTTTATTGGGGGGGGGGGGCTGACATGTGAAAAAATTTAGAGAAACCTAAAATTCAGAAAGTGAGTGCCAGAAGTAACCAATATTACCTATGTCCGTTTTGTGCATTTTCTAAAATAAAATTGAAGGATGTCATGCTATTCTTTTTTTGATGAAGGTTTTCACATTTCAGCTCTTACCCAAATCCCTCCCCTATACATACGGCCATGAAAAATATCACTCCTTATTACTGTACTCTCTTCTTTCACAAACAGGTTGAGTTTGAAGAACAAGAAAAACAGGTTGAGTTTGAAGAACAAGAAAAACAGTATAGAGGTCTACCTATATGATTCAAGATGATGATCATAAGTGCATGCATCATTTCGCAGATTCTCATCCAGGTATAAAAGTTAAACTAACCCATTCAAAATTACAGATACATTACATGCATTGAATGTTAACCATGTTTACATTAAATAAAAATAATCTGAGTCACAAAGAGGTACTGTTAGGATCTGTACTGAATATACACTTCTTAAATATACAGGCTCTCGAGTCTAAAGTAGAACCAATGTCCAAAGTTATGTACCTTGGGCAAATTTATAAAACAAGGTCATGTCCTTGATCTACTAGTAATTAAATTGCCTTTTATTTCCTATTTGTTTATGAACAGAGCAATATTTATTTTTCATGAGTTACATTTTATTAAATTAATTTTTTGATTAGTGTGATATTCATATTTCATATTTGTAGATTTATGATTTTTTTTTGTTTTACATTTTGTCTAATAGGATGATGCAGTTTGACAATTTCCATGGAGGTGATTGATGATGATAAATAATTGGTGAAGTAGGCCTAATAGAACAGTGACTGGACCACAAAGAGAAATACAAACTACAGCAGTTATAAGAGTGAGTGAGTTAGTTAGTGATTATTTTTGATATTGGAGGTTGTACACATTTTTTTTGGCAACAAATAGACCTGCCTTTGAAAAAACCCAATTTCAATTTTGTTTTTAGATTATAGTTAGTGTCGTTTTTAATTACAGATCAAAAAAATTCTGTGCAACGAAACATATCAACTTTCTTTCTTACAATTCATATAATTTACATATGTTAATTTATATATTGATATTTACAAGAAATCTCTGACATTTTTTCAAAGTATACATGTAGTTAGAATGGAGAGTGGTATGTAAACTGCGGAGAACATGTTTAAGTGATATGCTTTATAGAAGTACAAGTTTATAATTAGTAGAAGTAAGATTTCCTATGTTATGTGTTGAAGAAACATATATATGCATAGTCTCACTTTTTTTCTTAAAACATTTATGTGTTATAAATCATGACAATTTAATTGATTTTCTTTCTCTTTTTTTCAATCTGCAGGACTGGTGTAACAGATGTTTTCATTCAAGAAATCCAACAAGTCAACATTGAAGACTTGGGAACCACGTGATGAAGATGGAAAAGGTTTTTTTTTCCAAGTCCAATTTAAAAAAAAAAATATTATCACAACCCAAATTCATGACGTATGAAATTTCTTATTGATTTTTATTAAAACTGGTTGCAAAAAGAGAAGCTATAAACATACAAATAGGAGCGGCGGATTGAAGTTGAAAGTGGGGGGGGGCACAGGGAAAGTGCTGTTTTATGTGAAATTTTTTTAAAAGTTGCGAGCGAGCAAAATTTTGACATTTTAAAAACAAATATCCAATTTTGTTATAGATTTTGACAAAATATTCAAAATGATATATTTCACCCTTTGCTTTCCTTTTTCTTTTTTTTTCTTAGTCATGATTTTTTTTTCTGGGGGGGGGGCAGAGCATTGGCGGCGGAAGGCAAAAAATTTAGGGGGTCCACCTGAATTTATCCAACTAAATCTTAAGAGACCACAAAAATTTCCAGCAAAAAAAAGGTTGTCAACCACAATTTTAGGGGGGGCCACAACAATATTAAGGGGGGGGTCTACCTGAATTTAGGGGGACGCAGGAAAAAAAATTGATGAGCAAAAAAAAAGATTCTCAACAAAAAATTTAGGGGGGACTGTCCCCCACCTCAAATTTAGGGGGGACAGGTCCCCCTATCCCCCCGCTTCCGCCGCCTATGGGCAAGAGTCCTTCAAGCCCCTCTCCCCTCCATCTGTACGAAACTGCTTATATACTCCACTCACATGAATTATTAAACTTAATGCACAAAGGATTTCCTTCAGAAGTATATTATAGAAATGAAAATATTGTTTTCTTGTTTCAAAGGGCACTTGTCATGGTGACCATAAAACAGATCCTTCTCAGGTGAAAGGGGCACAGAACAAGTTCTTTAGGAGCACTTTTCTTTGGTAAAAGGGGGCAGTGATTCAAGAAAGGGCACTTTCAAGAAGGCGAGGGGGCACTTTGTAACACGTGAAACGGGCCCTCAGATGGAAGGGCACAGAACACGTTGGGGGGGGGGGGCATTTTTGGGTAAAAAATTGCATATAAGGAAGAGCACTATCTGGTATTACCTAAAACAGGTTCTCATCAGGTGAAAGGACACAGTACACGTTCGTGAGGGGACATTTTCTTGCATAAAAAGTCACTTTTCAGTGCTTCAAAAAGTAGGGGGAATTGTGCCCCCTCCCCAACATACAAAAACAAATTTCTTTTGGTTCAAAGTATTAACATACGCTTAAGAAAAGGTAAAGCTTAATCCTCTGATAATGTGATTTTTTTTTCTGGATAATTAATAAAATTCACCACTAACCAGAGAATTCCTTCATGTCTTTCATTTGTGTTCATATAGTATTTGTACAGAGCTAAAATGAAAGGGATTTGGAATTGGCAAAATTCAAAATGAGATCGAGAGAGGGAAAGAGTGATGAGAAGTGGGTCGAAAAGAGATGAGAAAAAAATGGAGGGGCACATAATTATGAAGAGATAATTTAGAGGGAGTGGTGAGAGAGCTGATGTTGGAAGTAGGCACAAAAGGGGTGGAAGCCGAGAGAAATAAGACGAGATTTTGGGAAACCAGGAGACAGATATCAAGTGGGAAAATAAGAAGGAAATGTGAAAAGTTAAGTTGCAAAAGGGGCTAGGGCCACTCCAAGAAAATCATTTTTTTATTCTCCCATATTGCAATATTCTTATGCGAAAATGAATTTTCATGATACCCTACCATTAGAAATTTAAAATTGGGTATAAAAGAAATCTACTTATCTTCATATTTTTTAAGATATTATTTTCCAGAAAAATTATGTATGGACCTAACCCCTTTTGAAAAAAAGTGAATTTTTTTTTTTAGTTCACCTTTTTTATGGGAATTTCAACTTTTCTATATGGTATCATCTTATAGAGCTACTAAAAATCAATTAAGACATAAAAATCAAATTTGATTAAAAATGGACCTAACCCCTTTTAAAAGTGAGCTCTTCATATGTAGGAGAAAGGCGGCACAAAACAACATGTTAAAATGATTAAATGAAAAAAAAAAACAGAGTAAGAAATGCTGGAGAATAAAGGAGACAGGAAACATATTGAACATGATAAACTGGGGCCCGTTTCATCATGAGTTACAAGTATGGTAACTACGAATACCAATCATAATCAAGGTTCCCACGGTTATCACAATAATAGCGATGTTTAAATAGCTCAGTGTAATTCATTATGAAACGGACGCCAGAAGAAAGCAGGCACGGGGATCCATGAAGATTTTTTTTTTTCACTTCTCGAAAATTGTAACAAGAAATGGCTCTTTTAGTGGTAAAAGTTATTTTTTTCAGTATTCATACTCAACCATACTCACCATGATTTGCCCCCACCCCCACCTTTTTACCTAATCGCGACTTGATCTACTCTTTTCATCTTCCCTTTTAGAATTAGCATAGGCCTATAAGACGCAATACAAACATTGTTTTGTTTTTAAGTGATATCGCTTGTGATATCGATACTTTATAAAGCGCAACGTATCGTCTCAGATTTGCGCTTGCTTGATTCGCTGAATCCTTCGCGTCACGAGCGCGTAACAAAATGAATACATTAATGAATTTTCCAAGTTGACCTTTGTCATTGCGCTGATGTGCGTATTGTCTAATACACGTACAAAACCACAGTTGACGAGGGAGCATCGTACGAAATTAATATTAATGGAGGCTTATTTTAGCTTCTAATGGATTAAACAAAATGGCGGTAGCTTCGGGGGCCTGATTGGCACGCTTCGCGTGCATTTACCGCCCCCTCCAAAATAAAATCCTGGCTACGCGGTTGCTTCACATGAAGAGGTTATGCTAGTATCTCTAAACATTTGGAACACAATCCACGTGTAATATAAAAACGTATTTCTTTAAACAGTATGTGTAAAGAATGAAGTGTTAACTTAGCAATTACAGTGCAGTCACTATATACAAGCACTGTAAGTGCTTAATTAGCACTTCATTCTTTTCCAGTTTATCAATTAAGGCACTTTTTAGCAGTCTCCAAACAAGCTTCACTTCACTTTTTTCCGTCTATATTAATTCCTCAGCACATAGAGACAGCAAGGCAGTAATGTGTGTTATACAAGCAACATCACTATCATCATCATCATCATCATCATCACCACCATCATCATCACCATAATCATCATGATCATCATCATCAGTAGCCATGTTCAGCAAACTGTAAGGTGAAGGCCTCCCCAAGTTGGTGGAAAGGCGACTGTCTTGCGCTGATGCAAACCACTATGTTCCAATGAACTCTGTGATGCATGTATTAACTCATATAAATTTATTATTTCACACACTGTAAAAAATAAAGTGCTAATTAAGCTCTTAATAATTACAGTGCTTGTATAGTGATTTCATGCACTACGAGTGCTGATTTTCTATATCAAATTTAAACTAGAAAATCTGCACTCGTAGTGCAGTCACTATACATGCACTGTAATGGCTAAATTAGCACTTCATTTTTTACAGTGCATGATTCATTTGTTTTGCCAGTCTCCACTATAAAACAGTAAAATACAAGTAAAAGGCACTGTAGTACAGTTTTTGTTTGTTGCTTGAAATTTATTTCTGCGTTCCACATGTTCAACATAATACAACATCATCAATTATTACATAGATTTTACATATATATACATTTTAGACACACGTATCATTTACAATCTCTTTCTGAATATAAAAAAGTATATGAAAAATATTATTTCACTGAATTTCAGAACGCAGGAGACCGTCGTCATGAGCGACCTGCTTGATGTTGACGACGGCCTCAAGGTAAAAAAAAGCGACATGTAAAACTTACAAATTTTTTAACAAGAGGTCATGAGGGTTTAGTGCAAGTGCAAGTGTAGTGCAAGTACATTAGAGGAGGGGTCAAAATTCATCATTAAAAAAAGTACAAGTATAGTCAATGTGGCGGATTTGAATACAATGATATTAGGTTGCGCTTCATAGTGCGCTTCATAGTGGCTTTAAAGGAATAAAGTGAGGAACACAGTTCGGAAAAGTTCGTGAATAGATTCCAGGACAAAACGGCACCAAAATTGAAAATGTACGATTTATTGCATATTTTACATCTTTTATTGGCAGCAATGTCCTTTTTCACCAAAACCCTTCATAAATGTTCATTTCATAGTAACTGGAAGACTGCATTATGTACTGTATTGAATGGAAATGTACATTATAAAAAATACAAGAAAATTGGGTGGAATCTATTGCGAGAAAATCCTCTAAAGCTGATAATAACAATGAATAAGAGTCATCAAAATCAGTCATAATCACAATCATGAGCATAATAATAATTATTTAATAAATTTGTAAATAAGCTATTCTGAAGCACAATATCATCTTTACGATAAACTATAGGCCTACAGTGTTTTGCATTTCTTCCCTCTTCTAAGAAAGGAAAACCAGTTCAGGGTGTATACACTTTGAATTCTAAAATTTCAGAAGGAAAGGAAAAGCTAGAACCAGTCAGCCTGCTAAATACTGGGAATGACACACACACACACACAATATATATATATATACAATGTAAAAATGCAGAGTTAATTTTAAAAAAAAAGGTGACAAAGAATATTTCAGGTTTTAGATAGTAGCAATAGGCCTACCAAGTACTTTCAAGAGACTACCTGAAATTGACATGCAAAAAGCTATCAACTAAAAGGGTAATTTTAATAAGCATGATCTTAAATCAGTTTCTACTTTGTGGAGATCTGTACTTTTCTAGCAAATTGAGTTGGCTTTCTGCAATAACACAGCACGCTCCAACAAAATGCGCTGAAGTAACATTTGCTTGAACTGAAAAAAAATCTGAAGATAGCTTACATAGATAAGCACACGTGGGACAAAGCATTATTATTGCTGTGAAAAAGACCCAACACACGACTGGAATGACATGCTTATTTCGTCCCCTTTCTAAGCAATAATCCACACTTTCTACTGGACTCATCTGGCAGATATTTTTCAATTACACTGAGCATCCGAACTAGGGGGAAAACATCAATTTCAGGGGCTACTCTACACAAACTACGTAAATATGCAACATTGAATACATTACACTGCAGTGTATGGGGATTTTCTGAGCCCTTTTTTATATTCCAGGGCTCTCTTGATCATTTTGGGGAGAATTCACCCCAAGCCCTTGTCAAATTTTAATCCCTGATAAAAAACACTTTCAGTGGTAATTGTACTGGTTTCTGTACGAACCCATGAGCCGATTAAGAAAACTGAAACAATATGTTGCTTCAAACCTTCCAATTGCCATTTAAAGGCTGTCATACTGACGTACAGCATCTATAACCATTCATGGTGAATGAGGACTTTCAGGTTTTATAGAAAATTGATCGGCAATTGATAGCGAGATACTCCGGCCCATTCTCCATGTTCTCGGCCTTTTCCCGCACGGATTCATCAACTAAGTTTACAGTGTGCAAATTCGTGTGTAAAAAAATTGACAATTAAGCAATGGTCATCATTATGCAGTCCAAAATGAAGGACATTTCATCTCCACCAAACTTTGACAAGCCAATTGGTGAATTATCAGATATTATATTTCACGGGGTACACCCATGCACCTTCCGCCTCTCTCCCCCCCCCCCCCCACCGCCCCAAGCCTGAAGTGAGTCGTGTAAAGATCCTTCGGCAAGATATCATTTGCAAACACCATTCCGTAACCTTTAATTACTTCTTCTTTAAAAATGTGAGAATTGATGATTAATATCAGGAAATTAACCAATACATCAATCATCTGAATTCAAATCATTATCAATATCATCCAATTTTCCCTGTTTCGACCCCCCCCCCCAAAAAAAAAGAGAAAAGGTGTAACAAGAGTGAAATATTTTCAATACAAATTTAAAATACCGGGTAGTTCAAAAAGCCAAACATGTACAGGAACTTTTACTAATAACAATCATATATTCGGTTTTTAAATAGCACATATCACATAACATGTAGAAAAGTAAAAAAATAAAATAAAACAGTATTGATTCAACAAACTTTATAACTGCAATTAAATAATAATACTCAAAATTCAAAAATACATTTTGATAAATGTCAGCCCTTCTTACACACTTATACATGAATATAGAGAAGTAAAAAAATCTAAAGTATAAATACAATTACATTAATAATTTCCCTTCGAAATGCATAGGGTAAATTCTGACACTCTAAACATTGGCATCTTAATGAAGAAAAGAAACAAAAAAGTACTTCTAGAATAATCATACCCTTGCATTGGTGAGAAAGGCATTTTGTGTTTGTGTGTAGTTATTTACAAACAAACATGCTCGTATGTTGTCTGCGCTGCAGAAGCGCAGCAAATTGGCCATGACGTCATCATCTAGGACAAAATCTGATTGGAAAGAAAGATCTGACATATTAAATGTCTGAGATTTGGTTTGCGATCCTACTGCAACAAAGCGGGTCGCAGTTGCAGCTCGTTGTAGGTTGGCGCACACTTGGTCATTTTGTTTTCAACAGGATCTTGTGCAAAATTTCGCGTCGCATATATAGTGTGAGCTGGACTTAGGGAAGCTCACACTAGCTTACAACCAAGACAATGCCACATGAAGAGGTTATGCCACATGTACCTCTAAACATTTGGAACACAATCCACATGTAACACATTAAAAAAATTGTTTAAACAGTATATCAAGTAAGACACTTTTTAGCAGTCTCCAGACAAGCTTCACTTCACTTTTTTTTCTCTCGTCCATATTCCTCAGCATGTAGAGACAGCAAGGTAGTAATGTGCGCTATACAAGCAACATCATTATAATCTTCATCATCAGTAGCCACGTTCAGCCCACTGTAACATGAAGGCCTCCCCAAGTTGGAAAAAAGCGACTGTCTTGCGATGATGCAAAACATGCACTTAGTGCCAATGAACTTGTGATATTAACCCACATTAAATTAACATTTCCCATGATTAATTGTTATGCCAGCCTCCACTATAAAACAGTAAAATACAAGTAAAAGCACTTTATTGCATAGTACAGTAAGGAAAAGTTTATGAATAGATTACAGGACAAAAAGGCACCAAAACTGATATTTTTACCCCAAATATATGCATAGGTACGCAAGAATACAAACAAAGTAATAATGTACAAGTATTGCATATTTTACATCTAGCAAATACACGATGCTATTATTGGCCGTGAGGTCTTTGTGTTTTTACCCTCAATAAAATATTGCGTAACAGTGTGTATTTTTATTTACAGTATATTTTATCTATGAAAACACACACACACACACATATATATATATATAAACCCCTCAAAAAAAGTTTTGCAACTCAGTTTTGGGGGATGATATCTGTTTGGTTAATGAAGTATAAAAGATAAAACTGGTTTCATTGGAAAGCTGAATTATTCCTCTTTACAATGACATGCCATTTGCAGTCACCATGAACATTGAGAAAAGTCAGAAGTGAAATGTTGCAAAGTGCATTGATTTCTAACAAGAGTCTCCATTTCTATAGAATTTCCACCATGCAGGCCGGCCGGTGACAGTGAATGCACTCGGTCCATCCTCGAAACAATTGAAAATTCGCTATTGGAAACGACGCATTTTGCAACATTTCATTTCTAACATTGCTGCGTATTATCATGTCTGTGTATTTCATGATAACACTAGCATTACAAATGACACATGATTGTAAAGGAGAATAATCATGCTTTCTAAAGATATCACTTTTACACATGATGATGGCACATTAAGAAATTTATTGGCACTCAAACTTGCAGTTTGAGTTGCAGAACTCAAACATGAAATGGCAACGAATTTTGCAACATTTCATTTTTGAAATTGCTGCATATTTATCATGTCTGTGTAATAACACAAGCATTACAAATGACACATGATTGTAAAGAGGAATAATCATACTTTCCAATGGTACAACTTTTACATATGATGATGGCTCACGAAGAAATTTATTAGCACTCAAACTTGGGTTGCAGAACTTTTTTTGAGGGGTTTATATACATATATATAGGCCAGCGGTACAGTGCGTATCAAAAAAAAGTTTACACTTTGAAAAAGCCCTGGGAATTAAAAAGTAAACAACATGTGGGTAATTTTTTCACATATAATCTTGGGTTTGGGTCTCATCTATCTAATGAAAGTAAAAGTTTTGGCAGAATGTTACACTTGAGTGAGCACTGTCCATTTTTGTAAAGCTCGCAGAAATCTGTTTGCGCAGAAATGCTTGTTTTCACGATGTGTCCAGGAGAAAGGGTGAAATCAAACTTACCCTGCGAAACATTTCTCACACATTTCCCTTGCACTTTTAGTCAATTGAAATAAAACGGATATATTCAAACATTTTGTAACAGTTACGCCACCCAAAGTGGAATTTTAACACTTAGTAAGCACAACCTTTACCCTTTTTGTGCCAGCTGGATCTGAGGACATAACTGAATCTGAACAAAAGTTTATATCAGACATCTCCAGCATTTTTCACTAAGTTTTTATCATTAAAGTGGGTTTACATTTCATTTTTCATTTAATACTTGTTTCTCCACACTTTTCCCAAGCTTGACAATGATTAACAAAATGAAAATCAAGCCTGAGCCATTTCATGTAAATCACAGTTCAGTGTAAAGCAAATATCGTCACGATGGCTCTTGGTGTGTGGGGGAGTGGGGTGGGGCGCAATGCACTCTTCGAAGTGTTTTGGGCAAGGAAACAAGTTGAAAAGGTAAAAGATATCTTCAAATCAATTTTACTAGCTAAATTCCATGTGTTCTTCGTGATTAAGGTCTCCTTTTATTCGCATAACTATTTTAAAGTTCTGCGCAAATCATTTTTCACAAACTTTTCAAAAGTAAGTGGTGCTCACTCAAGCGGAAATATTTTTCGACATTTATATCGTCATTTGCTTAAATGGATCTGTACCAATGTGAAAATGTGGAAAAATCCTCAGGATATAACAAATGTATAATTTTACAGGACTTTTTCTAAGTGTAAACTTTTTTTTGATACGCACTGTATAGATATATATATCATGACAAGGTTTTGTGATAGGTCATGAACTGTGGAGGGTTCAATCTTGATAATCCATCTGGATATATTTGACAGGGTTACAGCTCTTCCTTCTTCTTACATTTGGCAGAGGTGTCGTTAGCTCGGTAGAGCGACCGCCAGATGCCTGGTTGACTAATTTTTGATGCTCCATCGTTGGGTCTAATTTCACAGGATTGGTGGCCAATCGGTTGAGCCATTCTAATCTCTGATGATGTCTTTCTGGTTGCGCAGGATAATCCATCTGGCTATATTTGACAGGGTTACAGCTCTTCCTTCTTCTTACATTTGGCTGAGGTGTCGTTAGCTCGGTAGAGCGACCGCCAGATGCCTGGTTGACTAATTTTTGATGCTCCATCGTTGGGTCTAATTTCACAGGATTGGTGGCCAGTCGGTTGAGCGATTCTAATCTCTTAAGATGTCTTTCTGGTTGCGCAGGATTGGTGGCCAGTCGGTTGAGCGATTCTAATCTCTTAAGATGTCTTTCTGGCGGTGGTTCTTGACGGCTTTGACGTTGCAATCGTTCCTCCGACCTGCCTCGCTGCTGATTATTATTCCGCCTCCAAGACTGGCCCCTCTGATTTACCTGTGAACCAAGCCGACTTTGAAATGTTCCCACATTGGTGGACTCACTCCAATGTCTCCTTTCACTCCTATTCTTTGCTCTTTCATAGAGCGACTGATGTGAATGGGACAGGGGTTGAGGATACTGATCTACACCCTCTTGTTGCCGATTGCTTCCATGGCTGTAATATTGTCCTGCTGAACTACTATGTAAATCTTGATGACTTTGGGCCATTTCTGCATCAGCATCCACACCAGGAGGTATAATTTTACTCCTTAAATTATTATCTTTTCGTCTGGATCTCTGAGGTGTAGACTTACCGAAAGTGCGACCTCTCATACTTAAAGCTTTTCTCTTTGTTGAAATCCTCTCATTGTTCCTCAGACCAACACCAATCTCATGCAGATTCTTCCTGTCATCAATCCCGTGATTTGGAATGTAACTAGAGCCATTTCCTCTCTGTCTTTGAGGAATATGGGGGTTGCTGGGTTTGTCTTGGTCTGTACCCAATCTGTTCCCATGAGTTGTTGCTGATATGGTTTCCTGCGGCTTCTTTGGGATGCCCCTAGGTTGAGAAGAGCCTCTGGATGTTTTTGGATAATCTCTACTTGTTGATGAGTTCATCTGAGAGGATGTCTCTTGGGCAGAGCCCTTCGTCCTTGGTACCTTCGCTGGTCTCTGATGATCTTCTGTGGCTGTATCAAAGCTCACGCGCCTCTTCCCCCTGTTGCTTTTGTCATTATCAGCGGAAACCTGTCTAAGTGTTGATCGTCTGTTCTCCATGGCACGGAAGCCCCCAGCCCTAGTCTGATCCACAACAATTACTTTCCGAATATCCTGCACATGTTCTTCAATCATGGGATTTCTACCTTCATTGAACAATGCCTCGGATGACCTGCTTCCAGAGTCCATGTCAGGATGCCCCGGGAAGTCAATTGCATGGGTCAACACCTCTTCCTTTGGATCCTGGCTATTACCATTGGCGGAATTCCCTTCATGACGTAGGTTGTGCCCGCTCTCAAAAACGAGGTTCATTCCATTGGAAGGTCCTGCTTGATCTCTTCTCTGCTGAAGTCCAGCTGCTGATCCTCGAAATTCAGTCCTTGGTGTATGTGACTCTGATTGCTTCCTAGATGTACTGGCTTGGGAATTACTTTCTCTGCAGTTCTGTGCATCTTCCCTGTAGGATGCTTTGGAAGTCCTGAAGACAAGCTTTCTACCAGTAGCATCATCCACCAGGTATTTCCAGTTGGCAAACTGCAGACAAATCAATGAAGAACTCTGTCAAGATTTATGGCATTATGGAGATTATATGGGATACTAAAAAGGTAGGGGCACAGCATGCAGTCACATTTAATCCTTAAATTATAGCAAGATATAATTACATGAATAATTCATAAAAGAAATGAACAAAATGAAGTTTATGGAGAATTTAATAATAGTTATAGATCCCAACTATCATTTCACATAGCTGCTTCTATGGCCTAGACTTTGTAAACCTTGAAAGATAGTGAGATCAATCTATTTTGATATGTATAATCATGAACCACATTGAACTTAGTAAAAGCGATATCAGACCAAGCAATAGTAGACCAGATTGCATTAAGCTAAGTGAACAAGAGCTATTAATTACACCAACAAACGAAGTGACATTCGACAAAGACAATAGAGACCAAACAAATTTCAACGGTAAATTGCCATTTCGTCTACTGCCAACTCGTCCACTCACCACATGGTCTACTTTCAGCTAGTCTAATGCCATTCCTTCCATCAACTTTTCATGTAACAATCATTTGGTCCAATCATCACTTCGTCTAATCACCATTTCGTCTATGACCATTTCTTCTCATAACCAGTTGGTCTAATATCCATTTCATTTTCATTCATTTTGCACAATTTAACACTTTGTCCAATTTGACCAAATGGTATATGGACTAAATGGCTATTGGACGAACTGGTTATTAGTCGAAATAGCATTAGACTAAATGTTAGTAGACCATATAGTGGGTGGGTGAACTGATGGTAGACCAAATGATAGTAGATGAGTTGGCAATCGGATGAATTGGAAATAAAGAAATTTCAATACCTCTTTTTCTGAAGAGTTTTATTTAACAAGAAAAAGTTTTCCACTATACCTCCTTTATTCTTGTCATGTTGCCGACAATGATGAGACAAAATATGGCTCGGGTCAACACAAGATTCAGTACCTGTTTGTTCATCAAAAATCTGAAATAAGGATAATAATGATGACTTTAAATGATGAAACCATTATCAAGTGATACATCGTAAAGGGACATAGCAAATGGCAAGCTGGTTTTAAGGTTCCATGACATTTGCTCAGGCGACAATTGCAGTTGTGAATTCCATACACTACTTGAATCACCAACTTCAACCCTGGATTAAACACTATACTCTATCCTAAACCTAAAATAAAACCCTATTGCAAATCTAACCCTACATTAGACGAATGAATGATTTTAATAAATACTATTTAGAAAAAATGTTGGTTTTAAAGCCAACATAAAGATTTGGTAAATGGTCAATGACATTAATTATACTAGATTATCATCTGATATTCCAATAATACATTTCATTACTTTCTAACTAGGCCGGAAAAGAATTAAGGCATACCAGAATTCATCCGACGTAGTCAGATTCCGTTAATGTCTTCCCCATTCGATGGGTCTGATGAACAAGCTACTTAATGTACTAATTTGAGATACTAGTATCCCTAAATTAGACCTCAAAATAGCCAATCTGGAATAAAATTATTGGAAATGGTTTTTCAACTGATTTGAGTAGGTATGGGTGTCAACATTTACCAAAAAACAGTTAGGAGGATACAGGTTGGGGAAAGTTCTCTTTTAAAAAAATATTTGATTTGATTTATTCATTTCCGTTTCACAGTAATATAATGAACATAATAATATGGTAAACATAACAAATCAAGGTCGAAGATACTACAAAATATAATATGTATATATAAATAATCATAAATTTAAGGAACACACTTTTGGCAATGCATTACTACAATATTATATCAAAAAGTGCTATTTGATCTCAATTTCACCTCGAACTTGTATTTTGACATCATCATTGGTCAAGGATTTCGGAATTTGTGTTCATTTTTCACGCAGGTCAGTCTTTTTCCTATCAGAATCACTATACCTACATGCCACAATCAAGTTATCGACCTATTTACTTAAATTCCCTGATGTTATTGACATAGTTGATTGACCTCTAACCCCTGAATATATTTTTCATGGCCATTATTTATCCTTATTTCAGAGTAAAATTATTAAACATCCAAGTTTTCATTACAAATAGCTATCTTTTTCAATTCAATTCAATTCAATATCTTTCTTTCTATTATTCACAAATGAAATGTGAATAAAAAAATATAATGGATTAATTTCTTTTTTTTGGGGGGGGGGGAATCATGCATGGATATATAAATATTCATTAACTTTTTACCTTTGACTTGGATATCAAAGGTGAAGGATTATTCTTTGATTATTTTGTGCCTTATTGTCTTCTTGCAAAAATTGCTTTTTGACACCAAAATCACCAACATGCAGCGTTTTATCCCAGAGATACCATTATATTATATAACCTATGTAAAAGGTCATTGACCTTTGATCTTGAACTTTATGGGTTAATATGCGTTCTGGGTGATAAACTATCTTATTTGACCTCCCTGTAAGAATCTGTGCATTTTGACACAACGATCACCAACCTGTGCCGTTTCATCCCAGAAATACTATTATACAGTATGATACATAATGTAAAAAAGGACATTGACATTTGAAAGGATTTTACCCTGAATGTTATTGTTTAATGTGCATTCTGGGTACTTAATTTCATTTTATTTGATCTTCCTGTAAGAACCTCTGCATTTTAACACCAAGATCACCAACTTCCGCCTTTCATATCACTGATATCATTATACCGTATTTCGTATATACTGTAAAAAAAATGGCCATTGACCTTTGAAAGGCTTTGACCCGAAATTTCATTAGTGAATGAGCATTGTACTTGTAGGTACTTGATTTGATTTTATTTTATTTGATCGTCTTGTAACAATCTGGGCATTTTGACACCAAGATCACCAACCTCCGCCTTTTCATCTGAGATATAAAATTATACCGTATATGGTCGACCTTATGCCAAAAGGGCCTTAACTGCTTTTGGCCATTCCGAGATAATGGCGTTTATAAAGGTTTTGGCCTCTCTAATAATCAAAAGTTTGTGGTCGTTTTTTTTGCTTTTGAAGCCAATTTCGATAAACGTGTTAAGTTATTAAGTTTTACATGAAATGTGTTAAATTTATTATAAAATATTCAGAACCCCTAAAATCGGGTTAAGGCCCTTTTGGCATAAGGCCGACGATATGGTATATAATGTAAAAAAAGGTCATTGACTTTTGAAAGGCTTTGACCTTGAATGTTATATTCTGGGTACTTAATTTCATTTTATTTGATCTTCCTGTAAGAACCTCTGCATTTTAACACCAAGATCACCAACCTGCGCCTTTTCGTATCACTGATACCATTATACCGTATTTGGTATATAATGTAAAAAAATGGTCATTGACCTTTGAAAGGCTTTGACCTTGAATTTCGTTGGTGAATGAGCATTGTACATGTAGGTACTTGATTTGATTTTATTTGATTTGATCGTCTTGTAAGAATCTGGGCATTTTGACACCAAGATCACCAACCTACGCCTTTCCATCTCAGAGATACCATTATACCGTATATGGTATATAATGTAAAAAAGGTCATTAACTTTTGAAAGGCTTTGACCTTGAATGTTATTGTTTAATGTGCATTCTGTGTACTTAATTTCATTTTATTTGATCTTCCTGTAAGAACCTCTGCATTTTAACACCAAGATCACCAACCTACGCCTTTTCATATCACTGATACCATTATACCGTATATGGTATATAATGTAAAAAAAGGTCATTAACTTTTGAAAGGCTTTGACCTTGAATGTTATTGTTTAATGTGCATTCTGTGTACTTAATTTCATTTTATTTGATCTTCCTGTAAGAACCTCTGCATTTTAACACCAAGATCACCAACCTGCGCCTTTTCATATCACTGATACCATTATTATTATTATTATTATTATTATTATTATTATTATTATTATTTATTATTTTTTTAAAAAAAAAAAATTATTATACCATTATTATTATTATTATTATTATTATTTTATTATTATTATTATTATTATTTTTTTTTTAAAGTCAATATTTAATTTTGTATATAGTGTAAATACATTTGTGTTACAGTGTTTATATCTATATAATTTTATAAAATTTTGCTGATTATTTTACTCTATTTGTATCATATTACCCTTGTATAAAGTTTTGATAGGGGGTCTACATTTTACAAGCTCTGCTTTTTAGTAGGCCCCTCCACTTTTTTTAATTTCATTGCTACGTTTCAATCCTGCATATGTTATGCATTTTTTTCATTGTAAACATGATTACGAAATGTACTTTGATGATTGTGGAATATGAATATATCAATAAATAAATAAATAAATAAATAAATAAATAAATAACATTATACCGTATATGGTATATAATGTAAAAAAAGGTCATTGGCCTTTGAAAGGCTTTGACCCTGAATTTCATGGGTGAATGAGCATTTTAAGTACTTGATTTGATTTTATTTGATCTTCTTGTAAGAATCTGTGCATTTTGACACCATGATCACCAACCTGTAATATTTTATCTGGGAGATACAATGATACAGTATATTTAAAAATGTAATTGACCTTTGACCTTGAAAAAAAGCACTTTCCCCCACCCGTATTCCTACAACCTTTTTTTGGTAAATGTTGACACCCATAATGCCCATACCTACTCAATTCAGTCAAAAACCATTACCAATAAGTTTTATTCCAGATGGTTACTAATTACGGGATACTATTTCTGAGAAACATTAGGTATTCTTTTTATTTCATCACCACCAACACCAACGCCATCATCATCACCACCACCACGACAACCATCACCGTTATCACCACCACCACCGTTATCACCACCATCATCACCACCATCATCATCATCAATCATCATCATCATGACCACCACCATCACACCCACCAACACCCCAACTTTCACCATCATCACCAATACCATCATCATCATCATCACCACCATCATCTTCATATCAGTGATTTGTATGTACACACTAACCCATGATCAGCAGGTGTCCTTCCGGTTCTTGTGCAACACAAGATGATGACATCTTTCTCCAAGCCAAAGAAATCTATTGGGGTTCCGACTAGTGGCTTATGACTTTTCTGCCTATAATTCAACATCATTTTTTTTTGAAGAGCATAAAATAATAAATAGTGACAATAATGATGTTTAATAATTAAAAGCCTTTGGTCCTTATTCTGCATTTGGGTTTCATTCCAGCTCTGGTCTTAACCCTATCTAACCGGAGATGGGGGGGGGGGGGGTGTTGGTCTTTTACCTCCTCCCCTCGACATTTTTATGTTTAGTGCTAAATTATATTTGACCAATCCTTAAAGTCTCATGCACAGTTATACGTGTAACTGCAAATGAACAGTAACATTTCATTTCTGAGAAAAATCGAGAAGACAAATGTCAAATTCACAGACATAAGCATTTGTGATTTAGTATTATTCATTTCATCACATCCAAGCTGAAAAGTGTTCATAATCTTTGACAGTAGCCCAAACAATAGTCAATGAGCCAGAATCGATTTCCAAAGTTCCAATATCCAAACGATTTCTAAACTTAATCACTGACATACCATCACAGTCACCGGAAATGACACTTGAATGGTGACCCTTTCTTGCAGAATATGATATATCCCTGTGCAGTTGTCTTCTCACCTAAGAACACGTTCCAGTCAGGCATAAAGCCATGGGTAACTTCACAAATTGCTTTATGAAACAAACACCACGGCTCCGTTACACAAAGGTTTGCGATGAATTGAAATAATAAAAGAACCGAACTCATCGGTTCCTGGTGACCTGGTCAGTAGTTTAAATCATATGCGCGTGTAACATTGATATTGATTGGTCAGTTCATTTAGCGATTGATCGCCAATCTTTGTGTTACGGAGCCCAGGTCTATGAAAGGCATTTCTTTCTCTGAATTTGAACGCTCGATCTGCTCGGAAAGCTTACAAGACATCTTCATTGGAAGTGTTACTGCTCTTCCTCATGAAAAATGGGCAAGGTCATTTGAGATACAGTATAAGTCGATCAAGAGCTAACTAGAAATTGGCTTCATTCTCACCCTTCCAGCATTTTTTTCAGGAGACCCCTCTGACCATCGGAGTCGGTGATTATCCCAATGGTGAACTTTTTCTCTTCAGGGAGGCTGCATACTAGCTCTTTAATGAACAAAGCCTCGTCTTTGTTGACAATTGATCTGTATGTGAATGAGAAAAAAAAAAATCAAGGCGTGTTCTACTGATAATAAAATTTGAGAGAATTTGCTTTTAAAAGGTCAAGTCCACAGAAAGAATGTTAAAAACAGAGAATCAAAAAACAGCGTAAAACTGAAATTAACTCAAAATCAGAACATGGGAAAGTTATGACATCTTAAAATTTTGCTTATTTTCACGCAACAATTGCAAATGTTGTACATGTATATGAATGGGGATAGGGCAATAAGAGCCAATGATGTCATGCACTTTCTATTTATATGAATTTTATACCCTTACTTGCCCAGAATATTGTCCCATGTACACATTTTGCAATTTATGACATGCAAAGAGGTGAGTACTTATTGACTTTTTGAGACTTTCAATTTGACATTTGGTTTCCTTTTATTATAGCTTAGTTATATTTAGTTCAGCTTTGTTTCCAGTCTTGATGCTTCTGTTGTCATCCACTTCCATCTTGATTTCAACTTGCTTCTCAAGTCTTTCCGTTGCTACCTTGATGTGTTCATTCATTACATTCCCACAACTGATTCTTTGTTCAACATACTATTACATAATCATCCCACCATGTTACACATCTCTATGTACTCTTATTTTATGAATTAGTCTCCTATAGGCCCGTATTCTGAAGTCAGGTTTAAGGTCTGGGGCTGATTGCACGAAAGGGTCTTTGCAAGGACCGTCTTTCGTGTCGCCCATCTTTTATGATGCGCCATGTGAAACACATTTTTAATAAATCATCTGCAAACATATTTTATTCGTTCGTTCAAATAAACAAAATATTTGTTAATAAAATAATGTGATATATCATGAAATTGTATCAAATTTGATTTAAAAGCAAGCTAACGAATCTTATTCTTTATCATAAATTTCAGAAACACCCCGCTTATCATGCTTATAGCGTATCATAAAAGATGGGCGACACGAAAGACGGTCCTTGGAAAGACCCTTTCGTGCAATCGACCCCTGGTCACACCGCCCGAACGTTGTTCGAGCGGTCGTGGAGCGGTAGGGAGAGAGGGTCGAATTTCGACAACGCTTGTCACCGCTCTTGCCGCTCACAAAATTGGGGGGAAAATCGAAAACATGGGCGTCGCCTTAGCGGTGCACTGCTGAAGCCAGCGTAGCTTTAGCGTTGGTTTAACGGTGGCGAGCGTTGGTTTAGCGGTGACTCAAGCGTTGATAGAGCGTAGTTCTGCGCATGCGGGGCGTCGGCTTGACGGGGTTTAACACTATGATCGTGATGACAAAGAGAGTGTACTATTTCTGCAGCTACTCATTGTACTCGCCACAATTCCTCTTGTAGACAAAAGTACATCCCTTCATTGCTATTATTTAACAATGAATAGATGAATGCACCGTTCCAGCAATCCTGTGTCCGCTCGGAAAACGCTTACAACCGCTCCACCGAAGTTTGAGAACCGTTTAATCACCGGCCGGGCAACGCTGGCAAAGCAGCGGCTGTCCAGCGTTCACGATTTCTGCGTTGGCCTAGCGGACCCAAGTGTTCACGAACTTTCGTCTGGCGGTGCCAAACTTTGACTGGGCGTTGTTAGAGCGGTAGTCAACTTCGCTGGAGCGGAAAATTGCCCGCTCCTCACCGCTCGCAATATTTTGAACAGCTCAAATTTTTTGGAGCGGTAGGAGGGACCATCAGCGGTGGCCGAGCGTATTCGGCGTTGCCTTAACGGAGGCCAACTTGGTTAAACGGTGGTGAACGGTAGCGAGCGGTGATGATTTTTTTTCTCTCCGCTTCACGACCGTTCCAACAACGCTCGGGCGGTGTGACCAGGCCTTCCACCATTTTTCTCAGTTTGATCGATTGTTGATTTCCCTGATAGCAGACATGGTCATAATCACGTGATAATTACGTCGTATTCTCGGCATACTGGTCGTAGACAATAAATATGACGTCTTTATGACGTAATTGCGACCATTTTTAACGCCGAGTTTATCTTGCATTTTTATTTGACCAGATTATGACGTGATTATGACGTCATTAATTCACCAGTCAATGACGAGTAAATTTAAAATTTTGCATGACCAGAATATGATGTGATTATGACGTCATTTATTGACAAATCAACGACGAGTCTATCCACAATTTTACATGACCAGATTTTGACGTTATTAATTGACCATTCAATGACAAGCAAAATTTACAGTTTTGCATGACCAGAATATGACCTAAATATGACGTCATATATTGACAAATCAAAGACGAATATATTACAATTTTATATGACCAGATAATGATGTGATTATGACGTAATTAATCAACCAGTCACGAGTAAATTTACTATTTTGCATGACCAAAATATACAACGTGATTATAATAATAATATGCAACATTTATATAGCGCTTAATACAAATGTTTCTAAGCGCTGCATACCATTACCCCGGCTTTAGCACGGCTACCCTGATCGGGCGCATCGAGCATTCCAAGGAATTTCTTCCTACCGGGTACCCATTTACTACACCTGGGTCGAGAGTGGCAATTGTAGATAAACGCCTTGCCAAAGGACGTGCTGCGGTGGGATTTGAACCCCGGTCCTTGTGGTTCACAGTCCGCAGACTTATCCACTGAGCCACAACACCTTCACGACGAGTGCATTTACAATTTTATATGACCTCATTATGAAAACATTTATATATATATATATATATATATATATACAACCATAGGCAGCGAAAGCGCGGGGGGGGGGGGACAGAAGGGGGGGACGTTCCCCCCTTCTAATTTGTTTGTTGATATAATAACCTTTTTTTGCTTGTCTACTTTGTTTCCTGCATGCATCCCCCTTAATTCACGTGGGCCCCACCCCTAGCTCCCTGAAATATTTGTGTCCCCCCTCCCTAAAATTTAGGTTGATAACCCCCCTTTTTTTGCTTGTCAAATATTTTTGGTAATCCACTCCCCTAAATTCAAATGTCAATTTTTTTGCCTGCGTCCATCCCTAAATTTCAGATGGACCATGCATCCCAAAATTTCAGATGGACCCCCCCCCTAAATTTTGTTGGCTTCCGCCGCCAATGCATACTACAAATACGTTTTCAAAATGTTCCCTTTATTTTTCTCCCGGTGTTTTCTTTAGCCTAAATGTTTAAAGGTTCTGTAGGTCGCCCGGGTAGGTCGTCGTCGAAAATTGATATTTCATTTGACACTTCAACCAAAACATGTTTCGAATGAAGACTAAATGCCAAGTCCGATCGTCAGCAGAGCGCGCACGTGATTCGTGTATTTGAAAATGCAACCGTTAATGAAGAACGAAGTCGAGTCAAAGTGCTGGATCGTGCAATCGACGTCCGTAATAACTTGTTCTCAATTGACTGCCTGCCCTTTTTTGACATGTCAAGACACTTCAGGGTAAGCATTTACATGTATACTAATATTCTATATATGTCTAAATTAGCTGGAGTATCAGTAGAAATCAGAATAACCTATCACTGATGAAGTTATTTCAACCTGCGGTATCGTGCGTGCCGGCGTAAGTACCGCACGGTACGTGAAGTCGAACCCTAGAGTTGTGGCGATGACAACGGCTCTCGAGCCGTGGCGTTTGCTGTTTTGACTGTGAACATGTAAAAACTTTTTCTTTGCTTTCATCTTTAAAACCAATCATCAAACGTTGAAATGCATTCTTATGTTATGACTTCTTAAATTTGATCTCAAAGAATAATTTTAGACCCTACATGTATTCTCTAATTTGTATGGTGTGGACGTTGTCAGCCATGGCATGGTGGTGGTGCTCTGCACAGTGCCCTTTCCTTGCCTTTTTCATAGGCCTAAGGCTTTGGCTTGGCCTACATTACATGTACCTTCAATTCAAGTGATGTCCGTGCAGGCTCCACTTAACCACCGCTACACTGCGCTCCACCTACCCGAACCTCAACTTGGTGAACTTGTAATTCGGATACTCCGAGTTTCAAAGGTGGGAAAAAATGAAATGAATAGGCCCTATTGTAAAAATTACCCCCCCCCCAACCAACAATGCATTAAGTTTAAGGCGCTAATGCAGTTTCGCACCGGCCGATTACCAGCACAAATACTTGTTACCAAATGTCATGACAAGTCTCTCAGTCACATTTCGATGTCAATACATCCACCACTTTTCAAAATATTGTGATCGGGAATGGCTGTATTTCATCTTCGATCTCAACGTCGTTGATCGACATCGCTTCGCGGATCGCTTGGATTCACCGTGCACCGTAATGTAATGTTAATATTAACTGAAGTTAGCAACCAAATAATGCGAGAATGTGGCGAACAAACTGCCAGCATGCCGCATGCGAATCTATGCTCGCATGATTTGGTTGCTAACTTCAGTTCATATCAACATTACATTGCACGGTGAATCCAAGTGATCTGCGAAGCGATGTCTACGCCGTGTCGCTTCGCGGATCGCTTGGATTCACTGTGCACCGTAATGTTGATATGAACGGAAGTTAGCAACCAAATCATGCGGCATGCTGGCAGTTTGTTCGCCACATTCTCGCATGATTTGGTTGCTAACTTCAGTTCATATCAACATTACGGTGCACAGTGAATCCAAGCGATCTGCGAAGCGATGTCTACGCCGTGTTGCTTCGCGGATCGCTTGGATTCACCGTGCACCGTAATGTTGATATGAACGGAAGTTAGCAACCAAATCATGCGAACATAGATTCGCATGCGGCATGCTGGCAGTTTGTTCGCCACATTCTCGCATGATTTGGTTGCTAACTTCAGTTCATATCAACATTACGGTGCACAGTGAATCCAAGCGATCTGCGAAGCGATGTCTACGCCGTGTCGCTTCGCGGATCGCTTGGATTCACCGTGCACCGCAATGTTGATATGAACGGAAGTTAGCAACCAAATCATGCGAACATAGATTCGCATGCGGCATGCTGGCAGTTTGTTCGCCACATTCTCGCATGATTTTGGTTGCTAACTTCAGTTCATATCAACATTACGGTGCACGGTGAATCCAAGTGATCTGCGTCCTGCGAAGCGATGTCTATGCCGTGTCGATCAACGACGTTGAGATCGAAGCCGAAATACAGCCATTCCCGATCAAGATATTTTGAAAAATGGTGGATATATTAACATCGAAATGTGACTGAGAGACTTGTCATGACATTTGGGAACAAATATTGGTGATGAGGTATGCTGGTAACCGGCCGCTGCGAAACTGCATTAGCGCCAAGTTTAATTTCTTACTCTTGACTTAGACTTGGTCTTAGAGCCAAGGTACTTAGTACATAATGTGTGGTGGTATGTGCCGCAGTGGGACCCCCTTTTTTACACTCAAATTTCCATTCCAAGGCATAGCATTTTGTATTATTGAGGTAACCGATGATTAGAGCAAGAAATCTAGCTTTTATTTATTGTTGATGTCTTTTGGGGATATTTTTTACAATAAATATGCATTTTTCCCCACCTTTGCCACTCAGAGTATCTGAACGAGTTCACCGACTTGAAGTTCGGGGAAGTGGAGCGGTAATGAAGAGGAGAAAAGCCTGCTCGAACATCACTTGAGGTAGGCTTGGCCTTGCTTATAAATGTAATTGTACATAGACCCTATTCAGAAAGATGTGTTTTTTCTAAAAAATAATCCCTGTCTGAAAATTGGTAGTGATGGACACTAACCAAAAGTGGCAAATCATATATTAATTTACTATGATTAGAAAATATCTCAAACCAAAATATCGCTTCCATCTTTTCCAAACACCTTTGAATTTTGCCGCCCGATTTTGAAGGTGTCCTTATAGCTACTACACACTCGATTTATCATGCAATTTTTTTTTCTTGTTCCTCAGTTCTCAGTTTTTAAAGCATTTTCTATTGTTGGAAAAAAATAAATGAAGGTGCATACACCTAAAAAACTTGCATTTTTTGTTTTTCTCTACAATTTGCAATTTTTGTACAAAATATTAATACTAAAGGAGTCGCTTGTCACACTACAGTCACGAAGATTGTGCATTTGCCATTGAAATTGCATGTGCAATGAGTGGAGTACCTGAAGCTTTAGGACATGTATACCTCGATAGACTAAATAAATAATCATTTCAATTTCAGTGACATCATCTGGGACAGTTGGAACAACTCTACGCTCCACATTTAATTCAGTGTCAATCCTGATTTCATCAACATGGACTGATGGAACAAAAGTCATGCAAATATGCTGTTTTGTGTAGTGGTGAGTACAATTATCACTTTTGGAAGGGATTTTTTTACATGAACATGAGCTCCATGTTTGATTCAGTTTATTTGTTCCAAAGTTAAAATGAGAATGAAGGAAAGTTATGTAATCATTGACAGTGACTGATACTCCAACATTATTCCTGTAGATTAACCCTAAATCTCCTGGGTATTTTGATTCTTGGGGGCATTAGGGCCCCCCTTAAGATCTCAGCCACGGATTGCGCTATCACAATGAAAATTTGCATGATGGTAGAGAGTGACATTTCCAACGCAGTTGCATTGGTAAATTTCACTGAATTCTTTTATTTTTATTTTGTAGGAATTAATTTTCTAATTTATTCATGAAACTTATGTATTTTATTCATGAAATCATACTTTTTGCTCTGATTCACTAAATAAAGCTCACAGAATGCTATTATTGGTGAAATATTCTTTATAGCATTCCTAACAATTGTGAATGAAAAAATCCTGGTGCCAAGACCGATTTCTTATGTATTTTATTGCTTTTTTAATTTCTTATGTATTTTTTTTTAAACAAGGCAAAATTAATAATGTTTAATTAGTAAAAGTAGAAATAATGATACGTTTCTGAATTTTTGCTAAATACCCGGTACACTATTTGCATTGGATTTGTACATGAAAAATACACTTACATTTTGACGTGTAATGTCGTAACCGCGCACCCGGGTGTCACAAATTTGGTCTCATAATTTATGCGAGACTTAAAAGTAAAAAGTCAGTAAGCGGCGAGGTCAAAAAAATTTGCGCAGCAGATATCGCAAAAATTTGTCGGGGGGGGGGCATTATGGCCCTCTCCCTCCCCTGGCAGAATTAGGGTTAATGAAAAATTTCAAAAGACTAGTTTAATAAAAATTTTCTCTGAAATTATGCATAAAATGATGCAAAAGTGACATCTTAACAATGATAAGAGTATTGTTTGTTTTTGCAACTTAGACAATTTTTATGATGCGAAATAGACATCTAAACAATGATAAGAATAAGAGTATTGTTTGCTTTTGCAAAGACAATGACAATGATTTTATTGGACCCTGTTACACTCTTTCGGGGATTAGGGACACTATCAAAACGACATTACACATCAATTATGCAATTTTACATATGTAACTAATTAAAAGATTAAATCCACATCTGGCGTAAAAGATTTTCATTGGATGAATGATGAGACTGCTGCATTTTATTTACAGCCTTTCTCATTGGATGTTGCTTCACAAATGGGTGTGTCTTAGAGAGATAATAAAATGAAGATGAAATTATCTCTCTAAGACACACCCATTTGTGTCTTAGAGAGATAATAAAATGAAGATGAAATTGTTCTTAGAAGAATATCAATTCAAAGGGATTTTAAGGGATTCTTTTTTCAGAGATGAAATGGATCTCAAAATACTACCCTGTTCCCTTCTATGAGTTTTTTCCTTTAATGGAATATTGATTCAAATTGTCTTTATTGCACTCTTGCGCTCCTTTTTTTATAGTGAAATATCTCTTCTGCAGTGTCCCCTCTTTCACCTCTTATTAAGTGCCCCATTTATGCCCTCATTTATTTTTTTTCTACTTCTAAATGTTTAGACTGGTAAACAAAGGTGAATGCAATTAGCACCCTTTCATTTTTACATATTTCATATAACAGAATATAAAAGTTTTCAGCTGAGCGATTGGAATGAAATAAACTGAATAAGCAAATGTCCTCCCTCACCTGATGATGATATTCATATCAATAGACTGTGGGATGGACAAGGAAAATGTCTCTAGTTTTTCATTTCCGTGGGGCGGCAAATACAACCACGGTTCTTGAACATTATAATATGCAAAATATTATGAGTGAATACATGCACAATGTTGCCATCGGTAAATTCTGCTCCTGACCTCAAAATTAAATAATAATATGCAAAATCGTACCATTGACTCGACTGGAAATTCCGCCATTCACCCCGTGTGTTAAGGACTTCCGTGAACGCGCGCAAGCGTGCACAATGCATGTAACCTCGTTCGCGTTTTATTTTTTTTATTCGCTGTACATGATATACGTTATACACAGATACGATGGCGGATAAGATGTCGTCGTCTTCGTCGTGTTTTGACAGCGAAAATGACGATTTATCACTAGCAAATATATGCTACATGCACGTCTTACCCAAGGAAAGAGGGCCAGTAAATTCCTTTCAAGTAAAGAGCTAGAACAAATTTAAGCCTTTGCTGCATTTGTTGATGTAGACTACCTGGGACTTCAGAATAAAAATAGCTATTCGTGCAGCAGAGAAGTTTGCGATTGACTTGCATGCAACCCGGCCCATCCCAGGGAGCAGTGGCTTAACAGTGCAGGGGGGGGGCAAGCTATCCCCCCTGGCGGAGTTCACCGGGAACTTAAAGGGGAAAAAAGAAAAGGGGGAGAATGAAAGGGAAAGGGGAAAAAGAGGAACTGGAAAAGGAAAGAAAGAAGAACAGATAGATTGTCATGAAAAGGTGATTTTATTTTTTTTTAAATAAGCATGCAAAATCATAAACAAAATCTTGTTTACCGTGGCGTACAGACCAAGAAAAAAAAGAAAAGGAAAGAGAGAAGGGTGAAAAATATGTTATCTTCTTTAACATTATGTCAAAATCTGAAATTGGATTTTTGTAATAAAAATGTATAATTTTTTGCTCACTCGCATTGTTTTTTTTACCCGATACACCATATCGCCCCTCAAAATGTTGCCTCATGACGCCATTGCCTGCCCCCCCCCCTTTTGAGAAGCAAAATACTAAAATTTGTAATGTAAATATGCCATTAAAACAAAGGTGTGCCCCCTCTTTTGAAATTGAAGACCCTTTTTTCGTGTACGAAATATACTTCATTTGTGGGTGAAAACCTTTATTTTTTTTTTTTTGCTTGTCAATTGGTTGAAATTTTTTTTTTTTTTTTTGGGGGCTGGTCGAAACTTTCCTCTGAAAAATTAGCCCCCTTTTGGAAAATCATGGATCTGCCCCTGATAAGACCGGAGATTTTTTGCTCTTGCCCCTCCTGCATGGCCACCGACCCGTTACGCTCCTGCCCAGCCCGACCAGCATTGCAGCAAGATCCGAATGGATCAAACTAACATTATAGATGTAACGCGTTACATCTTGCTCAGAGTCAGGTAAAACATCGTTCGTATCAACAGCATTCCAGCAATCAAGCTATCGAAGGTGAAAAAGATACAGAGGATGATTTTGAGATGGTGATCCTTGTTATAGCGATCTTTGTCCATGCCAAAAATGTTTCACTTTGTGCTTTTGCATTTCATTCTCTGCAAAAGTGAAGCAGTACAAGCTTTGATGATTTTTGTATAGGTCTAGATTTCTTAATTGAATCGATACATAATATGACTCATGTCATGACTTACTTCATTGCCACATTTACAAGCCTATGAATAGAAGACGAAGTAAGTCATGAGTCACATTATTCATCGACTCAATTAAGAAATCTAGATGTAGACCTATACAAAAATCATCAAAGTTTGCACCGCTTCACTTTTGCAGAGAGTGAAATGCAAGAGCACAAAGTGAAAACAAATTACCTTCGATCGCTTGATTGCTCAATGCTGGTGATATACGAACGATGTTTGACCTGGCTCTGGGCAAGATGTAAACGCGGTAGGCCTACATCGAACATCTATATTTATTTTGATCCATTCGGATCTTGCTGAAATGCTGGTCGGACGTCGGGCTGGTTTCTCTGCTGCACGAATAGCTATTTTTATTCTGAAGTCCCAGGTAGTCTACATCAACGAATGCAGCAAAGGCTTAAATTTGTTCTAGCTCTTTACTTGAAAGGAATTTACTGGCCCTCTTTCCTTGGGTAAGACGTGCATGTAGCATATATTTGCTAGTGATAAATCGTCATTTTCGCTGTCAAAACACGACGAAGACGACGACATCTTATCCGCCATCGTACATTCTGTATTATAACGTATATCATGTACAGCGAATAAAAAAAATAAAACGCGAACGAGGTTACATGCATTGTGCACGCTTGCGCGCGTTCACGGAAGTCCTTAACACACGGGGTGAATGGCGGAATTTCCAGTCGAATCAATGGTACGATTTTGCATATTATTATTTTAATTTTGAGGTCAGGAGCAAAATTTACCGATGGCAACATTGTGCATGTATTCACTCATAATATTTTACATATTATCATGTCCAAGAACCGTGGTTGTATTTGCCGCCCCACGGAAAGTCACAATTTTAGCGACCATCCCACAGTCTACAATGGATATTGATATCGATAGTGATAATGTAGATCACTGACTTTTGGCAATATGCGATAAAAAGAATTGATAATTGAAACCATTAAGTTTTGCATGCAGATGAAATAGTTTGGCTATGTTTGTTATAAGTTTCTCAATACCCCCCTTTTATTTTTTTACAGGTGTCACAAGATAAAGTACTTCCTTGATGAGTTCAGAGATGGATGATCAATCAAACATAGAATATGGTTTCTAGCAACCCTGCAGGTATCCTTCATATGCCAATGAGAGTGCATAAAGCTTGCACATATTATAAACGGTATCTGTGCTATCCCCAATATATAACATTAGACCAATTACATTGCCAAATTACAATGGAGCCTATCAAAGAAAAGGTAGACTCCAGCAAAACGTAATTTGAATATTAAAATAGAGAAAAACCAAAGAAGCACTGATAATTTCATCAAAATCTGACTAAGATAAGAAGGTTGTGAAATTTTGAGTTTAAAAAAAACATTAATATGCAAAACACAGGTCAAATGAGGATCAAAGACGTTCTTTTGTATTTTATCATATGAAACATAGAACAGATCCATTGTCTTTGGCAGAGAGTAATTGGTCTACCGGTAATCTTATACTTAGGGGGATAATAATTTAAGAGATGCTTTACATAGGAATAAGTAATTATGTAGTACAATACATTTTTCAGGAGCAACTTGGTCTGCTCATCATTAGAGTGCAGTGGGCTGATTCATAAATCTGTTAGTAAATTAAGATTGATTTTAAGAACGACTAGTGAACCTTTCCTTTGTGCTAATTGATTATTTACCCTAAATAGACTGGGCTATTTCAACACCTAAGAAGACTGGGGGGGGGCCTGATTCAGCCCCCCCCCCCTTATGATCTCGGTCGTCCATCGCGCGATCGCGACGGAAATTGGCACGCGCGTTACCCATGGCATTATCTACAAAATTTCAATATATGTAATTCTGTGAAAAATCTCATTGCTCATTAATTTGCCAATATATGCGTAAAATCATAAGTTTGCTCTAATTAATAAAATAATGCCCCTAAAATGCTACTTTTTGTTTCACATAATCTAGATAGGCATCTGATCAAATTTATTTTTTTTAAATTTCAACATCACATTTATTTTCTTAAGCATTCTATTGTTTTCTAAATTTCTTATGTATTTCTCTGTTTTTCGACTTTTTGTTTTTTATTGTTTTTTCAATGGAAATTGTCAGGGACTTCATTTTGACCATAAAAAAGATAAATTTAATTGATTTTAAGCAGTAAATGGAAAAATGATACAATTTATGAATTTTGACTAAAAACACTATTTGCATTGGATTTGTACACAAATTCACGTTTTTGAGTTATTTTGGGTCTGCATGCACTTGCAAAATGATGGGTCGTTCGCACTGATCCTTATTGTTACATACTTTAAAGGAGAAGTCCACGCCAACAAAAAGTTGATTTCACTTAAAGGAGAATGAAACCATTGGAACAAGATAGCTTGTGTGAAAACAGAAAAATCAAAGAAACAGATCAACAAAAGTTAGAGAAAAATCGGACAAATAATGAGAAAGTTATGAGCATTTGAGTATTGCGATCACTAATGCTATGGAGATAGCAAATTGGCAATGCGACAAAGATATAAATGTGATGTCACTTGTGAACAACTCTAGATATATTTCACTTGAATTGCCTCTTTTATCACATCTATCCATAGATCATGTGTTCTTTCTACATGAGGGCATGTAATACATATTTTTTAAGAATACATCATGGATAAAGAGTTTGTATCATCATAAGAAAAAGCAAAAAGAGACATTTTGAGGGTATTTTATAGTCCACCAAAGGGAAAGTTGTTCATCAGTGACATCACACATCCTTGTCGCATTGCCAATGGGAGGATCTCCATAGCATTAGTGATTGCAATATTTAAATGCTCATAACTTTCTCATTATTTGTCCGATTTTTCTCAAACTTTCTTTATTCTTATTCTTTGATTTTTCTGTTTCTACACAAGCCTATTTGTTCCAAAGGTTATATTCCCCTTTAAAAGAGAAAATTTATTTTATGTGGTATTTGATTTACTCATTTTAGTTAAATTTTTGATACTTGTAAGCAATTATTTCTTATATATCAGCATTATATTCACGCAGTACAACTCATGCTACACAATATCGTCAGGAATTTCACTCATGTATGCAAGTGAAGTATTCACCTTAAACTTGGGTGTTTTTCATTATTATGTATATATGGAAAACTGCTGTTACCAAGGTGAAACTTTTAAGCGACAATCACAAACCATACTTAGTTAAAATGAATACATGTTGCTTACATCCAAATAAATATGAGCTCCCATTTGAGTATCGCTGCAAATCTGGTATTATTTTCACAGACATATTGTTCAGGGTAAGCCATTTCTTGTTTAAAATAAGGTACTTGGAAGCCATATTTCTTGGACATCAGTATTGTATTTACCTTAATATCTCAGACTCTACATGGGTTTATCAGTCTAACACTATCATTTGGTTTACCATCAGTTCGTCCACCCACCATTTTTTCTGAATAACCAATTGGTTTAATTGCCATACCATTTGGTCTAATTGGACTAAGTGTAATAAGTGTTAATCGGACAAAATGAAGGAAAAGAAAATTGGTATTAGACCAACTGGTTATGAGATGAAATGGTCATAGACAAGCTGGTGATTAGAAGATTATTGGACCAAATGGTTGTTAGATATTTCGTTGATGGACCAATTGTCATTTGACAGTGGACGAGTTGGCAATAGATGAATAGGCAATTTATCCAAATTGTATCTCTGTATTTGTTAACAGACATTGTAACTGGTTTCATAGTTCTTTGACCAGACACGGAATGGGGGGGGGGGGGTGCCAATTCTGAAAGCCAAATTACCTTTTTTTAGCTTGTCAAACTTTTGGGAAAGCAATCCGCACCCTGTAAGAGTAAAATCCAACTTGTTGTATGTTGTATTTACAAGAATACACCACACACTGTATTCTTAAAGGAAAAAAGTTTTGTTACGCGATTTCTTGAATTTATTAATAAAATATTTGTAACTGAGTTCATAATTGAAATGTGTATTTGATTTATCGTTTAATGTGTGTGACTGTGTGTATGGGTGTTTGTGTTTTGTCTGTTCTTGACAAGTCTTGGACCTACAGTCAATCTTGCAATCGTAAAAATATTGGAACTGATCAACCCATGATTTGATTTCTTTAATATTTTGAACTAAGCTAGGTTAACTGTACGTTCGAGTTGTGTTTTCATGTACAATTTCATATGTAAATCATTATCACGTCAAAATAAGTCAAAATTCCGTCATTATGACATCGTAGTCGACTATTAAAGACCTTAAAATCATGTCCAGATGACGTCTAATACTGGTCATAAATATGTTATAAAGTGACTATTAATTACGTCATAATCACGTCATAAAGATGTCATAAGTGACCATTAATGACATAATAATCACGTCAATATACGACGTCATTCTGACGTATAATACTGGTAATGAATACGTTATAAAGACGTTGTAAGTAACCATTAATGACGTAATAATCAAGTCATAAAGACGTGTAATACTGGTCAGGAATATGGCGTAAAAACGTCATAAAGACGTCGTATTCGACTTATTAAGACGTCATAATCACGTCATTTTACGACGTTGATATGACGACGTGCGTTGGTGCAAATTCTTGACTTTAAGACGTCTTTTTACGACGTCAAAACGACGTGATACTCGTCGTAAAATAACGTCAATATGACGTCTTTTTACCCAGTTTTTGCTATCAGGGTAATTTGAATATATGTTAATTCTGGAATATGATCTTGGTCTTAGTGAGGCAAAGTAGCCGTTCTAATAAACCAGTGCACTGCCAGCCTTCATTGAGTTCAGTTCTGTTCCTGTGTCTCTCGAGTTCACTTCCTCTTTTCCTCTCCGTTTGCTGTTTCGTTTGATGTGTGATTGAGCTCATCCCCCTTTTTCAGTTGAACATTTATTTCCCATAGACTCAAAATTCATACTTTGTAAACCCCACAACTTTATGGTACATGATTTGAAAAAGTGTCAGTATCCCATAATAAGCAAAAGTCCTATAAAGTAATTTACCTTTATTTAAAAAAAAACATGGCACCGAAAATTTAGATATAAGAGGTTGCCAATTTGGAAGAATAAAAAGGATCTACTTACTCTCCCTGCATAGATTCCTTTCCATCGGACACATCAAAGATGATGTACGGGCGGAGGAAGAACGACTTTTGCCTGTCAATATCAAACATAAATTCCATGAAGGGGGGGGGGTCACAAAGAGCTAAATGTGACTTAGGCCCAGTCACGCTATGCGATTCGTTGCGATCCCAATTTCAAAGAAATTGTAACATTTGATATAAAAACATTCCAACCAATTAAATCTTAGCGATCGGAGTTCAGAATTCTGGTAGGACTATATGGAAATCGAAATTCAGTCTAGTTCGAGCCTCCCTGCAGGAATAACAACAAATTCAAATCCAAATAGTGATGACATCATCATCGACTGCAACTTGAAGGTGATTTGGACTTTACTCAGGGCTTGCTGCAAAGCAAAATTAGGATCTTATTATTCCTCAAATTATGCCAAACTTCAAATGAAATAATCTTACTTCTTGGAACTTTCACATTTAATGCAAAATGCGATTTATTAAACAATCGCGTCGCAACAAATCGCATAGTGCATGTGAGCCAGGCATTACAGTCATGCTTAAACTGTTAAACGTCAAAGCAATCGTGCAGTGTAATACATAATCTCATATATCTGAACGCGATGATGCCTTTTTAAAAGTATACCACATGCAACTGGGAATCACACTGACTTAAAATCTTGGTGAAAAAACATATATATGGTCATGAGTTCACACAGAATCCTACAAAATTACCGACAACTACAAGTTTTAGAAGCAACTTCTGAAGGTTTCCATGCATGCATGGTGAAGAAGAAGTGTAGTAGGTTTCATGGAATATCTTCTTGGGCAAGTGTTGGTCCCGAAATGGACCACCCAAACTCAAAAAGATTTAAAAACACAGGAGAGAACTTACAAATACTGCGTTCTTTCATTCACTGTGTGTTATGAATGGCTAGCCTTAAAATTGCACATTTCGAGATGAAAATTTATAATACAGAGAATAAATCAACCTGTAATTTGATTTGTATAGAGAACCTGCAGGTTTGAGAGAAAAAATTCTTCTTCAACTATTCAGTAAAAGGATTATTGAAGTATGAATGTGGACTATGTCCTCATTCAAGTGGGTCTATTTCCACTACTCAGAATGTAGCATTTTCCGGTTAGCAGGGTTCCCAGCTTTTCAAGAAAACAAAATCCTCTCAATTGAAGTTTTAAAATTCCCTGATAATTATCTATACCCATTCCCAATTTTAGTGTTCATAATTATGTTTAAAGTTAGAGGCCTCATTTAAGTCATGTGCTACAGCTACTAGTACATTATACCAGAAGCTTCAGTCTCTGTATTTTGGTTGTTCCGCTGATGAATTACGTTGGCTCCTCTCACTAATTAATAGACCATGTAGACTAAAGAGTTGTTGGCCGGTACCTATAGGCAACGGTTACACTACGTAATTCCGAAGGTTCGTAATTTCGAAACACGTAAATTGCCTATACCTCGATGTTCGTTAATCCGAACATTTGTGGCGTTATTCCGAAGGTTCGATAATCCGAAAACGAAATAAGGTTCGATGTTCCGAAGGTAATTCGATAGTCCGATAACGAAATAAGGTTCGTTGTTCCGAAGGTTCGTTAGTCCGAAAACGAAATAAGGTTCGTTAATTATTACATTTCGGACTAACGAACCTTTGAAATTACGAACCTCAGTTCGTTTTCGGATTAACGAACCTTCAGAATTAGGAACCTCACTTTGTTTTTGGACTAACGAACCTTCGGAATAACGAAGCTTTGGAATTACGAATGTATGCGATAGACAACGTATAGTGAACTATTAAAAAACGTTTTATAGGTCGCGATTTAAAACTTTTTTTTTCCAGCGAAATTTACAGTTTCATGGTTTCCATTATCATATTCCATATTATTTTCACCAAAGCTGAAGGGGTTTTCTAGCAAGTCGCCATCTTGAATGATGTCATTATCCTTATTAAATTTTTAATGTCTTGATATATCGAATGTCGTCTGCTACCTGTGATCGTAGCACTTTAGCTGGCATGTGGAGCAGATCGTATAATATCGAAAGCAATATCGATATCAAATTTGTAACTTATTGACGCCCTCTTCGTTCGTTGGTAAATGCTATTTTGGCTGCCATTTTTTTTTGTTGGGGGGGGGGGATTCTCGAGACCAGCACAAGTAAACATCGGTAAAGTACTATTTTATCACATTTTAATCTCGTTTTTCAAATTTCTTGATTCTTCACATTCTCAAGACATTATTTAGGTATTCCTTAGACTTTAAATCCGATTTTTTTTTATATTGAAGTCTGGATGGTACTACTCGACCGAATCGGTTACCGTGATAACACATGCGAGCTCACACTAACGTACTACCGTCGGTGAACATGGTAAATGGGGATTATGGCGAAATGTCAGAAATTTTTAAGGAAATCCCCAGAAACCATGGTTATTCCTGTCTACTTGTACATGTACTGCAGTCAAAGAGGCTACACTAAAAAAAAAACACCACAACCAGTCATTCAATGGATATTGTTTTGATATGCAACAAAATGTAACAGCATCTGACAGACTACCGTGCTTTCGACTTTTGGGCCGATCAATATTCCCGGACTTTCCCCCTATTTTGACATATTTTACGAAAATTTGTGTTTAAAAATGGATCTCATCTGACACCCCCAATTTCAAATTCCAAGCTACTTTCACTCGCCCCCCCCCCCATCCCCGATATCAACAAGGAATGGTTATCCTTAAGTAAACAACCACGCACTCTCCCAGATAATCCACCTTCCCCCAAGGAGAAGTGACCTTCATAAGGCCTGGCAGAGAGAGAGAGAGAGAGGGTGATTTTTTAAAACTTATTGTTATTTCGGCAATTGTGGGTCATTTTGCATCGTTCAAAATTTCATGTTGATCTTCATCTAAATTCCGAATCGTTTTTAGATATGCTAATGTCCTAAAACAAATAGAATACAAATTCATTCTTTCAAGATTAATGTCAGCCAGGAAGCTCTGAAGAGTTTGTTTATACTATTACGTAACAAGGACAGCTGCAATCCCACTCCATGCTGTTCATCAGCCTGTTGTGGTGGCAGGCATCGGTGTTATCGGCTCTTATCAGCAGCAGCAGTCACTAAATCGACCCCACCCCAGTTTAAACGCGAGAAATGCAACTTTCCCAAAAACTGAAATTGGGGTGTCAATACCCCACTTGAGATCCCATTGACTAACATGCAAGGCATTATCAGCAGTCAGATGAACCCCACCCCAGTTTAAACGAGAGCTCTCCCAAAATCTGAAATTGGGGTTTCAAATACCCCACCTGAGCTCCCATTGACACAACACGCAAGGCAATGGAGTTCCTGTGTTATAAGGTGGTGGTTTTTTTTTTTAAACACAGGATTCGCGTAATGGGCATATTTTTCCCCTGATTTGAGGTATTTTTAAATCAAAATTCCCTGATTTTTCCTGACTGGAAAAAAAGTACAGGGGTGATATTCACTCTTTAAAAAATAGACATACTTATAAGCAAGGGAGCGTAGCGACCAAGCCCGAGGGATTGAAGCAACCGAGGGGGGGGGTGAAATTCAATTTAAATTGGAAGAATTAATATCACCTCTGAAAGTAAAATAATGGAAATGGGTTTTATTTCGTATTTTGAATGTTACCTTCGGTTGATTTATAATTTTTTTGTCGTAGCTGCCGATATTCCATGCATGCTTCTACACTAATAATGACGTAGATAACAAAAGTCATGAAGTTATTGTTTTGTACTGTCTTTGTGGAATAATTATTTCCTGAAGATGTTTAACTGGTTAGTTTGGTTTTCACCAGCTTGAACTAAATGAATGCTTTAATTTGATATGTCATTCATGCATATCCGATTTCCGAGAGCAAAGTTATAGCGGATCTAAGATTGTACCAGAGGTTAACTGTAACAAAAAATGTATAATTACATGTAATGGACAACTACGTTAAGTTAATGAACTCGTGAGACTTGGCCAAAGACGTGTTAAAGTACGGCGCCCACGGGGTGCATTGCACGTAAAGTATGCAGATTGATTTGGATTCGCTATCCAATAAAAAAGATGGATGTGATCGAGCTGACTTATATGATCGTCCGCATATCTTTAAATGGGGACACCTAGGATGGAATTCTAGTCCTAGGAGACCACTGTGGTTAGATTTCTGTTGGGTCTTTTGCATGCCGGCAAGAGACTATACAAGGGCTTGCTTTTTTGGTAGTCTGGTTGGTCTGGAAGCGGACGGTTCGGAGTCTGGAGCAGACGGCTGGTGGTCCGGAGCAGACGGGTTGGTCTGAAGCGGATGGTTGCTGGTCTGAAGCAGACGGTCAGAGGTCTGGAGCAGACAACGGTCCGACAACGGTGGAAACTGCAAGTAGAGCAGAGCCGGGGGGGGGGGCACTCAGTATATAATGCATAGTGGGTATGTGCCGCGGAGGGGACCCCCATTTTTACACTCAAATTTCCGTTCCAAGGCATAGCATTTTTGTCTTGTTGAGAAAAAGAACAAAGAAAGCCGCTCCAGGGCATAGCATTTTCTTCTTATCGAGAAAAAAGAAGAGAGAAATCCGCTCCAAAGCATCGCATATTTTTCGTTACGCCGCTCCGTTCGCATTGAATGAGCTGCAATTTTGGTGAAAAGCGGCCGCAGAGCTCCACCGGCGGAGGCCGCGCTATCTGCATCATGCACGCATGACCGTTCCATAGGGATGCATACGCACTCACACGCAGGCGATCCGTTCCAAGGACCCCCGTTTTCACAAACATTTGTCGTCCGAAGCCCGTTCCGAGGACCCTCTTTTTTACAATAAGCCCGCTCCAAGGCCCCCGTTTTTTGTCTCGCCCGCGGCACACCCCCACCACTTTTTTGGTCGAGTGCCCCCCCCCCCCGGAGCAGAGCCAATGGGTATAGTCGTTGAGTGACTGACTGCAGAAGGACCCATACATATGGTCGAAGAACCAGACATATAGTTTCTGGTACAGAACAGATGTCAGTGGTTGTAGTACGGAAACAGGCGTGGTTGGTGCTGAACAGACGTTGTTGCAGTACGGTATCAGACGTGTTCGCGGTACTGAACAGACGTGGTTGCAGTCACTCTATTGTTGCAGTACGGAATCAGGCGTGGTTGCAGTACGGAATGAGATGTGCATGATTGTTGTACTGAATTCAGACGTGGTTGCAGCTAGTACGGAACAGACGTGGTAGCTGTACTGAACTGACGTGGTTACTCGTCTGAACTCTGAAGCAGACAGACGGAAGTCTGGAGCAGCTAGAGTCCATGGGTATGGTCTTAATTGGGACCTTGACTACAGAAGAACCCATACGTATGGTAGAGAGATCATAGTTAAACTACAGGAATCAGATGCATATGGTCGAGAGAGCTTAACTACACAAGCTAGATGCATATGGTCGGATGAGCTGTTTCCAGAGCTGACATCAAAGAGTGTAGCCGTCTTGATGTTGCCTGGTGGTGCTACTGACAGGAACGAGGCTTGTGCAAGAGTCAACTGCGGCAGCATATATCTCTGCCAAACGGATCCGCGACGAAAAGTTTGGAAATGGACGTGGCAAAACACCCGCCGGCGGCAGGCATCCTGACAAGAGCGAGCTGCCGGCGGACCAAGGACCATCACCCGCCACAATAATTTCCCCCGATGGGCTGGGAACCCTGGTTAGGGACCTAGCCAGGCTTAAAGCGAGGACTTGCTATACAAGGCTGCGGGGGGGGGGGGAGGGTGGTAGCTCTAAATTGTGTCAAGTGATTGTGGTAGAAAATAATAATTTCTGAGTAATAAATAACACATAAATGTGGAATTTTGTCAGGTAAACGGGTAGACGAGGATGAGGGACGCGCAATATTCTCACAACTCACTAGAAAGCCGCAGCAGTTTTTTGTGGCTTTTTTCCCCTTCACATTTCGCAAATCCTCCAAAACACACTCGTGCAATACATACATAATGTTCTGAAGCTGCAAAATATTTAGTACCCAAACCAAAATTAAATCACGATCTGAAAAAAGAGTATTTGGGGGAAAAAATCTGCAGATTGAGGAAATAAAGTTAGGTTTATGTTGCTCACTGATGTTTTAATTTTTTATATACTAATAAACAAAATACAATCTCAATCACTTACTTCTTTCCAGTCTTGAGTTTGTGTAAGTACATCACAGATGACGGATACTTTGCAATTTCTGCATCCATGCGGTATTGAGTATCCCAATTATGTATACATGTGTTTTGATCCTCCAACGCAAATTTCTGAGCGATTCTCGCCAGCATTGAACGACCAAATCCCAACTCCTTCGCCTCCTATAGTAAACAGGAAATTATGTGTAGAAACTTATAAGTGACTTGATTAATTATTTCACATTCCACAATTAAAGATCAATAATACTAAGCATATACCCAGCATGAATTTGTGTGTGTATTTATGCGCGTATTAATCTGGTGTTGAAAGTAAATATTTGCAATATATTGCAAATTTCCCTAGCAATTTTACAATTGATGGTTCAATATGAATCATAGTAAATCAATTTGAGCTACTTTAAAACAGGCGCGTAGCTTGCAAGGGGGCGGTCGAGGCGGCCGCCTCCTTCCCACCCAAAAAAAAACGCTCCCAAAAGAAAAAGAAAAATGAGAAAAGGGAAGAAAGGTTTATCTTTGCTGTCTTTTCCATTCCTTTTTGGTTAAAAGAATAAAATCCCAAATGAGACGTTCTTCTCTCTTCAAGTTCATACAAGATTTTGCTTCCGCTCTCCGTGTGGGAAAAATATCAAAATTGCCATTTCCTTGTGTTTCCCACATTTTTTCTTCGTTTTTTCCCCTTCCCGGCTGTGGAAATCGTACATTCTTACCAGAAATTATAAAGTATACATGGGTGTAAATAGTATGACAAGTATTTTTTCAAATATTGTATTGACACAAAAGTTTGGCTCTTCTGTTCGGAGCGGGTAAACATTACCGTCACTCCACGAGTCCAAAAATGTTATTTCTTCTGCTTTTCAGCAAGTAATATTTGGCAAAGTATCTGCTCAAAGGGGAATCATTAAATTCATGCCGTGCTATATGCAAAAGTATTACGATATTATACTTTATTCTATATCGCTGCACATCCATTTCATGTTTTATGCGCGCTCTGTTAGTGTTGGCACGCTTCGCGTCAACGTTGCCAGAACTGGCATAGTTATGCTTTCTGGCATAATTTCAACCTTTTCAGCATAATTTTGGAATAATTAGACTTTTTTTCTGGCATAATTTCGACCCTTTCGGCATAATTTAGCATAATTTTTGATCGATTTTTCCCCATGTTGTTTTTCATGTTTCACACATTGCAGATTGAAGACCTTTTTTTTTGCTTGTCAATTTTTTGGGCGGACGGTTTTGTCCACCCTGTGGAAAATCCTAGGTACGTGTTAAGGGTCCAAAACGGTTTGGCATAATTTTTCGCGATTTAGCATGATTTCGCTGCTCCTCTGGCATAATTGGATTTTTTTACTGGCCACACTGCTTCGCGTGCACTTTATACTGCCCCCTCCAAAATTAAATCCTGGCTACATGGTTGCTTTAAAAAGTAAATCAGTAATTGAGCATAAATTTGCAAATAATTTCAAGTCTTATGGTTGATTCTGTGACCTAAAATTGACTTGCGGTTGATTGCATGGAACGCTCCAGGTGTGCACATACCTTTGAACGAATGTGAATGATTTCCTGCTCTCTGTCACCAACCAAAAAGACACGTTTAGTTTTACATTGAAGGGCGAGAAGAAGTTCAGTTTCTAAACAGTGGCAGGCCTATAAAAAGAAGAAAAAAGATGAGACAACTTTTATAATGACAAAAGTATGTAGATACGTTATTTGAGCCAACAGGTGAATTCTATAAAGACTACATTAATATTTCTATTGACCAGGTCCCCGTTGCATAAAATTTATTATTATCTTTACCCTCCAATGGTGACTACCATGGTAATGCTGATCATCAGCCAATCAAAATCAAGGATTCACTGAAAGTTACCATTGGATGCCACAGTTACCATCATGATATTTTTTATGCAACGGACCCTCGCGGTTTTGAGATGAGGATTATTTATCAAATTAGAACGATCTCCATCACTATCTTATAAACAAATAAAATAATACACTTCATTTTGCTTGGTAATATGAATGTTTATCCACATCTGTAAAATTTGAAACGGTCAAAATTGCCCTCAGCTTTGCCTTGGGCATATTCGACCTAATCCAAAGGTACCCGGGGGTATGATTCTTATTAATATCCTATATAATATGTATTATTTGTATTTTGGTCAAGAATCTGACAGAAATTGATTTTTTCCCATTTTGGCATAAGATAATTTATTGAGTATGGAATTGGCTCAAAATTTTGAGATATAATCTGCTTTCCTAATGATATTTCATAAATGTAGTTATTAATAGTCTTCACAAAGTTTTTGTAAAGAAAAGTAGTAGCGCAGCCAAAAGGGCTTTTAAAACATGTTCAAATGCATGAATTCAAATTTTCCCAAAGAATAGGGAGAGATCCAGTTTACCGCTCACTCCGTAAGAAGCTGATTTGCCTACTTTTGTCAAAGATACATGTCATTCAAAACATTGGTATTGGTATGAATAATAAGACTATACTTACATCATCAACAATGAGTGCAAATACATTTCCTTCCAGACTTTCTCTCACAATCTTTAAATTGAACAAAATAAATCAATATTAATATAGCTGGACTTTTCCACATAATGGCCATTTTTTATGTTAACGAGACCACTAGAGTTTTTGTGAATGTTTTATATACATGTAAATTGCCTTATCTCTTTACTAATGAGAAAGATATGGCTATTTTTAATCATCAGGGGCCCGTTGCAGAAAGAGTTGCGTTTAAACGCAAGTCAAAAAATCAATTGCAAATCCCAAATGCGCGCTGTTGATTGGTTGAAAATCAAGTTGCGCGTGATTTTTAAGAGTTGCGATTGATTGCAACTCTTTCTGCAACGGGCCTCTGAGCCCAGTCTTTCAAAGAGTTACGATTGATCGAATCTACCACAACTATGGAAAATCAGCAACGTCAACATCTTAAATACAAGTTTGTTCAAATTATTTTCTAGATATGATGCATATTCACACTGCTTTCTTGACAATTCAGTATGCTTACTTTTTTTTCAATGGACATTGTGCTAATTTCCTAAAGAAATAAATTATGCAATTGATGGATTTCCATATACTTGAGGTTGATCGGATCAATCGTAAATCTTTGTAAGACAGGGCCTGGAAATATTTCATTCCATTTTAATTAAATTGTGGTATTTAATCAGCATTGTGCATAGTACCTATTAGGAAGCAATTCCTGTTTAAGTGTAGGTACTAAAAATAAATAATGTAATAAATTGTAGGACCCACACACCAGGATTGTAACATTACAGGCCGGTTATTTCCAGCAAAAAAGTGAGAAATCCTCTTCAGGCCCCATCTTACAAAGAGTTATGATTGATCCAATCAATTTTAACTGTATGGAAATCCATCTATATCTTACGATGGAAAAAAAATAAATGTATTCATCTGGACTTACTTTGATTCAAACAAACAGAGGACAGTATCACGTCCGATTTTCTACAGAATAATTGCACAATCTCCTTATAGTAAATAAGGGGAATTGCACTGAATCTTCAAGAAAACGATGAATGTATATGTTTGAACATACATCAGAGCTAGAAATTATTTCGAACAAATTTGTATGTTAGATGTTGATGTTGCTAGCCGCCCATAGTTGTGGTTGATTGGACCAATCGCAACTCTTTGTAAGACAGCCCCCCAGAAGTATTATGTCCATAGCTATACTCACTTTATTCAAGGCTTGAAACATAGTATCATGGTTCAAATAACAAAATGATAAAATAAATCTGTTCATCTGGACTTACTGTTATTGATACAGAGAACATTATAATACTCCCACCTGAACACAACTACAAAGACAGAGAAAAACCGGGTACTCATTCTAGACAAGTAACCTAGATGGTTAATTTGAGAGGGGAGTCCGGGATGCAGTCTACGTCACCGCAAAAACCCTTCTCTCAACAAAAGAGGATTATGACACGACCTCTCTCGGATCTGGAATCCAGTAATCCAGAAAATTCCTTGACGTTTCAAAGAGAACATCATGAGGAGAATCAGTGGCGGACCGTGACCCGGACTAGACAAAGCATGGGGGGGGGGCACAGCATTGTTCACAGACAATGCAGTGCCCCCCAATGCTTTGTCTCGTCCGGGTCACGGTCCGCTACTGAGGAGAATTATGACACACACAACCCGTCTCTCGGATTTATATTCCAGTAATCCAGAAAATTCCTCGACGTCTCAAAGACAACATCTATTGTTCCTTGGCCACCGACAAATTCAAGCCAGTTCAGACGAGCTAACAGGCGTCCCGGATCGGACATGAAACTGTTCTCCATTTCAATACCAGTAACGTCCAGATGAACAAATTTATTTTCTCTTTGTAATCTGCTTTTCTACCAGGATGGATCAAAACATTTAACAGTTTATAATATCATGTGAAAGTTTAGATCTAAAGTACATTAGTACATATAGATCTAAATGTGGTTATTTTTAGTCGGGCCACACTTAGTTTCTTAACTATTTTCTTATTTGAGCGGTCCATCGGTCTGGAGGAAATTGCCGTGCTGACCAGCAGCTTAATAGGTCACCAGCGACCACCCGCTTAATTGACTCGTCCATAATCAAAGTTTCAACAGAAATTCAATTTGCAGATGTGGAGATGTGATCATGTAGTGGTTCAGTCACTTTACTCTTAAACCAAGGGTCGAGGGGTGAAATCCCATCCGGTGCTTATGTCCTTTACCAAAGCACTAATACCACGTTTGTCACTCTCCACCCAGGTGTTAAATGGTTACCCGGTAGGATGTGCATATCAAGGGAGATGGTGCACTCTGTGTGTGGAACAGTGATGGATCCTATGACCGGGGTATTTATAATTGCATGTTAAGCCCTCGGATACACAAAGAATGAAGCACTATCAAAATTATAACCGTTATTATCATTAAAAGTGGAACAATTCAAAATCCAATATTTGTACCTTAGATCCGCAATCTTCAAGTGTACATCCAACTATATCAGCTTGCTGAAGAATCTTTGTTTGAAGGTCTGCATCATCAAGCTTGGCACCTTTAAGAAAACAAAATAATTTTGTTTCATGGTGATGTTATTTAACATCCAAAAAATCTCTAAAGTAAGCTTTGTCATGTACTTGGTTTCACCACTGATGGTCTTATCCTCATCTACAAGTTTGGTCCAATTGGCATTTAGTCCATTTATTATTTATATAATTTCTAACTAACCTATACCCATTTCGTCTAAATTCCACTTAGTCTAATACCACTCAGACTTCACTTCATAAAGTACAAAAATGTTTGGCAGAAGAAGTGGAATTGAACCCTCTGGGCATTAGACTAATTGAAAATTACACTAAGTGGTATTGGACCAAATGACAAGCGGTCCTAATTGATAATAGACCAAATGGTTTAAACACTGTGGGATATGGTAACCTTTCTTGGAAGTATAAACCAACTAGGCCTACATGTAGACCAAGCGAATACAAGGTGACGTAACATATGCTCCTACGACATATGATCCCACGACATTTGCTCCTGCGGCAATTGCTCCGATCAGAGGGAATAGGGTTAGAGTTAGGATTGTAATATAGTTTTTGGTTCAGAATAATGTAAAGGTGAGGGCCCGTATTCCAAAGTCGGGTTTAATTTAAACTCTGGTTTTAAGGTTTGGTTTAACTATGGAAAGCCAGTTGTTACATAAGTCTATAACAGTAGAGGCCCAATGTATTAGCTCATTTGACTCCCAAAACATTATTCTGCCTGGGAAGGATAAGAACGACAGTTGTCTTCACCATTAAATAATCAGTAAAGAGTACAGTAAACATGAAATGAATTCACTGTAAACAAAATTTTGAAAATTTTGGCTTCCCATAATATTAGCACAGAGTTAGACCATGGCCTAGGTTAAACCAGACAACAAAATACGGGCCACAGAGTTTATTTAGTTTTAGGTTTGGCTTAACATGCAGATTTTCCATCAGATCGAGCGATTGTTGCCGAAGAAAATGTCATGTATTAAACTGAATACAAACACAGCAAGTAATATAAATGTAATAATAATAAATGTGACTTTATAAAGCGCCAAATCCACTCTGTACAGTGCTCAAGAGCTAAGAGCTGAAAAAAAGTTTTTAGATTTTTGAAAGTCTCGATAGAGGTACATTTTTTAATGTCTTCAGGAAGGCTATTCCACAAAGTGGGGCATGCAAAAGCAAATGATCTTTCCCCAAAAGTTTTTGCAACTTTTGGAATAACAAGGAAGCCAGAAGTGGATGAGCACAAAGACCTGCTTGGACTTGGTCTGTAGTAATTAATAAATGAAATACTTTATTGTGGTGCTGATCCAAGAATACTATGAAAAGCAAGCAACAAAATCTTAAAGATAATCCCATTTTTGATAGGGACCCAGGCCAGTGCAGCGAATATACCTTGCTTTTTCTTTCTTGCCAGAACAGTCGAAAGGAGAAATTCTTCTAGTCGTTCATCAGCTTCTTCACCAACACGTACAATCTGTACACCGTTTACGATGTTTTCTGGAGAACGAAATAAGCAACGTTTACAAAAAACAGAATTTTGTGGCCTGAATTCACAAAGGTGGTTTTCAAAACCATCGGTTGAACCCATGGTTTATGCAGATTTCCCATATAAATTACGCTTGATTTGCCGTGAATATTGAAAATTGTCCAATACTGATGCCTGCTTTTGTCAGTGCTCCAAGTGATGCCCGTTGCCATGTTTAGGTACGCTATTTTATTCACGAGTCCACTGTTTGAAGAGTGGACTCCTTAATTCAGAACAGTGGACTCATGGATAGAAAAGCGTTCCTAACCACCATGGCAGCAGCGCACTTTGACGAAAGCGTGCATCAATATTGGGCATTTTTTTGATATACACAGTACATGTAAATAAGCTAAACCTAGACAGGAAATCTGTACAAGCCATGGTTTCAACCGATGGTTTTCAAAACTACCTTAGTGAATTCGGGCCTGTGAGTTTTATGTAACTGGATTTCTACAGTTGCACAAGAATTGAACTGAAATAAAATAAAGAAACGTTACAGCAAAACCCTTCAATGATTTGGAATTACCCTGAATTAAGTATGAAGTTAAAAAAATTGAAATAATCTCATTTGAAGGTCGACATAACGCTAGGAGTACAAAACTCTAAATTCTGCTTAACTGCAAGCCTTGCAGTCTGAGTGAAGTCCAAAGCAGTTTCAAATTGCTACTGATGATGGTGCCATTAAGATTTGCAACTCATTTTTCCCATTTTTACAGGGAGACTCTAAAAAAAGACTAGAATAAGAATTGCCTTTTTAAAATTAGTTATGATAAATTATGCAAATGATGTGCATAAATCATGCTTTTTCTATGATAACTTCATAAACACGGCTTCTTATAAATATTTTTTTTTATCCAAGAAGCATTGTTAACATTGAAATATATCTAAAATAAACGTTTTTATGTATTTCATTTTTTATGAATTTCTTTTATATGCTATAATTGTTTTCAATGTCAATGTATTTTACTGTTTTTTATTACATTTTTGTTTAAGTACTTTATTTTGATCAATATTATGTCAAAGTAAATGATAAACAAAGGTAAAATATTAAAATGATTTACAGCTTAAATTGAAAATATCACTTTGCTATTGGATTTGTACTCAAAATGAAAAATAAATCTCTTTTTTTTTCGGGTTGACCTTTGGTCACAAAAGGTCTCATGACTCCATAATAGACAGTCCGATCTTCGAAAACTTGGTGTCGAAACATGAGCAGAGAAAAGAGCCTGTTATATATAAGAATTGTAAGAGCAATTACATTCATTTATTTAGTTATTTTCTAAATGTCCTGGCAGTAACGCTTTATTAGGCATTATATTTAATGAGATAAAGTGATTCCGTTATTTCTGCAATTTGCAAAGATACATGATAGAGAAGGCCGAGGAATTTTGTTATTTAAGGCAGAAAATTGGACTTCATCGGCAGTGGAAAAGAACAATAGGATTAGCTATGTTATTTACATCTTGTTGATTTCACGGAGGTCATTCAAGAATGTTTTAGAATCTGAATGCTCCAGAAAGAAGGAGAATGTTCTTAATGTAGACAATACTAGAACCTTCTATAAAAGTAAATAATTTGTATATAAGCTAGCAGTATCATCATATCAGATCATAGCTAGGAATTTCACGCCAGACTTTACGTCAGAGCAGACTTTATTTCCATCTGGAATATTTATCTTCTGTGGACTTAAGATCGCCTCCACTAAACCACTTTCAACTAAACTAGTTAGGAACGCTGATGAGAACAAGGCCTTTGAGTACACTTACTCTGGTGTGAAACAGCTTCACCGTCAAATGGTTTGCTTTCATTCATGTTCTTAAGCTTTTTCCAAATCTTCCTCAAAAGCACATCCAGTGACTGTTTTGTAGGTGCACATACAAGCAGTTTGTAAGGATTTTTGGAGGCCTGCAAGACAAATAGGTGTATACTTAAAGATGGCACTGAGTAAAGACATGCAGGAAATATTTTTATTTTAACTTTACCAAAAGCAAATGTGCTTCCACTGACTGAAAAATTGATCTTACCGATTGAATATTTATGTATTCTTTTATAGTTCGTTGAATGAAGTGACCCAAGAAGGAAGTCTTTCCCGTCCCGGGTGGCCCATTCATCAGTCGAATTTGCTGCTGCGCAGACCTTGACATGGACAAAGATTTCAGTAGAGCATCATCAGAGACTTTGCCTTCTGCAGGGGGCTGTGGTGAGGATCAAACAGAGAGGGCGGTGATGGGGATAAGTGTTTAAAGTCTACACTCTACAGGCTTTAAAATACAAGGTCGGGGGTTCAATTCCCACCACAGCACTCACACTATTTCATAGTAATAATGTTCATAATGAAAATGACGATGATGAGAAGGAGAAGGGGGAAGAGTAGGAGTAAGACAAGTGCATCACGCAGTTCAATATAGCAGCAGTGCTGACTTTGAAAACTACTTTAACTCGCACAAGATGTTCAGTGATACATGGTTACTATTATGTCCACTTTTTATGAACTAGACCAATAAACTTACAGAGATATAATGGTTATTCAACAAAAACCCCAACATGGCCAAAGTTCATTGACCTTAAATGACCTTTTACCTTAATCATGTGACCTGAAACTCGCACAGGATGTTCGGTGATACTTGATTACTCTTATGTTCAAGTTTCATGAATCAGATCCATAAACTTTTAAAGTTATGATGGTAATTCAACAGATACCCCCAATTCGGCCAAAGTTCATTGACCCTAAATGACCTTTGACCTTTAATAATCATGAGACCTGAAACTTGCACAAAATGTTCAGTGAAGCTTCATTACTATTATGTCCAAGTTTCATGAATCAGATCCATAAACTTTCAAAGTTATGATGGGAATTCAACAGATACCCCTAATTCGGCCAAAGTTCATTGACCCTAAATGACCTTTGACCTTAGTCATGTGACATAAAACTCTTGCAGGATGTTCAGTGATACTTGAGTAACCTTATGTCCAAGTTTCATGAACTAGGTCCATATACTTTCTAAGTTATGATGTCATTTCAAAAACTTAACCTCAGGTTAAGAATTTTATGTTGATTCCTCCAACATGGTCTAAGTTCATTGACCCTAAATGACCTTTGATCTTGGTCATGTGACATGAAACTCTGATAGGATATTGAGTAATACTTGATTAACCTCATGTGTCATGGAGGTATTATGGCTAACTGTACTGATTCCATGAAATTTGCTCCAGTGACGATTGCTGCAGTGGAAAATCTGTACACCCAAACATAAAATGTAACCTCCAAAACTAAATTAACCCTAATCATATTCTTTACATTATTCTGAACCAAAATCTCTATTACAATCCCGACTCTAATCCTATGCCCTATGACATATTGAGACTGGAGCATACATGTATGTCGCAGGAGCATAATAGTGTCACCCCTATACTATACACACCTTTCCATCCTTGACAAATACAGACAAGTCCTCTGGCTGTGCGATATGCCTTGCAAGAGGGTTACTTTGAAATGACAGCAACGCTCTTATCTGGTTCATGTAATGACTCAAGGATGTTACAATCTGCAGAAAAGACATACAAGAAAAAAAACATAATTTTATTCCTTTTCCATATATCAACCACAAACAAAAGTGATAACTCATTCTGAAATTACAAAGTAATTGCAATAAATGGAAATAAAAGCTAATCTGCTTAATACTTAGACTAGGTAACGGAATAAACGTGTAGAAAACGAAATGTGAGAAACAACATGGAAAAAGGTAAATAAAAATAATCTGGGAACAAGAGCGTCGCTAAGGCGAGCACATATTACGCCCGCCTGTAAAGCGGAAAATGGAGATATCGGTCAAGCAAGAAAAGTGGAAGGTGCGACTTCACCTTTGACTGTCTGACCTCAATATCAATAGAATTCCTGAGATCTTTTCTAGTATCTTACAAACCGAATTATGAGTCTAAAGGTTAAGTTAAACTAAAGTTATCGCGTTTACAAGGACTTCAGAAGGGTAAGATGAAAACATGTCACTGTGACTTTGAACTTTGACCTTGTTACGATACTGCAACAAATAACAATAAAAACAATACAATTTTAACTGGATTTCCTTTTTTTTTAATACAGGAAATATTTAAGCATACATTAACACTTATAAAAAATGATAACGGTCTTACATATCTTGATGTCTTGATTAGAGTTCACAGTTATGATAGTCCAGTATATAATCCAAATAAGATCCAAGTTGGTTGGCGAAGATTCCGTAAATTAAAGTTCACAATGATGGCGATGATGAAACTGATATTGAAGCACGATGAATAAGATAAGTCAAAGTAACGAGTTGAAATATCCGTGAAGACGATGTTGATGATGATTAACAGTCAATTTCAGCAATCCATGGGTTGAAGAGTGTTCATAAAACAGATTGATGATCTCGAAGAGAACCGAGTATTCCTCTCAAAATAACTGCAAACCGTTCATTGATCGCGTGCAAATAATTCCACACAAGATAAGTTTTTCAGGTGGAAATAAACTCGGCTCTGACATAAAGTCTGGTCTGATTTGATGATGTCCTTGAAGAAACTGCAGCTTATGTATACAAATTTCAACTATTCTAGAAACTTCTAGTATTCACTATTCTGGAATTTTCTAGTATTGTCTACAAAAGAACATTCTGCCCATTTCTAGAGCAGTCTACATTTAAAACACTCTTGAATAACCTCATTGAAATCAACAATGTCAACAAAATAGCTAAGCCTATTGTTCATTTCCACTACCAATACAAGCCTATTGTAAAGCAATCTCTATTGTTTAGCAGTCTGTATTGTCTCTCTTGGGACATTCCAGGGATAACAAAGATTATTCAATGATTAGTGTCCAACAAAGCTGTACTGGAACATTCTTGATCATTCTTGTGCTATGAATATCCTTAAAGAGAAAAAACTAAATAAATGAATGGAATTGCTTTTACAATTCTTATATATAACAATCTAAAAACAATAGGCTTTCTGGGATCCATGCTGGTATCATACACACCAAATTATATGAGCCTAGGTAAAGTTAAACTAAAGTTATCTCGTTTAAAAGGATTACAAAAGAGTAAGATGAAAACAAGTCACTATTACATTTACCTTAACCTTTGACCTCAAAATAAAAAGGCTTCTTCGGATTCATGCTAGTATCATAATCACCAAATTATATGACCCTAGGTTTTACACTGATGTTTTCGCGTTTACAAGGACTGCAGAAGGGTATGATTAACATACGTCACTTTGACCTTGGACTTTTGACCTTTTGACCTAAAAAATAATAGGCTTCCTGGGATATATGATAGTATCATACACACTAAATTATATGAGCGTCGTTTTCACAAGACCTAACTTGCAAAAACAAATGCAGAACAGAATAAGACTTGTTCTTATTTATTCACACTCTTTTGATTCAATATAAAACATTTCTTTGATTTTTTTTCATTTTCCATCCGCAGTGTGACCTACCTAAACACAGTTGACGGACCACAGGCAATGTAGACATCTATTGTAAGGACCCGCATTGAAACTTATTACAATACAAGCTAGCTTGCCTGATTTCTCGATCAATAAAATAGGCAATGTAATTTTTAAACTCCTATATGGCGTTTGACCTTATCATCCTCATGAATATACGTGTGGTATTGCCCAAGGATCCTTTGTACCATGTGTGATAACAATTGATGAAGAAATATAGGAATGAGAGCAAGTTGAATAAAAACTTGACCATTTGACCCCTAGATAACGTTTGACCTTATCATCCTCAATAATTGTGGTATTACCGAACGATCATTTGAACCAACCAAGTGTGATCAAAATTGATGCAGAAAAAAAGAAATGAGAGCAAGTTGAAAACGTTAACATTTTTTAACAGACTAATCGACCAACAGGAAAAGTGATTAATAGATCTCTGCCGAAAGTTGTTCAGACGAGACAATAAATGTGATATGTGGTATACCTTTGGGTCATTCTTGGTTACGTGTAATGCATGTGACCTAAATTATGGCAAATCTTGACTTTCATTTGTTAATTAGAAATTAAACTTTCAAAATCACGTTTCTGTGTGAAGTAACACTCATGACACACTTCATTAGACTTCTGACCTTGAATCTACATATTTGAGACAGCAAAAAAATATTTCCAAATGATGGCTGACTTAACATGTTCATGTTATATATTATTCGAATTACTAAATCTCAAGAAGTTTCAGATTTATAACTGATTAAAGTCAAGAGTTTTCATCATAATTTCAGTCACACAGGTGACCAAGAATGGCCATTCTCATTATCATTATTTTAACTATTATTATCATTACCATTATGTAATACATTTAATACCTTTAGTCTTGTTGACCTGGGTACAACCTTGTTCTTAGAAGGAAGGGCAAGGGTCACGGTCCCATCAGACACCCCACGTACCAGTCCAAATTGGTATTGGTTCTCTACAGCATTGATGGCCGTCATATCGACTAGGACCAGGTCCTCAACAATCAGGCCTTGATGAGAACTATCAATGGGTTTGTAGTTCACTGCATTTATAGGAGAATAAAATATTAAAGGGATACTTCAGGCTGAAAATAATGTTTTGAACAGATACAAAAAATCAGACAAAGAAAACAGTGAAAATTTATCACATTTGGACAAGGAATAACAAAGCTATGGCATTTTAAAGAATTGAATTATTCCGGTGAAATAGTCCGAGGCATGTCTTCATGAATATTCAATAAGCAAACTAATGATGTCATACACCCGCTTGTTCATTTGTATTTTATTATATGTACATGTAATTAGGTTTATTCAAATTTTTTCTACCAAGAAGAAAAAAATTGGATAGACAACTGATTTAAAGCATTAGTTATTCATTGCTACAACTTATTTTTCTAAGGAAGACATAACATAATTATACACTTGTATTCTAAAAAAAATAATATAGCTTGGAAAAATACCAGACATTTGATGGGATTTCGCGCTTACTTTGCAAATATCTCAGCAAATACGCATTTTCTTCCAGAGCCATTTGGCACATATTTATACTTATACATACAAACACTTGGGTTGTCATTTTATTGGATTCTCTTCGAACTCATTTTGAGGTTGTTAACCACAAATGGTATTTATTTTTAACAAACAGCTTTATGAATACAAACAGTCCAGTGGTTGATGTTAATTGTACCTTCAACAATGCCTTCTGAGATCTGTTTTTGCCATAATATCTGTCTCCATACCACATCACACTCTCTGTGTACTGCACTTGAAACCTAAAGAAAACATGACAATCAAAGAAATCATCAAATATAGAATGATTACACCGAATTGAATAAAGAAATAATTTACCCAACTTCATTTAAAAACATCATAACTAGTATTAAGACCAAGAGTGCTAGCAGGTTTCGAGAAGTATAATGGTAGGAATCATGGTTCTAATACAAGGACATGTAATATGGGGCAAAGTTTTATTTCAAATTCGTCCAACTGCCAACTCGTCTACTACCATTTGGTCTATCATCAGTTCCTCTACTCACATCATGGTCTACTTTCATTTAGTCTAATGCCATTCCGTCTCATAACCAGTTGGTCCAATAACCACTTAATCCATATATCATTTGGTCTTTTAAGATGTTAATTGTGTAATATGAATGAAAAGAAAGTGGGTATTAGACCAACTGGTTATAAAGACGAAAAGGTAATAGACGAAATGGTGATTAGACGAAGTGATGATTGGACCAAATGGTTGTTAGACGAAATGTTGAAGGACCGAATGGCATTAGACTAAATGAAGGTAAACAACGTGGTGAGTGGACAAGTTGGCAGTGGACGAATTGACGATTCACCAGGGGCAAATACCTGGGCCATTATGGTCAAGCAGTATTGTATGTCACCACCACCTCAAGTCTTAACTACTCAAATCTGGCCAATTATATGACATTCTGAGAATATACAATAGCCTTATAATGTAGGCCCACTGAAAGGATATCACACTAATTAACTATGTTAAAGGGATGGTCCAGGCTGGGAATATTTATATCTCAATAAATAGAGTAAAATTCACAGAGCAAAATGCTGAAAATTTCATCAAAATCGGATAACAAATAACAAAGTTATTGAATTTTAAAGATTTGCATTATTCCGGTGAATCAGTTCTAAGCATGCCTTTATGAAAATTCATAACAACGTAGGTGGGCTGATGATGTCATATATGTATTCCCACTTCTTTTTTATTAGGTTTATTCAAAAAAAAAATTCCAAGAATAAAACAACTAGATTGACAACTGATTACGTGAATTAGTTATTTATTGCCACAACTTATTTCTCATCATAATGGAGACACATAGTTTTCACATGCATGTGAAAATGAAACATTTATGATTTCATGTAATGACATAAGAAAAAGGAAAGTGGGGATATGACATCATCAGCCCACCTAATAAATATTCACGACGATGTGCATGTAACTGTTTTCTCAAAATATCGATAAATTTTAAAATTCAATGAAATACATACATATAGGAAATTATGTTTTGGCAATTTTCTTTTATATTTGTTAGAAATCTAATAATATTTTTACCAAAAATTAGCATTCTACTAGCTATATAAAGCGAGTTAAGGCAAAAACTATTTTTTACCGCAAATTCCATGTGCTTTTTTGCATAAGCAGCACACGACACTGGCGCCGGCGCGACGGTCCCAGACCAGTCAAAAATGCTGCCGGGGCAATAACTTTTCAGAAATGAGCAGTATAAAATATATATGTATATATATATATATATACATAAAACTGATACAAACAACATTTTCTCCTCTTTTGTAAATTATAAAAATGGCTCTCCAAAATTGAGAAATGGCTCTCCTAACTGCCTAAATTATCTTGTGTATGTGTGTACTGTTTGTTTTCCTTTCTTTTTCTTTTTCCTAAAAGCAGTAAAAGACAGCAAAATAAACTATTCTTTTTTTAAGTTTTTCCTATTTTGGGGGAACATTAAATTTTAGGTTCGGAAAAGTAAAAACTGGAAAAACTGGGTCTGACACAAGCAGGTTGGACCAGTAGAAAAAAGGGTTAACTAGAGCTGGTGTGGAGCCCTGGCATAATTATTTAATTAAAAAATATAAACAATTAATTTATCAAAAATTTGGAAATCGCACAATCATGAGCGGCCGAAATCTAAAGGGGCTCAAAGTGACCCCCCCCCCGTATTTCCTGCTCTGAAATGGCCCAATCAAATTACATGTAGTTAAGACCAGCTATTGATAATGCAGTCAATGATAAACAACAACAAAGTTCAAATAATGAGCTCTGTGACCTTTGACCTTGAAAATACAAGGGGGGTGCGGACAGGGGCGTCGATCCATTTTTCAGATGGGGGGGGGCAAAATCATTAACGTTCCAAAGGCGCTGGATCGTACAAAACACCCACACATACACACACATATATATAATATATGACTTATGAGACACAGACACGTATCTCACCAACAAATTAATGCGAGCGCAAAGCGCGAGCTGATTCTTTTTTTAGTATACTGACAGGAAAAGCGTGCCTGTTTAGAACTGTTTGTAGTAACTCATGAGGAGACATATCTCACGACACAGATAGTACGAGTGCCGAGAGTGCGCTAAAATTTCTTTATATTCTGACCTGAAAGCTTGATATTCTAAGCATTTTGGTACCAATGATTAAGATTGGTATCTAAAAAAAAAAACAATAGATGCGAGCGCGAAGCGCGAGCTGAAAATTTTGATTTTTCGATCTGAAAAAATGACAGTTTAATGGACGTTTTTTTTTATAAAGAACAAGATACATATCCAAGAAAAAATGATTGCAAATCGAAGCAGGAGTTCTTTTGAGGCGTTAAAGTGAAAAGGGAACATTTGCATTTACCTATTTAATCATGAAAAGTATGGGTTTTTGCTACAGAAATGATGCGAGCGCGTAGCGCGAGCTGGAAATTTTTATAATCCAATCAGAAAAGCGGGCATTTTGAGCACGATTTTAAACAAAGAACGAGTTATGTATCTCATTCTCGCTCGTTGAACATGACAAGCTTGTTTTTTTGCCATATCCGGAATTATTGGCGGGGGGGGGGCAAAATGATATGTTTGCCCCCCCCGTCCAAATATTTTCATTGGTGGGGCGATCGCCCGCCCCCTGCCCCCCAGGATCGACGCCTCTGGGTGCGGACTCACCTTCGACCACATTTCAAGGAGTAAAAAGCAAATCAGGGATATCTGATAGCTTCCCACGTCTTGGAAGGCATCCTGGTGTCGAGGTACTTCTCTACACCCTAAGAACGATTGCAATACATCTGCAGAAGAGACTGTGAGAATGAATAGAGAATTAAGTACCAGTAAACTAACCAAAGAAAATATTAGTACAATCCTATTTGAAAGCATAAATTCACCAATGCAAAAGGTACGTAGACTTTTGACAAGGCCTCGTGACTTGCTATATTCCTTGTTAAGTAGTGGCTGAGCAGAGATTAGCGTCCGACGAAGAGAGTCGGCGCGACCCGAGTTAGGGTGAGAATAAGCGACTTTAGTCACACAGCCTTTTGAAACCTGGAGGAGACGTGAATGTATGAATTATCAATGAGCATGCCGATGCCCCAATCCATAAAGAGACATGTGCCATTCTGTCCTATCTTGCTCGTCTTCTTATATCTCATAATAATCTTATAAATAATGATAATCATAACATAAAAACTTTTTGAAATAACATTGGAACTACCAATTAAATCTTGTAGTTTGACAACCCCTTCCCCCTGGGGGAAATATAAGGCATTTCAACGATTCATAAAAAATCAGATTTCATACCTAACTTTCACCTCAAAATTTCTTGCCTACTTGATAGAGATACAAATTTCAGAAACACGATTTACCAAACAAGGCTCCAGCAATAATTTTATTTTAAAAAACAAAAGAAAGACACAACTTTACCTCCTTCATTGCTTGAAATCCAATCACATTTCCACGAAAGTATACAAGACAAGGCCTTTTTAATTCCAGTTTCCTAGATAAACAGGATAAAAGAAAGGAACTACTTTACACGGCAATGCACAAAGGATAACACACAATTTGTGTACTTATTTTTTTCCTTATATAACTTTAATGAAATTTTGCTCCTGCAACAATTGCTCTGGGGCCCGTTGCAGAAAGAGTTGCATTTGAACGCAAGCCAAAAAATCAATCGCAAGTCCCAAATGCACGCTGTTGATTGGTTGAAAATCAAGTTACGCATGATTTTCAGAGTTGCAATCGATTGCAACTCTTTCTGCAACGGGCCCCTGATCTAATTATCTCAGAGTGCATAGGGTTAGAGGATTTTAATAGTTTTTGGTTAAGAATAATGTATTAGGGCTATATTTAGTTTTAGAGGTTAGATTTACATTTGGTTTTATTATAAGCTGCAGATTTTCCATCAGAGAAATTGTCACTGGAGCAAATGTCATGAAACCGTTAGACCACGTGGATATGAAAAGAAATCTGGGTATATGGTCTAACTGGAAATCAGACAAAGTGGTGCATGGCTTACATGAAAATCACGATTAACGGAGCCCCCCCCCCCCACCTTCAACGATTCGCGCAATATTTTCGCCGCGCAAATATTTTAGACCGCGCCGCTCACTGACTTTTTACTTTCAAGTCTTGCACAACTTTTGAGACCAGTTTTGCTTCACCCAAGTACGCGGTTCCGAAATTACGCAACATTATGTAAGTGCATGTCAGACCAAAAGTTGCTCAAAAGCGTGATTTTGTGTGCAAAGTCAATGCAAATTGTGCTTTCAACCGAAATTCATAAATGTATGATTATTTTTTGTTTTTGCTGATCTAAATGTATTTATTTTATGCTGTTTATGATGTCAGAAGAGTCCACAACAAATTTCATAGAAAAAAAAGAAAAACTAAAAAGGTCCAAAAAACAAAGAAATACAAAAGAAATTGCAAAAAACAACAACAATAATATACATAAGAAATTGATCTGATATCGCAATTCTTTTCATGTAAACTTGCTAGGAACACCCAAAAGAGTTTTTTTATACACCCGGCCATATGAACTCCCAAAATACCCCAGCCTAGGTAGGGTTAAACCAAATGGTAAAATGGTAAGCAGATGACGCAAGGGTTGTAAACAAACGAGGATTACACAATTTAGGATGAAAACAAACAGAGGAAGATAAAGAAAGGAACCTACCTCTGTCATTGTGGAGACTTCTGACCCATGGCTTCCCGATGGAACACCTGATGTCTGCTGATGCCATCGGTTCTTAGGAGGTATGCTTCTTTCCATACACTGTTGGTTTGAAGTGCCACTTGGATTAAAAGATCTACTGACTCCATTTGATAGGACTCGGGTTGATGCAGAACCGGATTTATTAGAAATGCCGGCAGGGGTGGTGCGACCATTAGTTACAGATGCACTTGCTGACGGAGTGAACACAGTTGGATGGCCACAAGAGATACTTCTACCGACTCTATTAGACAGCACACCAGTTGGTGCAAAATCGATTCCATTTGAGATGCCTGCAGAAGCGGTGCGACCATTATCTATCGACTTTGTTGGAGTGGACACACTTGCATTGTCTCTAGAAAAAGTCCTTGAATCTACTTGCATTGTTTTTTCAAAGCAAACCTCATTGGCATGTGACAGCGAAGATTGACCCTGCACAGAAAGGCTCCCAAACTTGGAAGGGGTTTCGGAAGAATCCATTGAACTTGAGCTGGGTTGATTGTCCGGAGTGCCAGAAATGTCCTTGACAGAGGTAGAAGTGGTCTGTGAAGATACCTCAGGACTTTTGTCGGATGGATTGTATGTTGATGCAATGTAAGTATTATCCTGTGCAGTAATTGTCTCATTCTTTTCCCTTTGCTTCTCATTTTCTTTCAAGGTTGACAGTAATTTTTCACCTCTTGAAAGATTTGGAAATCTTTTCCCCTTGGGAGAGCGTTTCTTACTTCCACTAGTCATTATTGAGTTGTCAGGTGACAAAGAAGATACATGCTTGTCTTGGGTTTCACAATGAGAAAGTGCAGGGCTTAAGGCAGCACTATCGGAAGGAGTGTTCTGCGAGAAAGAAATACACTCAGATTCGTCCCCTTGCAGCATCAAAAATCTTTGCTGTGGATCCAATTTTGAGGGAGACCAAGCATGTTGTAGGCAGGGAAGAATTTTCTTTCCATCACTCTTTTCAGTGCAGTCAGAATCTCTTCCAGGTAAGCGGCCATTGGAAGGGTTGGACCAACCGGATTCTGCCTCTTTACCACAAAATGCTGTTCCTTCCGCTGAAAGGCTTTTTTGATCTTCAGTGTCCTCACTGTCAAGGCTATAACTTAACTGAGAATCTGTAGGGAAATACTGTCCTGTGTCCTGTTCTTGATTGGATGATCCTCCAGGACCATCACTGTCCGAATAAGTACAATCTGTGGCGAATTTCTGTTCAGGAGAAGAAGTGTCTCTGTGCATACTCGACGAATACTCAATTTGGTCATCAAAAACAGGTTGGAAAGGCTGGGTATCCAAGCCATCTGAATTGCCCGTCTGACCATCAGGCTCGGCACCGCCAGATGGGGAAAAAGGCTCGGTAAAATCATCATCTGTTTCAACACAAGGACAAGTACTTTTATCAGAACCTGGATAAACTTCACGATCATCACACTCAGTATCCCCTGAAGTGGGCCCATTTCTCAAATGTCTGGAGTTGTCTTGGTCACAATCACAATTTGTTTCGGATTGAAAAATTAGATCTTCATAAGATTTGTCATCTTCTTGCTTTACTTTGGCATGCTGAGTTTGAAATTCTGAACATTTGACATTAACCTTCTTTCTACTTTTCTTTAGCTTTTTCTTTCTTTTGACATAACCATCATCATTGCCTCTGGCGAAAGGATCCGGTAAATCTGAGTCAGAGTCTGAATCGATCTCCGAGGATAAAAGTATGACATCACTTTCTAACTCGTCGTTGTTTCCCACCTTCTCACTTTGGTTGGGGATTAAATTCTCTCTCAACCTCACTCCCCCTGATCTTCTGTGACTGTTCCCAGAAGAGGTTGAAGGATACTCCTCATCCTCACTATCAGAAATCACAATCAAATCGTCACCCATGGTACCGTCACTCCTTTACACCATCGACAGTACCATGAATTCTATATAGGTCATCCTCGGTTCTGTTAACCACTACTCCAATCATCACACTTCTGATCTTGTTAATATCTTTCAGATTTCTAGGCTTGTCCACTCATTCTCGATTACTGTTAAAGAGTTCTTTTGATTAGACAGGTTTGCTGCTCCAGATCTATGAATATATGTTTGTATAGAGACTTTTGAGTACCGCCAATCTTAGCTTCTATGGACTATGAGAATACATTTAGTATCTTCATGACTTTCATGAAGCTTAGCTGTCAGATCAGATCTGGTCTTTCCAATAAGAAAGATGTCCTCATCAGCTGATCATCAAGGTCCTGGTCATCCACTCACTGGAATATTATCTCTATGCTGCTCAATGCTTTAGAGTCACCTACCTGAACAAAATATAAAAAACAACATTGAATTTTGAGGGATGGCGAAGAATCCAACTGCTGCAGCTTTATGCAATTTACTAAGATATATAATAAGGCCTGGTCACACCGCGCGAGCGTTGTTGGAGCGGTCGTGGAGCGGAGAGAAAAAATCATCACCGCTCGCTACCGTTCACCATTTTCGATTTCGATTCTTTTTTGGTTTTTTTTTTCGATTTTTTCCCAAATTTTGTGAGCGAAATTCGACCCTCTCTCCCTACCGCTCCACGACCGCCCAAACAACGCTCGGGCGGTGTGACGTGACCAGGCCTTAAAGCACACGAAATAATAAAAACAAGTGGGATGCCACTGGCGGTCTCACCTGCATCACGCGATTCAATATAGCAGCAGTGCTGACTTTGAAAAGTACTAATACCCGGACTAATACCCGGACTAATACTAATAATAATACGACGTTGCTTGTATAGCGCATATCACTACCCATGGGCGTCCCTATATGCACTTAATAGAAAAAAAGACAAAGAAGAGAGCGGATTAAAGCTATTATGTAGACTGTCCCAATCATAGAACCGCTTAAACAAATATGTTTTAAGGCGACTTTTGAATGCTATAACTCGCACAAGATGTTCAGTGACATTTGATTACTCTTATGTCCACGTTTTCTGAACTAGACCAATACACTTACAGAGATATAATGGTAATTCAACAAATACCCCCAACATAGCCAAAGTTCATTGACCTTACATGACCTTTTACCTTGATCATGTGACCTCAAACTCGCACAGGATGTTTAGTGACACTTGATTACTTTTATGTCAAATTTTCATGAATCAGATCCATAAACTTTCGAAGTTATGATGGTAATTCAACAGATACCCCCATTCGACCAAAGTTCATTGACCTTTGACCTTCGTCATGTGACCTAAAATGCGCACAGTATATTCAGTAATACTTGATTACTCTTATGTCCAAGTTTAATGAACTAGACCAATATACTTTCAAAGTTATGACGGTAATTCAACAAATACCCCCAATTTGGCCAAAGGTCATTGACCCTACATGAATTTTGACATTGGTCATGTGACGTGAAACTCATGCAGGATATTTAGTGATACTTGATTAACCTTATGTCCAGGTTTCATGAACTAGGTTCATATATTTTCTAAGTTATGATGACGATTTTGTTCCTCCAACATGGTCTAAGTTCATTGACCCTAAAATTAATGACCTTTGACCATGGTCATGTGACATGAAACTCAGGTAGGACATTCCGTAATACTTGATTAACCTTATGGCCAAGTTTCATGAACTAGCTAGGTCTATATACTTCCTAAGTGCTGTCATTTAAAAAAATTAACCTTCGGTTAAGATCTGGTGTCGACGCCGCCGCCGCCGCCGTCGGAAAAGTGGCGCCTATATAGTCTCACACTGCTAAGCAGGTGAGACAAAAACTTGGGTGAAGGTTTGAGGAAAATTCATCAAGGATTGAAAAAGCTATCACCCGCTTAGAATTTAAATTTTTTTATTTGTAATGCCATATACGAGCAGCGCGGCCCACTAATGCAAATTTTTTCATGGTTCATGATTAAAAAGGTTTTTCTTTCAGGACATGTTAGAGCCACACGTAATTTCAGAATTCAAGATACTACAGATGTTCCAGATTCGTTATCAATGCACCCCTAGTACACCTATCAATTGTAAGACGCACCCCCCGACCCCCGGGAATGGTGCGTCACTCGTCAGATGTGAGTCGGATTTCCATGTACCATGACGCACCTGTGTGTCTCGACTGTGACGGACCTTTTCTTACGATGACTGTGCCTGGACGAAAAAATATGACGCACCAGTGCTAGATTTTGACTGACCATCGACTGTCTCCATGACGCACTCCGTCAAGTAAATCTCCGGCTCCGCGGGCGCGGCACCAACGTGCCGCCGCTGTACTGTATACGACATCCGCGTACATCTCTCGCGAAGGAACCTTGCAAAGTACTATGGAATAATACCCATTCAGGGGGCGAATGCACGAGAGGGTCTTTGAAAGGACTGTCTTTGGTATCGCCCATTTTATGAGGCGCATTTTAATCATGAACTACCGTATTTGCCGGCGTATAGGCAGCATTATTTTTTGATGAGAAAAAGAAGCAAAGTCGGGGTGCGGCCTAAAGCGCGAACGCTGAATACGCGGTCAAAACAGCACGTATGCGTACGTTTGGGACTACAGTGACGCTTCCATTGTAATGGTAGTTAAAACAGCGCGTTTATAGGATGAAATAGTAAAAAGCATGACTTAACTAAGAAAACATTTCAGTACCGGTACGTGATAACTTACTTTTCAAATTAAATTCTATTTGGGTCTAAATTTGTTTCCGTATAACGTAGCAGAGCTCAGAGACCGTGCAACTCACTGACTCTGTCTGGGGCCGGCATTCCCCGGCAAGAGCATGTGTAATAAGTACGTTTGCAATATGTTGGTAGACTTTTGTCAACACAACCTATATCTAATTATTGTAATGAATGTCATTACTTTTTATGAAATTATGTGGAACATTGATTTAACACGTTATCATTTTTATCTTCCTTGCAGGAGCCAGGAAGATTAACAGCACCTCGCTCTAGATTTTTGAATTTATTTTTTACATCATCATCGATCGTAATGGAAAATAAAATGAAAATATTTACCTTTTGATCTTTTCTTTTGCATCTCCAAGTCTCATCGGCCAATAAATAATAATAAAAACCTACCTTGCGATGTGTGCTGTGGTCTGCTGCGGGAAATGGCGGTAGTGGTGATGATTGGCTGGTTGGTTGTGAATACAAATTATTTTGGATGAATTATGTGATGATAATGGTGACAATAATGATATAAGTACGATTGTGTCAATGAATTGCCATAAAATGATAATTAAAGTTACAACATTGAGATGAGTGATTTAGATTTTTACTTGTTAGGCATTATGGATTATTAAGATGGCGACGAGGATGATGATGATAGAGCACGTTTATGTTGACAATAGTAAATGATGATGCACGATTTGCGTGCGACGATAAAGATGACAAGGTGATACACGAAGTTTGCATGAAATTTGATATTCTATTGCAGGTGGAAAATAGCGTAAGTATTAAAAAGAATCATGCCGCCTTCATTATTTTCCCGCTGAAAGAGACCGAGGGAACATGACAAGGTATGTCAATTAAAATTGCTTTGTGCGTGAATTAATAACGGTCTTTTTCAAGACCACAAACTTCCAAGAAAGATTCAGTGTTCATCTCCGGGGGGGGGGCACTTCCATTCATGAGTGGATACCATGCGCGACCATGGGGTTTCGAAAAGCACCCTAAACACGTAATTTCCATATTCTGAAAATGCACCCCTTAACAAGTATTGGCGTGTGAAACCCTACCCTTAACAAGTATTGGAAAACGATACTCTTGGCAAATATTCCCTGAAATGAACCCTTAAACAATTAAGTACAGGAATGTTTTATTGTTACAGGTCCTTTGGTCGTCGGCTTTACCTAATTTGGTTTAGTACGACCCCACCTCCTACACCTCGCGCAAATCAGACTCTAAACACGAAGTGTTGGGGCAAAAAGGACATCCTTTACAAAGCATTTTAATTTTGTTTTATCATCCCCGCAAATTCGACCCTAAACACGTAATTTTCCTAGCGAAATAGATACCCTTTTTTCCTTATTTTTTGTGTTTTTGACACCCTTATCACGTTACGTACGTAACGTGCCCTATCGTGAAAAAGACATCCTTTTTACATGTTTTTTTTTGGTCGCGCATGGTATCCACTCGTCAATGTAAGTGCCCCCCCGGGTTCATCTTTATTCATAGGCGGCGGGGGGGGGGGGCAGGTCCCCCCCAAAAATTGAGATGGTGGGACGATCCCCCCCTAAATTTTTAGTTGATAACTTTTTCTTATTGCTTGTCAAATTTGTTTCCTGCATCCCCCTCCCTTAAATTCTGGTGGACCCCCCTAAAATGTCTATTGTCCCCCCCCCCTAAAATTTAGGTTGATGACCTTTTTTTTTGCTTGTCAAATTATTTTACTTACATTTGTCCATCACTAAGGTAGACCCCCTCTAATTCTTTGGGTTCCGCCGCTAATGTCTTTATTTCACTTGGTCTTTACCTCTCTCTCACTCTTTATTTTTTTCAATTCAATTCTGGTTTTATTGTGAAAATGGTACATGACAAAAGTCCGAAGACTCATCATTATTTACAAAGTAAAAATGTACATGTATATTATTAAAAGATTACAATATATCACAATTCTAGTGCTTGACAAATAACAAATAAAGCCAGAAAAAATAATTTGGACAATCTCAAAAAAAGATTATTGATTGAAATTATAACATTGTAAAACTATCATCGTCAAAATCACATCAGCAAGGTTGCGAGTATTAAAAACATATATAAATTAACATTTACACTTTTAAAATATCATATTTAAAACAAGAAAAATGGGCATGTATATAAAAAAATTGTAAATAGCAAGACAAATTAAATAATATATAAGTCCTATAAAAATATAAACCAAATCAATGTTGTGAATAATTGTAATTTCAAATTAGTTTGAGCCTTGTATGACAGTCATAAAACTAAAGCGAAATAAATACGATGTTACAAGATTGGTATGAAGTCTGGAATTAACCATGTGATATACTGTAGATAGTACACCACCAGTCACAATCCCAATTGACCACCCGTTTACCTGCCTAAACCAGAGAATAGCAAATTCAGTGCACTGAATCCAATGTTCTCCGGCCGAAACAGGCAAATAGGTAGTCAAAGAAATGTGACTGGTACATTATATGCTTTATAGTAAAAAAAATAAATAAACGAACCAAAAAAATATTGAAGTTGGGCAGAATTACATATCGAATAGTCGTATTACATGTAGGTGGAACTCAAGTAAGTAAAAAAAGAACATTGGAATAAAAAGGTGACAAACCTAACATAAAATCAATAAGATTAAAGATAAACAATAAAGGGGAGTACAAAAAGTGTTACAGTTGCTAAAAAATAAAGCTGCATATAAAATTACATTATATTACAGAGTTCAACAATTGCACAAAGTGGGGGATTAGCGACTTTTCATGGTATCTTTTTGTTCTAGTCCGAGGAATCTAAAGATGTGCATTTCTTAGGGAAAGACCAGTTCTAACCCTACGGGTTTCAGGCAAGAAGTGGTGATGTCGTTTCGATTTTAGCAACGAGCGTGCAAATCCTTCAACAAGTTCACTCCGTCTGTCTTTAAGAGATACTTTGTAAAAGTTCAATGTATGTCAAGACATTTGGCCAGGCAGTGATACGCAGAGCCCTCTCCTGAACCCACTCAATGCTAGCGGATTGTTGGCAGGTAATGCTAAATGCCCAAACAGGCACGGCAAACTCAATCAATGGCCTGATGTACATCTTGTAGATTATTTATCTCATGAGACATCACCGACTTCAATAATAAAAAAAAAAACATTGAAACACTGCCCGTGCTTTTGTATTTATTTAAAGGACAAGTCCACCCCAACAAAAACTTGATTTGAATAAAAAAAAATTCAACAAGCATAACACTGAAAATTTCATCAAAATCGGATGTAAAATAAGAAAGTTGACATTCAAAGTTTCGCTTCATTTCACAAAAAAAAAGTTATATGAACGAGCCAGCTACATCCAAATGAGAGAGTCGATGATGTTATTCACTCACTATTTCTTTTGTTTTTTTTTATTGTTTGAAATATGAAATATTTTGATTTTCTCGTCATTGTCATGTGAAATGAAGTTTCATTCCTCCCTGAACACGTGGAATTCCATTATTTTAACATTTTGTGCTTCAGGCAAGGAAGTCCTAATCGTCAAATTCGTAAATATTGAAAAATTGTATAATTCAAACAATACAAAAGAAATGGTGACTGAGTGACATCAACTCTCTCATTTGGATGTAACTGGCTCGTTCATATACATGTAACTGTTTTGTTAAAAATAAGCGAAACTTTGAAATGTCACAACTTTCTTATTTTACATCCAATTTTGATGAAATCTTCAGCATTGTGCTTGTCTGATTTTTCTCTATTGATTCAAATCAACATTTTTTGAGGTGGACTTGACCTTCAACTTTATTTGTACGAAAAGACGTTAATTGAAAGTTTACCGTCGCAGCGCTTGTTTATCTCCGCCACTCTTGTTTACCTCCGCAGCGCTTGTTTACCTCCGCAGCTCTTGTTTTCATCCGCAGCGCTTGATTACCTCGATCGGCCGTTTCTTCACGTCGATGGTGGATTATTTTCCTTGCGTCGCCTTGGCGAAAAAGATGAAATAGTAAGAATTACAGCATGCGTGTTTATTATTTCCCATTCCGCGGCGATTGTTGAACAATATTCCAACCAAGATTTTTCCGACTTCGCCGGGAATTCTGTCATGCATTTTTTTTCAAAGATGATTCGCAAAATGGGGGTGCGGCCTTCACGCCGGCAAATATGGTATTATTAAGCAACGGTTTTTGTTCACCAACAAATGAATAAAATATGTTGGCAGGCATTAAAGAAAACAATGTCCTACGGCGCATCATAAATCCGCAACACGAAAGACGTCCTTTGCAAAGAACACCCCCCCCCCCATGAGAATCAGTTTTTGATCTGAGAGGAACGACGTACGAGACGCGCGCTGCAAGAAAAACTCGTTTTTCATCTTGAGCCATCGTGCGGGCTTGCGGGCTGGATATATAACAAGTGGAATGCCTCTGGCCGTCTCACCTGCATCACGCGGTTCAATATAGCAGCAGTGCTGACTTTGAATACTACTCTAACTTGCACAAGATGTTCAGTGATACATGGTTACTCTTATGTCCACTTTTTATGAACTAGACCAATAAACTTACAGAGATATGATGGTTATTCAACAAAAAACACCAACATGGCCAAAGTTCATTGACCTTACATGACCTTTGACCTTGATCATGTGACCTGAAACTCGCACAGGATGTTCAGTGATACTTGATTACTCTTATGTACAAGTTTCATGAATCAGATCCATAAACTTTCAAAGTTTTGATGGTAATTCAACTGATACACCCACTTCGGCCAAAGTTCATTGACCTTTGACCTTGGTCATGTGACCTGAAACGCGCACAGGATGTTCAGTGATATTTGATTACTCATATGTCCAAGTTTAATGAACTAGACTAATAAACTTTCAAAGTTATGATGGTAATTCAACAGATACCCCCGATTTGGCCAAAGTTCATTGACCCTAAATGACCTTTGACCTTAATCATGAGACCTGAAACTTGCACAAAATATTCAGTGATGCTTGATTACTATTATGTCCAAGTTTCATGAATCAGATCCATAAACTTTCAAAGTTATGATGGGAATTCAACAGATATCCCCAATTCGGCCAAAGTTCATTGACCCTAAATGACCTTTGACCTTGGTCATGTGACGTGAAACTCATGCAGGATGTTCAGTGATACTTGATTAACCTTATGTCCAAGTTTCATGAACTAGGTCCATATCTTTTCTAAGTTATGATGACATTTCAAAAACTTAACCTCAGGTTAAGATTTCAATGTTGATTCCTCCAACATGGTCTAAGTTCATTGACCCTAAATGACCTTTGACCTTGGTCATGTGACATGAAACTTTAATAGGATGTTCAGTAATACTTGATTAACCTTATGGCCAAGTTTCATGAACTAGGTCCATATACTTTCTAAGTTATGATGTCATTTCAAAAACTTAACCTCAGGTTAAGATTTGATGTTGACGCCGCCGCCGCCGCCGCCGCCGTCGCCACCGCCGCCGTCGGAAAAGCGGCGCCTATAGTCTCACTCTGCTTCGCAGGTGAGACAAAAATGGATCTAAAGAAAAGTGAAATAACTTCTTATGCAAGGTGACAGAAAATTCAAGACAAGATTTTAATCCAAGGATGAGCATGCAGGGTTTAAATATAAACGCCCGACGACGTGAGTAAAGTGCGCGGACAGACCCGTTCGTACCATGCTGAGGCTTTATGACGCACCCCGGTAAAATGACCGACTACGACGCACCTATTCTCCATGCTCTGACTGACCAATTGCCTCCATGACGGTACCCTGAGTCACGAATTTGTTGGTAAATTGGGACCTTTCGCAATCATCACGGACGCTAGTATTAGGGTCCCCTAACACAAAAGTTAACGCTTAATCATACACTTGATTTTTAAGATTGATTGTGCATTACAGTCAATAGAATCAAACGTAGGAAACTGCTCTACGATCAATGCTAAGCTTTGTGTACCAGGGGGGTTACAGGCCCTACAAATCTGCTTTTCGTGTGCAAAATCCCTTTCCGCGACACCCGTACCGCATACATGCATATTACGACTGATGGCTGGAGATATTCAAAATGCAGGACCTAAAATAGATTTATGACATGGAGAAGAAAGTGGTTTTTCAAACAAATCGAGAACAAATTGAGTGAGGAAAAACTTACTGAATTAAGGCTTAAATATAGATCATTACAGTCCATCGAATCGATATTACATTTAATGTGGATTATTGGTGGATCACTGGCAATTGATTTCATGGATAAGATCAACCTCTCCAGCCGAACATTTCGCATGCGTTGATATGTACACATCATATGCGATACCTTTGAACTCGTTTCCTTTTGTTTCTTTTGTTTCTTTGTTTCTTTTGTTTACTCCTTATACACAAACGATATGCCTCTCGCACACGATGTGAGGGGCATTATGTTTTACATTCCCCAGAAATGGGGATTAGATTCAAATTCCGGGGGGACCACTTCCATTGATGAGTGGATACCAGGCACGACCATGGGGTTTCGAAAAGTACCCTAAACATGCTAAACAAGGGAAGCAATTCTTTTCCAGATTATGAAAATGCATCTCTTAACAAGTATTTGGCTTGTGAAACCCTACAAGTATTGAATATATATCCCTTATTTCAGCATTTTAAACATCGTTTTGACACCCTTATAACGTTACATAGGCCTATATACGTAACGTACCTGCCTACTCTGTCCCCTTTTACGGGTGGTCGCTACTGGTATCCACTAATCAATGGAAGTGGGCCCCCCGGGCGGCCTCTCGAGCTCTAGGAGGAGTCAAATGTGGCTTTGGAAAGTCGTCCTCAATCGGATAAATCGCTGTTACCATAGTAGCAACCAGAATTTTGCACACGAAACGCATATTGAATGTTTCCGTCGCAGATGCGAAACGAAAAAAAAATCTCATGTCACACAATTTGCATTGCAGGACTGAGTGTTACGACCATGATGACGGGCCCAAAAAGTCCCTTCCAAAGTCAACGACCGTTGTAAATAAGCGTTCGCGTCCTCAAACGAAAGGTCGGGAATGACCCACCCATGACGCACCATTCCCGGGGGGTCGAGGGGTGCGTCTTACAATTGATAGGTGAACATGGTTAAACTATGACACACTTTTAGTTGTAAATTCAAATCATGATACACTCTCAAATACACAATCAATTGATGATACACTCTCACTCAATGACACTCTTTTGATACAAATTAAAATGGTTAATACTTTCTCCAATTAAGTCAAATGATGGCACGCTAAGATCTATGAGCAAGAGTGTCGCTAAAGCGAGCACATAATAAGCCCGCCTGGTCAAGCAACGTCTGACCTAAAAAATAAATAGAATTCCTGGGATCTATGCTAGTATCACACACACCAAATTATATGAGCCTATGTTAAGTTCAACTAAGATTATTGCGTTATCAAGGACTTCAGAAGGGTAAGATGAAAACAAGTCACTGTGATCTTAACCTTTGACCTCAGGCTTCCTGGGATCATAGCTCCGCTATTGTCCGGATGCGACCATGCAAAAGCAAGCAGCCGACAATATAGCATACGATTTCCATAGTGTATCAAAATACGATCGACGCCCGCAGTCAACATTTTTCTAACTTCCAGCAAACGCCTCGTCATATTTGTTCCAGAGTCCAACATCACTTTTCTTCTTAATTATGGGTGCCAGAGATAGATGTGCTGTCTATAGCTGCAAGAATTACCACAGATTTTACGAAGTGCAACCTAGCTTGTTTCATTTTCGCGCACTGTCTGTGCGTATTGTGAGCTGTGCAGCCAGTGTTTCCACAGCTCAAAAATAAATTTCCCGAAACTGAATCACAAATTTCCTGAAAGTCATAGATATTTCCTGGAATTTTCAAGTTTGATTTTAAACGAAAATCGGGCAATAATACAGCGAGCCTAAATTCGGTCTAGGTGGCCAAAATCAAGGATTTTAGCATTTTTTTTGTTCACGCCCTCTTAAAAAAAGGAACAAAATTAGAAATTCGAGCGCGGAGCGCGAGCGGAAAATTTTGAGCTACATATGGCTGTAAAACATTAATAAAATGTAACCTGAATATCATGAATATTGATAGTTTCTACGTTTAATTGTTGTTTAATTGTAATTTTCATATTTCCCGAAATTTCCTGGAATAATTTCATTTCCCGAACCGTTCCTGGAAAAACTCAAAATTTCCTGAAATTTCCCGAATTTCGGGAAGAGTGGAAACACTGTGTGCAGCTGTATCCAGTGCATAGTGCGCTTGTATGCATGGACTGCGAGCACTCTCCGCCCAGGGACGGTGTACATCGGCGAGGTGGAGGAAAGTCTCGGAATTCCAAAGAATGATGATCAATAAAACAAACTCTGCAGAAGATTATAGCTGTGTTTTCTTTTTCTCTCCACAGACACATAATTATTGCATGTAATTCAGGATCATGGCCGGATTTTCTGGTTCTATTAGTAGTCTGGTCCCGTTATATAATACTGCAAATGCAAAATAAAGAATGCTCGGGTCTATGGCATTATCAAATGTTATTCAGAGATTTATTCAAGCTTTATTGTGCATGTCAGTCCTATATATACATGTATATCTATATATATAATAAGCTAGTGTATATGTAATATATATATATATATATATATATATATCCTCAAAAGAAGTTTGGAAATCTGACTTTGATCGATATTCCCTCCTCGGTTTTAGTAAATATCAAAGTGTAATTAATATTAATGAATAGAGAGCATTTAATTCCCTTTAAAATGATACCATACATGATATGATTATGGTTCACATGGATGTGCAGTGTCTTGAAATGTGGGGCAAGGTCGCAATTCGAAAGTTGCAAAATGTGGTGATACGTACGCGTGGGTTTCTCAGCGGTTTCTTTTAATTATTTTCATGAAAGTGAAAATTAATGCAATACTACAGAAGTAGAATTATGAAATACATATGCGCGTGGACTAAGCCTTGTTAGTTTATTGCAGTCACTATATTGACATGAGTACACATGTATAATAATTATGTTTATATTTCTATCGAGGTTTTTACCTGACTGCTAAGAAAGCACGAATGCCTGTGAGCAAACAACCAGGGACCGACAGCTTAAGGACCTCTCCGAGGGACCTAATAATGAGGATAAATTGGGGTGTATTGTAATGGTAGTTTGCAATAACAGGTCCTTCCCAAATTCGTGCTGATTTATTCTATGAATATACTTAAAAACAATAACATAACTACCTATAGTAAATAATCTGCTCTGTGTTTTGTCTCTGATCTCATGATTTAAAGGGGTCATTATGAAAGATTTCTGCCTAAATGAGACAGAAAATCGTGTACAACTCTTGAAGGCACACACAGGTCACGGAGTGACCCTGAGTGCAAACAGCTGACTGTGTTACAACTTAAGGTGGTGTCACACCTTGGCGTTTTAGACAGCGTATGCCCGACGTATCAAAATTTCTCTAAAACGTCGGCATACGCTGAACTTTGATATTTTTTTCAACTCTTGGCGTATACTTAGCGTATTCATAACGAGTTGGACGTATACATAACGTATTAGTAGCTTATATCGAACGCTTCGTTAACTTATAAGTAACGTATTCCAACGAATGCTTAGCGTTTTGCTGGCGTACACAACTTATGCCCTACGATAGCCTAACTTACGCATAGCGTGCGGCAGCGTATCGCTGACGAACACGTGTCGTAGCATATAAAAAGCTAGGCTGCCGCTCGACTATTCAAATCATAACCGCACGATACATCACCGTATCAACACCACCGCCATGCCGAAGAAAACTCCTGTGAACCCCACCTTTATATACCAATTCCTATAAACGTTGTCAATACGTCATTATACGGTAGCTGTAAGTTATAAACACGTTCAGTGAGTGTTGTGGTCGTCCGGAGCACGTCTTCATACGTCAATATACGTTGGAGTTAAGTTACACATACGTTCAAAGCACGTTACTCATAGGTTAGAAGTAAGTTTTAGGGTACGCTGGACATTATCTCGACGTACATCGACTTATGAGTAACTTACGAGTAACGTGTGTCAACGTGTATCATTGATCGCGTAACTTGCCTCCAACTTATGGCCCGCGTATGCGGGACGTATGAGCCTTACGCTGGCATACGTCGAAAATTTTGTGCTTGCACAAAAATTTTCGACGATCTCGCCGTATGACGACGTATACCAGCGTGTTTTAGCGTACTCTTAACGTATGCAAAACTTACCCGTAACGTATTCAACGTACACCAGCGTATTCGCCAAATTCCTCATACGTCGGGCATACGCTGTCTAAAACGCCAAGGTGTGACAGCGCCTTTAGGGGTGATAAATTTTCACAATAGGGGTGATCAAACTCACTGGAGGGACTTTACTCACTCACCATTTCTTTTGTTTTTTATTGTTTGAATTATACAATATTTCAATTTGTACGAAATTGATGATTAGGACCTCATTGCCTGAAGCACAAAATGTTAAAATAATGGAATTCCATGTGTTCAGGGAGGAATGAAACTTCATTTCACATGACAATGACGAGAAAATAGATATATTCATATTTCATATAATATAATACAAAAGAAATAGTGAGTGAGTGATGTCATCAACTCACTCATTTGGATGTAACTTGCTCGTTCATATAACTATTTTGTTGAAATAAGCGAAACTTTAAAATGCCATAACTTTCTTATTTTACATCCGATTTTGATGAAATTTTTGGTGTTATGCTTGTTGAATTTTTCTCTTTTTATTCATATCAAGTTTCTGTTGGGGACTTGTGGAATATGACGCGTTAGCGGTACGGAAAAAAAACACGCGACCCGGCAGGCTTGGCCGCGATCGCCATGGGTAGCCGAGGCAGCAACTATGGTGGCCCTGAAGGGACATCGCATATAGACCAAATCGCCAATTTCGTCGTGAATATCAAATTGACGACGAAATTCATGACGAAATTGGCGACGTCGTGAATTTCGTCGCCAATTTCATCGTGAATATTCGCGATTTGGTCTATATGCGATATCCCTTCAGGGCCACCATAAGCAACACCTTAATGCAAAGTCAATGAATGTTCATGCTCTGTGAAAATAGGATGTTATGATCTTTTGTTTTATCCAGTCTAACGTTAGCTCTGTTTTTGAGGATGAGACGCAGGCGGAGCCCGTTTAGGTCAAGAAAGGGGGGGGGGGGTCGGATTCCCCCGCGGTGTTGTATAGGATCGATCAGTACCGACGGAAATGCAAAATCAGTACAATGGACGCGGACTGTTAGAATACCCAGGCCGGGGGTTCCCTAAATACGGGCAGCGAACATGGGGTTTCGAAAAATACCCTAAACAAGGGAAGCAATTCCTTTCCAGATTATGAAAATGCATATCTTAACAGGTATTTGGCTTGTGAAACCCTACAAGTATTGGATATATATATCCCTTTTTCAGCATTTTAAACATCGTTTTGACACCCTTATAACGTTACATAGGCCTATACGTAACGTACCTGCCCACTCTGTCCCCTTTTACGCGTGGTCGCTCCTGGTATCCACTAATCAATGGAGTGTCCCCCCCCCCCCGGCGGCCTCTCGAGCTCTAGGAGGAGTCAAATGTGGCTTTGGAAAGTCGTCCTCAATCGGATATATCGCTGTTACCATAGTGGCAACCAGAATTTTGCACACGAAACGCATATTGAATGTTTCCGTTGCAGATGCGAAACGAAAAAAATCTTATGTCACACAATATGCATTGCAGGACAGAGTTTTACAACCCTGATGACGGCCCAACAAGTCCCTTCCTAAATCAGCTACCGTTGTAAACAAGCGTGCGCGTCCTCAAACTAAAGGTCGGGATTATGAGTACAATGGATGCGGACTGTGGGAATACCTAAGCCGGGGATTCCCAAAATATGGGCAGCGAACAGGGCAAAAAAACAAATAATTAACAATCTCAAAATAACGAAGCTCTCAAAAATAGTTTGTACTATATGTAATCGGTTTTCAAAGTGGGGGGGGGGGTGACCATGTAAAAATCACAATCATATGGTCATTTATACGTTTTTGTACACGGTTTTGGAAAAAAAGGGGGGAGCTAAAGCCCCAAAGCCAACACCCCCCCCCCCCCCGCTTCCGCGGCCCCGGGTAATTACGTAACAGGTAAGCTACGTTCGTGCGACGTAGGCCGACCGCTCGGTCCACTCACATTGCATGGGCGCCTGCATGGGCCTGGGCAATTAACGCAATACAATGCAATACTTGCCACCTTTCGCAATCCTCACGGACGCTAATATTTAGGGTCCCCTAACACAAAAGTTAACGCTTAATCATAAACTTGATTTTTAAGAGTGATTGTACATTACAGTCAATAGAATCAAACGTAGAAAAGTGCTCTACAATCAATGGTAAGCTTTGTGTTACAGGGGGGGGGTTACAGGCCCTACAGATCTGCTTTTCGTGTGCAAAATGCTTTCCCTCGATATCCGCATCATACATGAAGTACATTGCGACTGATGGCTGGAGATATCCGAAGTGCAGGACCTAAAATAGATTATGACATGGATAAGAAAGTGTTTTTTCAAAAAATTGAGTACATATTGAGTGAGGAAAAGGTTACTAAATTAAGGCTTAGATATAGATCATTACAGTCCATCGAATCAATATTGCATTTAATGTGGATTATTTTTGGATCTCTGGCAGTTGATTCCATGGGTCAGATCACCTCTCCAGCCGAAACCATTTCGCATGCGTCGATTATGTACACGGCATGCATACGTGCGGTTTTTTTTTCTTTTGTTCACTTCTACACAAACGATGTGCCTCTAGCACACAATGTAATGGGCATTAGGCCTATGCTTTACTATCCCCAGAAATGGGGGATTAGATTCGAATTCCCGAGGGGAACCACTTCCATTGATGAGTGGATGCCAGGCAAGACCATGCGGTTTCGAAAAGCACCCTAAACAAGGGAAGCAAGGCTTTTCCAGATTATGAAAATGCATCTCTAACAAGTATTTAGCTTGTGAAACCCAACAAGTATTAAAACATATCCTCACTTTCAGTATTTTTAACATCGTTTTTGACACCCTTATTACATTGCATAGGCCTATACGTAACGTACTTACCCACTCTTTCCTTTTTTACGCGTGGTCGCCACTCTTCAATGGAAGTGGGCCCCCCGGGCGGCCTCTCGAGCTCTGGGAGGCACCAAATGTTGCTTTGGAAAGTCGTCCTAAATCGAATATATCGCTGTTGCCATAGTAGCAATCAGAATTTTGCACACGAAACGCAAATTTCAATGTTTCCGTTCCAGATGCGAAACGAAAAAAAATCTCATGTCACACAATTTGCATTGCAGGACAGAGTTTTACGACCATGACGACGGGCCCAAAAGTCTCTTCCAAAGTCAACTAACGTCGTAAATAAGCGTTCGCGTTCTTCCCACGAAAGAACGGGACTAGTAAAAAATGGATGCGGACTGTGGGATTACCAAAGCTGGGGATTCCCCAAACATTAATAGCTCCATGCCCAAAATATGGGCAGCGAAAAGGGCCAATAAGCAAACAAAAAAAATTAAAAATAAAGAAACTCTCAAAAATAAATTCATGTAGTATCTCAGAAATAAGAAAGGAAGAAAGAAGGAAGAAAAGAAGAAAGAAAGGAAGAAAGATAGAAAGAAAGAAACAAAGAAAGAGAGAAAGAAAGAAAGAAAGAAAGAAAGAAAGAAAGGAAGGAAGGAAGAAAGAAAGAAAGAAAAGAAAAAAGAAAGAAAGAAAGAAAGAAAGAAAGAAGAAAGAAAGAAAGAAAGAAAGAAAAAAGAAAAAAAAGAAAGAAAGAAAGAAAGAAGGAAGGAAGGAAGGAAAGAAAGAAAGAAAGAAAGAAAAGAAGAAAGAAAGAAGGAAAGAAAGAAAGAAGGAAGGGATTAAGGAAGGAAAGAAAGAAAGGAGGGAGGGAAGTCCCCCATATTAGCTCCCCTAACTTTACCTTCAAAGGTAAAGCTCGCCTTTACCTTTAACTTTACATTTTCTTCTCCATAAAAAGTTATACATCAATTTATCAAGTTCCTGAAATATCGAATGTGGAATTTGATTAAGTGACGTCATGAATATCAACTTAGGGTATATGAAAGTTTTAACCATTGGTATTTTAAGGTTAGATCTCTTTGTTTCCACCACGAGAGGAAGTTATTGATTTACTCAAAATTTCTTTACAGTTCATACAATCTTTTACATTAATGTCTAAGTTACAAAATACCCATAATACTACTTTTCCGGAAGGGGGTACCCCCTGGGTTTTCTTGATCAGCATTGCCTCGTGATATTACATACATGTACATATGTATTCGTTATTAATTTTCAATCAAGGTACACTTGCAAAACTTTCAAAAATTATTTCTAAACGGTTCATTGAAATAGGATTTTTAACAAAAAGGGTAATGTCATCTGCATAAAGAACTTGCTTCACTTCTGTGTCTCCAATTGGAAACCCAAAACCAAATTATCATTTCGTCGTCGCACGCACCACGAACCGTCCTCTCTGCGCACTTCGATGCGAAAGTTACTTTTTCAGAAAAGGCATTTAAAGAAAAGTTTTTTTTAAACCAGCAATAAGTGCACCTACAAGGAGAGCAAATTATTTACCAGTGTCTTCGTTAAAAAGTTCAGGTTCCAAAGTTTCATCCCGTATCTTTACATTTTCGTGAAGTTAATTATTTACGCCACAGTGGGCCGGCAACGTAACAGAGGACGGTTCGTGGAATAGATACAGTGCGCTTAACTTTCGCATCGAAGTGCGCAGAGAGGACGGTTCCTGGTGCATAAGTGTTTCAATACAAATAATAAACAAATAGGGAGATAATGGATCTCCTTGTCTTACTCCCAGGCCTACTTATTCATATTATCATCTATTAACCTTATGGCTTCACCTATATTTCTATTTTCCGTATAACCAACTTGATCTGGTGAAATTATTTCATCCAGAACATATCTTTTATTCGTGTTGAAAGGACTAAAGAATTGTACGGTCTACGTTCAAAATAGATGTTGATCTATACACACAAAAAAAAAGTAAGTCCCCCCTAAATCAAATTGCTGTAACTTTTGAACCGAATTATTTTGTGATATATTTCATGGGTGTTTCCTATACTCATTAAGCAACTCCTGGGGAAAAATGAGATTGATCGGTTGAGTCATGCATGAGTGATTAAAGATCGAATTAAAAATGACCATTTTTGAAAGTCACAAGAGTCATTTTTCGGATTGTGCAGATACAAAGTAGGGCAAAAAATAGTTTTTAGGAGAATTTTATGGTGTTATGCTGTTTTACTATCCATCATTTAACCACTCATTTAACCAAATTTTGATATCGTATGTTCATGGTTGAGTGAGCACGATGTATTACAGGGGCCGCAGAAGCGGGGGGGGGGGATGGGGGCTGGGTGGCTTCAGCCCCCACTTTTTCCCATAAGCAAGTATAAAAATGTAATACGATTGTGATTTTTGGCATGGTCAGCCCCCCCCCACTTTGTAAACTGCTCTTTGGCTCCTGTATTGTGACGTATCATCATAGGGGTTTTTTGGTAGTATGTTCTACAATTTGTTAGATCATGTTAAAATTTAAAAATGTTGATGGCTCTCCCGATTATAGGCCCCTCCCCCATTTAACATTCTGGATCCACCACTGATCTGTCCATACATTCAACTGATCCTGAGAAATTGTTAGGAAAAGAATACATTTATGCAGTATAAAGAGTATTCATTCCTAAGTTTTCGAATGTGCTCGCTCAACCATGAAAATGGTTAAAATTCGGGAAATGTTTGGTGATAGAAATGATGGATGATAAAACAACAGCAATTAAAGACACATTTGAAATCAAATTTGTCCCCAATATTCACTTTATTTACCCTTTAAAATGAGTCTGTGACATTGAAAATACCAATTTTCCCATTTTGATACGTGCTCACTCATCCATAAAGAAACAAATCGATTTCATTTTTGCACAGAATTCTGCCCATAGGTTGATAAACATTACTGCCAAACGACATTGCTAAAAACAGCCTTGAAAAAAAGTTCCACCATATTGAACAAGGGGTTAAGTATGCTTAAACATATGCACCCATAATGTACACAAGTCTATGAGAGAGGAAGTCAAAATTTTAACAAATATGAAATGACGGTTTGTTTCACGGACGGTTTTTGTTACTTCTGCCAAGTTATTTCATGAAACTTCGCACATGGCTTCAGAGTAACACTATCCAAAAGGTGCGCACACTAAAACAACCATTAGATACGGTACAGAGTGGGGCCAAGGCCTTGAACTTTCTTCTCATTTGCATAATTTTCGAATATTGTGTGCTCACTGATGCATTAAACATCGGGATTTTCATAAAAATCAAATTTACTGTGCAAGGAGTTTTATGACAGATATCCATAGTTACAAATTGCATTTTTTCCAATAACGTAAAAAAAGAGCTAATCACATTCCACGTGTTCATTCAAGCGTAAATGTTTAATTTGACACCTTTGAATCATTGAAGCATGTTAATTGGTCATGAACATAACGAAAAAATTGAGAAAATATCATTTTCAGTTACCCAAATGAAGCAATACTTGCCTACGATATTTGAAAATCGCATTTTTTGTTTCAAATAAATGTTCATTGAACCGTGAAACGATGAATATTGTTGAAGATAGTCTTCCCCAAAATAACTGTCATCATATTCTAGCATTTTTATTGATAGAAATGTGTAAAAATCCAATTATAGCAAATTTGGACTTGAGTTTATTCAACCGTGAAATTTAGCTTAAAAAAAGTTGTATCGTCTTTTAGAAAGTACCTTTTACAAGCCTTCTGACTATTTTTCATGATGAGAATGTGGAATTAGTTCCAATAAAATGGAATCAAAGTCATGATATTTTGCTTGTGACTTTTGAAAAGTGACATTTTTGCCTTCTGACGGTGCTCACTGAAGCATGACGTAAGATACGTCCACAGCATTTACTCAGAGGGTAGCTTATAAAATTACCTACACGCTCATGTAAAAATATATCAAAAACTCACATTGGTTCGGAAATTATTGATGTTTGTTCAGGGGGGACTTACTTTTTTGTTGTGTATATATATATGTATATATATATATATAAGAATTTTTGATGGATTCTTACCCTTTTCCTCCCCCGCCTGTAACGCCACTTGTATTCGGGTTCTTGCGTCTCTCTCGAGTCTTCGGGATCGTGGGTCTCCGAAGATTCTCCCTCGCTTTCACAATCACGTTCGTCGATATCTGCATTAGATACGATTGATTTCCGTCATCGCTGGAGTCTTCTTCCTCCTCCTCCTTATCCAATTTTCATGATTTAGAAGGGTGAGAGTTTTGTAGTAACGACGCAGTGTATGATGTAGCAGTTATCCAAATTGTCACAATTTCCATGTAAGGAATGAATATGAATATCGCCTCTGTGTATGTAAAGTGGTTAGATAGCAATTTGTCGACTACTTCCTCAAAACGTAATATGAGCAATACGAATCGTATTCGTGTATACTCAAGGTCAGGTGTAAAACTTCTAACAGTTCACTCATGCGGGTGTCCTTTGGAATCTAATCAAATATTCTTTTGTTATGAATGCTTTGGGTCTTTCCACCGCAGTAGACATCATAATTCAATACAAATGTATTTACATTGCAGTCACGCAAGACCTGAAGCCTCAAGGGAGGGGCATGCAAATCTAGGAAGGGTGGAGTGAAATGGAGGGGGTCATGTCAGGTAATTGGATATGAGTTTTCTGGACACGCCCTCACAAATCATGATGGGTATTTATGACCCATTCCAATTCAATTCATGGGAGTTCAGTATTATACTCCCTTATTTTCTATTATTGTCATTAGGTTGTCAGTTTCGTAAGGGATCAATGGGGGTGTCATTTATACAAGTACACCATGCTCGTTAATCGAATTTCAATAAAAGAGTTTTTAATCTTCCCTCGAACTCAGCTAGAGTTTGTGTTGATCATAATTACACTCGCACCCCAGCACTGGACCTACGCCGAAAATTCTTTAAAAATCAACAAATATTTGGTGACAATTTAGCTAGACACCCATGAATGAACACCTCGTCATCTACATCAAGGGCCGCGGAAGCGGGGGGGGGGGGGGGGGGGGGGGGGGGGCTTTTTTCCAAAACTGTGTACAAAAACGTAAAATGACAATATGATTGTGATTTTTTTGCATGGTTAGCTCCCAAAACAGTTATTTTTCTAACAAAATAGGCTATTTACTACATGTACAACAACATGATATAACAAAGGGAAGGGGGGGGGGGGGGACTGACTTCGACACCCCCACCCCCATGAGAGGATCAGGCCTTGATGTGCCAACATTTTGTTTTATGTAGCTGATAAAGAAAAGCCTACTCTTAAATCTACAAGACGTTAAAAAGCGGAGATAATTGCATTTAATTTTAAACTACCGGTAAACATTATACATCCATGTATTATACATGTTATACGTATTAGTCTAAGGAAATGCCTACAAAAAGCAACATTTCTGATATTGAAGAATTCAAGTTTGACACCTTATAAATTCGTTAAACAAAATGATACAGACTTGAAATTTCATACACGTCATAATAGTATATCAGTTAAGTTTTCCGGAATATTTCAAGGTAATTGATTCATTTTTCTTAGAATTATGTAAATTCATGTATTTGCAAAATTTTCAATTTTTGGGAAAAAATTACCAAAAAAGCAGTTTTCTACTTAAAATCTCAGCTAAATGACCTACTTATCCCCCATAAATGGTATCAAATTGTAGGAAATTTAATTGGCTTTCATACGACACTAATTTCATGGCAATTGAATGCTTGTGTCAAAATCTATGGACGAATATTCAAATTTTATGAAAATTTGGCGGCCATTTTGAAAAATGGCCGCCATTCCACTTGTTGAAGAATTAACAATTTATCCAATTGGTAATTAAACGAATTACCCCATGCAAGTATACCGTAGTTCAGATAAGGTAGTATAAGTGTTGAGTATAAACCTTTTAAAATATGCATAGGAAATGACGATTTTAGTTTATTGATTACCCCAACATTCCTCGCAAGCGTTTTATTTAAATTCAAATTATGCTCTATCCAAGAAAGCTTATTGTCATTAATAAGACCAAGAAATTTTAACGAATCAACTATATTTATACAGCATTATTAGTGTAAAAATTACCGGGTAACTGTGAAATAGAATTACTGAAAAACATACCTTGAGTTTTATTAGTTTATTAGCGCATATCCATTCTGCGACAAGTCTGAGTTCAATATTAACTGTTTCTAACAGGATATTTGGATTTTTATGGGAAAAGAAAACGGAAGAATCATCTGCGAATAAAGTAAATGACAGGACCCGAGAAGAGTTTTGAAAGTCATTCATATACAAAATAAAAAGTAAAGGTCCAAGGAGAAATCCCTGAGGGACATCACAAAGTAGCTGTTTAAAAGACGAATTAACTCCCTTAATAGAAACGAATTGAGAGGTTCCTATGAGATAGCTTCTAAACCACTCCAAGGCCTTCCCACGGATACCGTAGTGAAAGAGTTTATACAGTAATATTTGATGGTCAATAATATCGAAGGCCCTGGAGAGGTCCAAAAATATTCCGAGTGTATGACAATGATCATCGTTAGCGGAAGCAACATGGTTAACGAATTGTAAAATTGCATGAATCGTGGAATGTTTTTGTCTGAAACCGAATTGCGAATCTGCGAAAACATTATTACTTACAAAGAACGACATAGTACGATCAAAAATAAGTTTTTCTAACACTTTAGAAATTGACGATAGCAGTGATATTGGCCTATAATTATTGGAGTCTAAAGGATCACCTTTTTCAATATCGGAATAACTTAAGCGATTTTCATTGCATCGGGTACAACACCTTGACTTATAGATAAATTGAAAATGTGCTCTAGAGGTTCAGTAATTTCATTTATGATATGTTTCAGCAAAAAATTACTGACTTCATCATATCCCATAGGCCTACTTGGCTTGTCTTTCATATTTTTCACAATTCGTAAAGTTTCTGATGAATTGGTTGAATTGAAAAATATTGAATTCTGATTTTTGTTCTTCAAAAAATTATGAAAACTTTTTTTTACGTTAAGAATTTTCTTAGCCAAATTTGGTCCGATGTTTGCAAAGTATTCATTAAAGTGATTGGATATAGATTCATTCTCATCTAAAACTTTATTTCCCTCACGGATTTGGGTTATATCTTTAATAAGACTCTTCCTATTTAAAGCATTATTTATTATACCCCATGTTTCTTTTATGTTGGACCTTTTCTTTTCAAACTGATTACAATAATATTTCCTTTTCTCAATCCGTAAAATTCTTGTTAATGTATTTTTATATCTATTATATTTCTCACGACGTTTTGGAGTAGGATTTGCTTTAAGTTTGTAATATATTGTTTTCTCTGTTAATGGATCTCAGTATAGACTTGGAAACCCATGGGTTACGGAGTTCGTGTTTGTAATTTGAAAACTTACACTTCTCCAATGGAATACACTCATCAAGGGCGTCTTTTAGAATGTTATTAAAATTGTTATAGGAGCCTTTAATATCATTATTATCCAACACCTCTGACCAATTTGAAGTTGAGTTGAGTTTCTCTTTTAAATTATCAATTTCAGGAACCGTAAATTTCCTTATCATTTTTGAAGGAGGAGGCAGTTTTGTAGTACCTAAAAAACTATCAATTTTGCAGAAAAACTGGGCAATGGTCCGAAATATCAGAGAGTATAATTCCTGATTCTACCTTAACATGATCAATATTTACAAATATATTATCAATAAGAGAACAAGAGTGTGATGATAACCGTGTAGGTTTTGATATTGCAGGAATAAATGAGTATATAAACTGTCATGATGAGAGATTTTAAAGGACAAGTCCACCCCAGCAAATAGTGGATTTGAATAATAAAAGAAAAATCCAACAAGCATAACACCGAAAATTTCATCAAAATCGGATGTAAAATAAGAAGTTATGACATTTTTAAGTTTCGCTTAATTTCACAAAACAGTTATATGCACATCCTGTTCGGTATATGCAAATGAGAGAACTGATGACATCACTCACTCACTTTTTCTTTTGTATTTTATTATATGAAATATGAATTATTCTAATTTTCTCCTCATTGTCCTGCGAGAAAGGTTTTATTCCTCCCTGAACATGTGGTATTACCATTCTTATAACATCTTATGGTTCAGTCAAGTTGGTCCTTTATGTCAAATTGGTAAACATTGAAATATTGAATAATTCAAATAATTAAAAATAAAAGAAGTAGTGAGTGATGGACATCACCGTCTCTCTTATTTGCATGTCACTGAGTTGTGTATATAACTGTTTTGTGAAAAATAAGCGAAACTTTAAAATGTCATAACTTTCTTATTTTACATTCAATTTTGATGAAATTTTCAGCATTATGCTTATTAGATTTTTCTCTATTGATTCAAATCAACATTCTTTTGGGTTGGACTTGACCTTCAAGTAGTTTGCTAGAATTCATATAGAAGGTAGCTTAAACATACTAATGTAAATGCGAGCACGCAGCGCCAGCTGATAAATTTTGACGATCAGACCTGAAAAGGAATATTTTGAGAACTTCATGGAATACATGAATAGAATAGGTACTTCAAACGAACCTTATTTCGTTTCCAGACTAACGAACCTTGGGAATTGCGAACCTTATATTGTTTTCGGACCAACGAACCTTCGAAACCACGACCCTTCGAAATTACGAACCTTCGGAATAACGAAGCGTCGGAATTACGAATATGCGTGTTTGTGTGATATGCATTTAGTTGTAAATTTTTGTAATTGGCTATAAATTGTTATAATAAAAACAGAATTAAAAAATGAATAAACATATAATTTCATATAATGAAATACTAAAGAACAAGTGGGACAGTGGCGTAATGAGCCAAATATTTTGAGGGGGCTCGATATATGGCGCATCGCGTAAAATTAATAAAATGGAGCGAGCGAAGCGAGCAAGCAAAAATTCGAGCATTTTTATTACAAAAAAGTCTGTGATAATATTCAGAAAATAATATTGTATTTCACCCTTATCCCTTTCATTTTATCCTTTTTTATCGGTAGTAAAAATTTTGGGGTCAAGAACCCTCCCCCCCCCCCTCATCCGTAGGCCAGTGAGTGGGGGAATATGACATCATTGGCTTCCTCAATTAATAAACATGAAGACATGCATACAGCATACTATCGGACAAACTTTTTCACCGAAATATATAATACCATTATTATTAGCTTTTTTCAAATTTTGATCAAATATCGGAGGTGGGGTTAGCACAGAGAGCCCCCTCCCCCAGTCTTTCTTTTTTCTTTTCTTTTTTTTTTGCTCTATAGACTACTAGATTTGAGTTCAAATTGTATTAGTAGATATTTTTTTTCCAATCGTCCTTGACACCAACCCCTACTTGAAAATGCTGGACCCGCCCCCGAACTTCTTAGAATCATATACCATGCCACTTTCAAATCCCTTCGACGGGCTTGAACAAAATTATTTGACGCTCATGCTGGCGGATATGAGATATATCTTTATTAAAGGGGAAGTTCACCCTGAAAAAAAAATATTGTACAAATATTGCATAAAATACAATTTAAAATTTGCGAAAGTTTGAGGAGAATCCAACAAAAAATAAAACGTGTTATTGGAATTTTAATTAATTGAATTTGGCCGTCGTGCGGGCAGCTTTCCTACATAACGTATGGGGCAAATCAATGAAATGCCATTTTCTCAGAAAATTGAAAATGGGTTTTATTGTACATTCAGTATATCAATACTGAATTCATTTCACCTGAACATAAAAGAAAAATAAGTCACCATGAATCATTAAAAACTATTTTTTTGCATTTCCTATTAATTCTAACTTTCTTAATATTTAATTGAGTTTTCCCAAAACCTTCACCAATACTTTTATATATATTTATTCATTCCTGCTATGTTTACAACAAACTTTTCGTCAGGGTGAACTTCCCCTTTAAGCACTCTGACAGCATGAACAGAATGAAGCCATGTCAATTAAAAACCCCATTAGTCGCCCAACAAATGACATTGGAAGGAAAGAGTAATATCAAATACTTAAACTTCCCTTTTGTCATGATTGTACCGACGTTTTCCAATTACGTATCCAAGTCATTTTTTAAATGGATTATTATTATCTTGGCAAGCTTAAATTAACTCGCAAAATGCGGGAATCTGACTGATGTTGCATTAGGCCTCACTCAGAGAGATATAATATACAACAGAGAATGGGTAAAAGCCAGGGGCGGATCCACGTTTCCAAGGGGGGGGGGGGGCAGTGGCGTACCTAGGATTTTCCACAAGGGGGGGGGGCAAAACCGGCCGCCAAAAAAAATTGAGAAGCAAAAAAAAAAAAAAAGGTTTTCAATCACAAATAAAGGATATTGTACCAGAAAAAAGTGACAACCAAAAAAAAAAGGTCTTCAAGCTCGTCAATGGGGTGGTGGGAATGAAGGTATTCAAGCTCATCAGGGGGGCAAAAAAGGTCTTTCAAGCTCGTCAGGGGGGCAGGGAAACGCCCTTTGCATGGGTTGTGACTTGTCAGGGGGGAGACTGCCCCCCCCCGTAGGTACGCTAGTGGGGGGGGGGGGCATTTGTGCAGGGAAATTTTGACAACAACAACAAAATAAGGTTTTCACTACCAAATCCAGGTCATTTTGTTCCAGGAAATAATTTGTTGGACGTGCCTCCCCCCAAAAGGGGTTCCTCACTTGCGTATATACATAACATATTCCTTTTTTTTGGGGGGGGGGGCACGGGCGGGTGTGACCCGACCCCCCCCCCCCCCTCTGACCCGTTACTGGTATAAGAAGAGCACGTTTGCGAAGGTATATTAATGAGACAAATATCACAAAGAAATCTGAACGTTCATTTAAACTCATTGGTGATCGGATTGAAAAATCTTTCCTAATATTGATTTAGATAAATACTCTGCTACGCTTGCATAAAGTAGTACATACTTGGCTGTCATAATGATAAAGATTGTAGATGATCCCTCTTAATTGTCTTACAGCAGCTAGCTCTGTACTAATCACTGTTTGATGGATCATATTAATATTACCACTCTCCTCAATTTTAAAATGACAGCTTTGTTAGTTATCGCTTCAAAATTGGCGTCTCTTTCATCCCAGCGACATTGAAAGAATGAGCATGTGGAAGTAGAAGCGACAATGGACCCGATTCGTCTGATGGCGTGGATGATGCGATTTTAATGAACTTGAAAACGAATGCACGAAACCACCCCCCCCCCCCCCTATATGTTTGGTACGTGTGCAGTGATGGCGCTGGTGATTTCGTCTGAGTAATTCCTAAACAGTGAATAATTAAAACTTTTAATCGTGGAACATTTTTCTACGATTGATTTGCCTTGGCTAATGTACTATTAATTGGAGAAATCAAGTGTACGATTAATTGTTATCTTTTGTATAAAGGTAATGAAGACCGATGGCTTAAAGTCCTCTCCGAGGAAACTGGTGATGAGGATATATGCCTAATTGCTAAAGGACGCTAGCGCACAAACATGGGAAAGTGGTAGCGGAGTTACCCGCGTCATCGAATTGCGAAACTCTCACTCTGTCGACTGAGGTATCTCGCCTCCTTGCTGTACCATCATCTGTGAGTAACATCACCATGAACATGTCTACAGCTTCAATATCATTCAATGTTTCGGCTACATCTTCTGATATGAACAACCCTACATTAATTGGAACATTTAACTTGATGTTCTTTTTTATGAACACGTTTCAGGAGCAGTATGTTTGTTCACTCTCTTATGCATCTTATTCCACAAGAACCTTCGGAGGCAGACCTATATTATTCCTTTCAACATTGTTCTTTGTGATTTCATCTCTGTTGCTACAAGATATTTCGGAGAAAGGGTAAGTGACTGTTGAGAAAAAAAACTATCTTGTCACAAAGCGATGAAAAAATGATTTAGAAAATGTTTTAATTTTTTTTAGGGGCCATAACAGAAGGGACAATCCTTAATCTCATCTTGTTTCTTTTTCTTTTTGTAGTTCATGAATTTTATTCCATGAGTTATTTTTGATGAGAGGAATTTCGACCTTTAATCATTCATTCATGGTTGACCATTGTGCCGACGAGAATGATGCTGATTACCGAGCTAAATAGCTAACGTTGGATCAACGTTGAAATCCAAAAACTCGAAGGACGTCGGAAGCACTAGCGCAAATCCTTGCGTCACACCTATTGCTTATAGGGGGATGATTTATTGTTCCATCCCCTCCCCCTTGATTAGAATGACTTCAGGAATTGCCGCCCGCGGTTGGAAGACACAGTTGTGTCAACGCTGGAGCAAAGTTGGATAAGGTATGTTGGAGTGTGTGTGTGTGTATTTGAGTTTTGCCAGACGTGTTTCAATCAGATATGATTATTTACGTCTGGGACCGACCTTTAACAACCATCCGAAAGACGTGACCAGGGGAGCGTTTCATGAAAGGACTTGTCGGACGTTTTATCCGACAAGTCTCATTTTATCCGACAGTTACTATAGAAACAGTGCCTCTCAGTCAATCAGAATCAAGGAAAGATGTCAGATCTGACATCTTGTCAGACAAAAATGTTGATGAAACGGTCCCCAGGGCTCGAACCTCTGCATCAATTTGTAACTTCCCCACAGCTAGGATTACAGGCACACGCCACAACGCCCAGTTGGAGAGTTGTTGGACAACCTATGGACCTATATGTCCATAGGTTGTCCATGGACAACCAGCAATAATGGGCCTACCATGTTGGCAATATTACTTGAAACTATAAGCATGATTAGGTTGGACCCTTGGTATCTCCATGGTTGAATAGTGGATGAACAGATGGCGATGGCACAACGTAGGAAGCTAGTTGTTGAAGAGCAGCTAGCTATTGGCGGTCAACGATGATATGTCATTGAAAAGATGTTTCGTTGGCATGCGGAGTCCAGGGGGCGTTTCATCAACATTTTTGTCCGACAAGTTGTCAGATCTGACATCTTTCCTTGATTCTGATTGGCTGAGAAGCACTGTAACTATAGTAACTGTCGGATAAAATGTGAATTGTCGGATAAAACGTCTGACATGTCCTTTCATGAAATGCTCTCCAGATCAACTTTAAAGGTCAGGTCCACCACAGGAAAATTTTGATTTGAATGAATAGAGAAAAATCAAACGAGCACAATGATGAAAATTTTATCAAAATCGGATGTCAAATAAGAAAGTTATGACACTTTAAAGTTTCGCTTATTGAAAAAAAGCCACAGTGACGTGCACAACCCAGTGGCATGTAAATGAGACAGTCGATGATGTCCCTCACTCACTATTTCTTTTGTTTTTTTTTATTGTTTGAATTATACAATATTTCATTTTTTACAAATTTGACAAATATGGACCAACTTGACTGAACCATATAGTATTAAACAGTGCTAATTCCATATATTCAGGGAGAAATTATTGTAGTTTACTTGACAATGAGGAGAAAGTAGAATATTTCATATTTCATGTAATAAAATACAAAAGAAATAGTGAGTGGATGATGTCATCAGTCTCCTCATTTGCATATTGACCACGATGTGCAACCGTTTGTGAAATTAAGCAAAACTTTAAATGTCATAACTTTCTTATTTCACATGCAGTTTTTGATGAACTTTTAAGTTTTATGCTTGTTGGATTTTTCTCTTTTTATTAAAATAGACTTTTTTTGTTGAAGTGGACTTGTCCTTTACAGGATTGATGTGGACAACATGGATGTGCACTCATGAACATTGATCACAACAGGAAGATAAACATTAAGGTCCGTATTCTGAAGTCAGGTTTAACTTAAACTCAGGTTTAAAGTTGTAGTTTAAGCATTTTAAGTATGGGAAGCCAAAAGTACCAAATTTTTTAACAAGTTGAACGTTTCTTGTGTTTACTGTGCTCTTTCCTGATTCATCGATGGTGAAGACAATCATCTATTTATACTTCCTAGACAATTATGAATGATTTGAGAGCCAAGTGAGCTGAAGTATGATATCTCAACTGTTAGTGATTTATGTAACAATTGGCTATCCATACTTAAACCACAACTTTAAACCTGAGTTTAAGTTAAACTTGCTATCAGAATACGGGCATAAATGTTTTAATATCTTTATGCAATCCACCGTGCAAGGTTTTCGGAAGATTAATGTCACTTAAATGAGATTCATAGCCTTTTCAGTTATTGCACATGCCCAAATACCTAATTGTCTATAAAAGAATTTTAAAAATCTTTGAAAAAATCAGAAACAATAGGTTACAAATAGTCATGAGGAAGAGAAATTAAAAAAAAAACAAATCATGACAATGTCCTAATTTGATATTTTGATTTGATTTGATTCATTGTTTTCTTCTGCATCCATGGAACATTCGTATAATACATTTTCCATAACATAATAAACATAATATGTTAGCATTTTTGGCATGAATCATAAATAAAGTGTACTAAAAAATAATTCCAGACAAAAATGATTAACTACCAAATTATTATATAATATTCACAATTTGCCAATTTGCAGGAAAAGGATTGTCATCATAGGCAGATTGCTTGATGAACAATCCCAAACTAAAACTAATTAAATTAATTGATACATTTATAAAGCAGAATGGGCATATATTTTTAAATACGAAACATCAATTCATGCAATATTTTTAGTATGAAGATGAAGATGAGGTGAGGGTGACGGTGATATGATGATGATGAAGGTCATGGAGATGATGGTGGTCATGATTGAGATATTGGTAATGACTAAATCGAAGGAGGAATGAATTCACGATAAAAAAGGATACAACGACACAGAAATTTAACTTCAAATATAACATAGATTTAACGTTTGTCTTAAATGAGTGAAGAGACGAAGATTGTTTTACAGACTCTGGTAGAGAGTTCCACAAATCTGGACCATGGTGTCTTATGGATCTCTGCGCAATAAGCAATTTGGGGTTGATTAAATGGAAATTAGAAGAGTTACGGGTAGGGTATGGATGAATAGATGTATTCAGAGTTATAAAAATTGTTGAATGAAGGTGGGAGCATGTAATCTACGTACTTAAACATAAGTAGAAGACTGAAGTTAATTTATATCAAATATAAAGTCTTTAGTTAACGGAATAACGGAGTTTTGTGTGATAAATGGGAATCAGTACAGATTCGAATTTTTTTTCTGTAATAAGTATATTGTATAAATTTTAGTTGCCCAAACTATGTTGCAATGCGAAGTATAAGGTAATATAAATGAATTGTATATGATAAGAGTTGTATGTTGAATTAGGTTTTTCATTTTGTAAAGTATACCTACGTTTCTAGAAATACTAGTAGTTATACAACGTACATGTTCATTCCAATTTAAATTTTCATCTATTGTGACACCTAAAAAACTTTTCCTTTTGAGAGGAATATTATCTATGTTTATATTGAAAGGATATTCGTTACTATGTGAGTGCGTATACTTGAAATATATAAAGTTTGTATTATCTATATTGAGTGAAAGCTTTTTACACTTAAACCACAAAGATAGTTTTGACAATTAAACTGTTAATTATATCTACTAAAGTTTCTAAGCTATTATGTGAACAAAAATGTTGGTGTCATCTGCAAATAATACATATGATAACAAAGGTGTTACAGTAGTCAAATCATTGATATATTTAAAAAGCAAGGGGTCTAGGATTGATCCTTGTGGAACTCCTCATTGTATTAACTGAAAATCAGAAGGAATATTATTGTGAATTACATATTGTTTTCTATTGGACAAATAACGCTTAAACCACGATAGTGTAATTCCGCGAGTTCCATATTTTCAAGTTTTTAAAGTAATATCTGGTAGTCAAGAGTGTCAAAGGCTTTGCTTAAGTCCATGAATACTCCTATTATATGTTCTGATTTTTGCCATTGCATTTGTAATTTTGTCGTATTTTTATTAAAGCCTGATCAGTCGAATGTCCTTTCCTGAATCCGTATTGGTTTGAATTTAGAAAATGAAAAGTATCTAGAAACTTATGAAGTCTGTCGTAAATAATCTTCTCTAATATTTTGGAAATGCTGGGAAGAATAGAAATAGGCCTGTAATTTGTTATTTCATGCGGATTGTATTTTTTAAAAACAGGATTTACCTTCGCAATTTTTAGGGAATCAGGACATATTCCGGTGCTAATCGACAGATTAAAATATGACACAAAGGAGAGGCAATATAGTGTATTATCTGCTTAAGAAGCGAAGTACTAATTCTATCATTCGCCTGTGATTTGCTTGAATTTAGATTTTTTGTTATTTCAATTGATTCCTGAATATTTGTTGGGTTAAAGAATAAAGAAAAAGATAATGGGTGTGGGGAGAAATTTTTCAAAATTTTCATCAGGTTTGTCAAGTTTGTTTGCCAATGAGGGTCCTAAGTTAAGTTAACAAAAAAGAATTAAAGGTATCAGCTACATCTGAATTTATCGCAACATCATGAACTGTGAAATTATCTTTGGGTAATATTTTTGGTTTCTTGCTAATCAAATCATTTATAACTCCCATGTGGCTTCCATGTTTGATTTAACTTTGTAAAGCTTCTCAGAAAAGTTTTATATTCATTTTTTTAATAGAAGGGTTCTTTAAAAATGCCTTGTAAAGTTTATCTCGGGTATGTATGGATCTTAAAATTGCTTTAAAAATCCATGGCATTTTTGCCTTCTTTCTTTTGACCTGTGATATCAGAGGAAAATTTTTATCGTAATATGTCTGCAATTTATTGTTAAAATTTGTGTATGCAAAGTTTGAATTAGACTCATGAAATGCATCCACTGCAAGATCACTTTTGAACGATTCAATGTTATTAGAGAATTCTTTTCTATATATTGCCGATTTGAGTATATTTTCTTTTGGAATATCATCATCACAAAATGTAAAAACCGGTAAATGATCCGATATATCAGATATTAACAATCCGCTCGTAAAAACTCTGTTTAATATATTAGAAAAAATGTTGTTGATAAGTGTTGATGAATGGCTATCAATTCTGGTCGGTTTATGGGGATAATAGCCAAATGAATGCACTGTGTGTAGGAATAAATCGTCTTCATTGTTTTGGGATAACAGGTTGAGGTTAAAATCACCCATTAATTATTTGTTTCTCTTCTTTTCTAATAGTATGAAGGCATGTTTCAAGGTCTTCACAAAATAAATCTACTGTAGCATGAGTGGGTCTATAAATCAATCCAATAATTACATTTTTGCCTTTCGGCTTCATGATTTCACTCTGTTTTAATGATATTTCTTTCCTTACTTTGTATTGTAAATGTTCACTGATGTAAAATGCTACACCTCCTCCTCTTTATTCTTCACGGTAACGCCTAATGAGATTATAGTTTTGCAAACTAAATATATTAAGTGAAGTGTTGTGAAGCCATGTTTTCGTGACTCCAATAATGGAAAATTTGAAATTATTTAAAGTGAAAAGTAATAATTCCAATGACTCAAAATTTGTGTTAAAACTTCGAGCATTAATATGAAGCAAACTGAATTTATGTTCCATGTCTCTAAATCTGGAAATAAAATCTTCAGTTGAGTTATGGTTATTATCAGATGATATATTGTTTGTATTGAAAAAAGAAAAAAAAAACATGAAATTACTCACGAGGAATATTTAATATTACCAAACACTTAAGATTATGGGTATGATATGTACTTTGTGTGTAAATTTTCCATGTCGTAACAGCAAGATGTTGGTAGTAATGGTGATGAGATAAAGACAGGATGAAGTTTAAAAAAAATAATAAAGGATGAATGTGAAATCAATGTTGCTGTTTGTGATGATGATGATGATGAAAATGATGATGGAGGTGATGATTGGAGAATCGAAATCCTGCAACCGGAATCTGATAATGATTATTCATAATCGAAATGTAATGAACAGTCTAATCTATGAGTATCTCAGCCATGATTTGTATGCGAAGGAACCTTTTAAACACGAAGTATCAGTGGCTTTGTAATAATAAAGATACAAAACAAAAGGTTTCGATCCTATCGAACAAATACATTTATATAAATTTAATTGGCCATCGACATCACGAAGTGACTCAGAGGTCAGATTCAAAACAGAATCAAAGAATAATTTTAATTTGTTTATTGTATCAGACTGATATATCCATATCAGTCTGACACTTTGAGATTGGTAATTCTGAACTACACGTAGATACGCCCCGGGATCAAAGTATATTGCTGTACACATGCATGGCCAAAAAAAACTCGTTTAAAGGAGGTGTTCGTCCAGTTTTGGACGCGGGCCGCGCATGCACTCGTCAAATCGTCAAATCAACTCTTCAAAATAATGATGCACAAATACGAGTTTACTCAAAAAATGTCTATGTAAACCACTATTTCTTATATGAGGAATCGAATTGTGAATTAATAGCCAGTATAACAACATAAAAACAAACAATATGGTGTTGATTTTCTGGGTGTAAAATTGGTTAAACAAAAAAAAAGTTATTGGGCACGTATAAGTGCCAATGGCATGAGAGGGCTAAGGACACGCACAGCTGCCAATGGCATTTAAAGAGTTAAAGTATAAAAAAACACCGATTTTTTTTTCAAAGGGTGGTTTTGAAATACTGGTCATTGGTCAATCGTATTGACATGATTGAGGGTATGTTTTTTTCCACTGCTTTTTTTTTATAAAGACTATAGCCAAACGTGTTTTAGAATATGTCGTTCCCCGAGCTTTATCCCGGAGTCACGCATGTGTACAGTAATTAACTGACCCCCCCCCCCCGGAGATAAGCCTACTACAAGTCTACAACTGTGTCTTTCGACAGAATGGACAATAAATTACGAAGTTTTATGAGTGGACAGAGGCCTAAAGTTCTTCCTACTGCTTGTTTTTTTTTCCAGAAAGGAGTAATTGGAATCATCGCCTACATGGCAGTTTTTGGAAGCGACGTGACGTCCCTGTTGAGCATTTTCCTCGCCGCTGTACATCAGTTCATAACCATTCGGATCGATCCTTTCGGCGCACGTCGCATCATCACAACGCCACGCTCAATTGCTGCTTGCATCGTTAGTTGGCTAATACCTGCACCCATCCTTACTGGCCTCTATGTATCCAACGAGAAATACTATTCATATTATTTTGGGGGCATTGACATCGGGCTTCTCTTTCTCACAGGCATGTTTTATCTTTTTCTCTATCGGGCTGTGGCGGGAGGACCTCCGGGTGTGGCCATCTCAGAACAGAGAAAGCAGGAAAATAGACAAATCTTCATCACATTGACACTTGTTTATGCGACGACCTTGGTGTCTCGAATTGTTTACAGAATAGGATATGTCGTCGGGGAGAATCGTAAGTTAGGACACTCGAGCCAAATGGTAAATATTATTTACGCTCTTTGCGCCCTCTCAAATTCCGTTGTTTATTGGTGGCGCCTCGCAGAGTTTAGGTCCATATTACTTAAGTGTGGGAAATGTAGAAAGCGAAGAATTGAGGTACGGGTCTAAAGTTTTTATTGTTAATGTTGCTGCAAATTTATATTTCCGAATGTCATATATGTGTTTTTGTTTTGCATTTAAACATGCTATATTTGGTGAATATTCAATAAATATTTTATGTGGTTTTATTTACTTTGGGGAATAATCGTGGTACGGACCTTAGGCCTCCGTCAATTCGCTCCACAATTTCGTAGTGAATATGTTTCATTTAAATGTTTTATTATTGTATATATATACAGTGCGTCCCAGAAAAAAACGAAACCGAGATTTATCGATGATTTATCATAACTTAATCACAAATAAAATAGACAAATGACCTACCATCTTAAAGCTAAGAATCTCCTCTTTCATCTGATATTGCTTAGATTATTTCTCATTCACGCATGAGTGAGCAAAAACAATTTGAAAAGGGGATACCAAAAAGTCACTTGGCGGGCCGTATCTGGGGTTTAAAAAGAAAACCACATTTCTAAAAAGTTCAATATCTGCTCTTTAATATGATACCTCAATTACAGAAAATGGCCAAGAAATAACAAAGTTCTGGTTGATTGAAATAAGGCTTGAATTTCAATAATTTCATAAAATGAAGAGGTTTTACAGGCTAGCGTTCAAACTCACTCGACACTCCGTTTTGTTGACGATCAGCCATGCATTAAGTCTTTTGTTACCGTGCGATAGCTTCTGTGGGAAACCGGTGAAAACACGTTTATTTGATGAAATTATGGAAATACAAGCATTGTTTCGAGGGATCATAACTTTCTTACTTCTTGACCATTTTCTGTGATCAAGGTACCAAAGAAAAGAGCAGATATTGAACTTTTTAGTCATGTGATTTTCTTTTTGAAATTCAGATACCCCCCGCCAAATGAGTTTTTGGCATCCTTCGAATTGTTTTTGCTCACACATGTGTGAATGTGGAATAATCTACGTAATATTAGATGAAAGAGGAGATTCTAAGCTTTACAATGGTAGGTCATTTGCCTATTTTATTAATGATTAAGATATGATAAATCATCGATAAATCTCGGTATATATATATATGTGTGTGTGTGTTATACATGTACAACAGCTTTGACAACTCTTTTTGAATATTGTAAAGAAATGGATGAAGACAACAATGGTGGGCGTAGCTTAAGTGAAGGTTCCCCTGAGCTATCTACCCTTTGACAAAATTGGTGATGCCGAAAAAATGTCTCTGCCGGGAATCGAACCCGGGCCCTCAGCTTTGAACGCCGGTGCCTTAACCACTGACCCCAATCCGATTGACCGTCAGATAGACAGATTTTCGACATTATACCAATTATTCAAATAAAAAAAAAACATTTATTTTCTTCCATGTCATTACATTTTTAGTAAACATAAATTCATACATAAATCAATTTGTTATAAAAATATAAATATGTACATATTGGGTTTATAATTTCCCTGTCGGGTGAAGGTGAGGAATTATAATTGGTATAGTGTCGAAAATCTGTCTATCTGACGGTCAATCGGATCGCGTTCACCCGAGCCACTAATCCGTCTCTGTGGTCTAGTGGTTAAGACACCGTCACCGGCGTTCAAAGCTGGGGGCCCAGGTTCGATTCCCTGCAGAGACATTTTTCCAAAGGGTAGATAGCTCTGGGGAGATCCTTGATTTAAGCTATACGCCTACCATTGCTCTCTTCATCCATTGTTTTACAATATAGGCCTATATATATATATATGTGTGTGTGTGTGTGTGTGTGTGTGTGTGTGTGTAATCAGGCATCTACTCCTTAACATGACTAGGGGAAGGCGGGGTAAGTTGTGACACTTTTTGCATTTTGCATGTTAGAATTAATATGACTAGTAATATTGTAGAAATGAGTACCTTGCCTTTAAATTTGATTATTGGGAAATGTTTTTCACCTATATATAACTTTCTACCCCCACACTGAAAGTCATCGTGACCTTTGAAAAAAAAAACAATGTCAAATGGCTCAACTTGCCCCATATATGGGGTAAGTTGTGCCACCATCTGGGGTAAGTTGTACAAAATGTATGCGGGAAGAACCAGGATGTCAATTTTTCATTTAAAGTATTTTCACTTGCTAATTCTCAATAAATACTAACATCTTCTAAAAGCAAAAGAACTGTCATGTGAATTTGCTCCTTTCTGCCTGCATATCAATGGCTTTTTACATTTTTTAATTTTTTTTATTATACATCACCATAAGAATTAACATGGCTCAACTTGCCCCATGTTGATTTGGCTTAAATTACCCCAGTCCGAACTTATTGCGATATTTTCACATCCACACATTTCTTATGCATTCATCATGTAAAAAACTATGACAAGAATGAGAATCCATGCCTGGACTAACAATATTGTTCGTATTTCTATAATATATTCAAAGATGTGTGTTGGTCAAAAGCACTTATCTATTTCACACCCTTTTTTACTTTTTTGGCTGAAATTTGTATTTTTCCCTCTAAAAAAGTACTTTTTGTTCAAAGTTGGAAATAAAGTGGTTGGGTTAAGGGTTATGCAATGGGTCATCAATACATGACACCACCACAATGTCTGACTCATTCATTATTAGCCTGGGGGTGGTGGCTCAACTTGCCCCTATGCTCAACTTACCCCGCCTTCCCCTACTGTGTCTTGCACCAAATTCTGAGGCGAAAACAATTGACAAGACGATTGGACGTAGCTGATACCACAATTTCATCCGAGCTTTCGGCCTTGGGCCTTCTTCATGGGTTATAAAATCGAACGAAACATATCAATCATTGTCAATAGTATAGAGGGAGCAACAGGGCGATTCCACACTAGAACTTAAAAAATTATCACAAATTTCAACATGCTTTCAATAAGTCATAAATAGTGTAATATTTTACTATGATACCTAAATTTTATGAAAATTATGAGTTTTAACCAAAAGTGAAGACAGATATAGTTTTAATTGGGGGGAACAATGGAATTTTAAATTTTCAATAATTTTGCTCATTGAATAGTCAAGTACAAACACCGCCTGAAACAATTATTTGCAAAGCAAGAGAAGATTGAAAATATTGCAGGTCAATAGAATAATATATCATTGATGGTTCCAAATAATATCTACAACATTTCCATGATCCATGATAGGGGCAGCCCTGATTTTTCCGAACCTATTTTTGGCAATGTCCCGTACGACACATGACAATGCAAAAGTTTTTCCTACAATTTTATTTTTGATGATGCAATTTCATAAAATCAGTTTCTCTTTGTTTGACCCATGGGTGATCGATTTATCCCATAAGGATCTAATTACTGCCCTTCATTTTTCAATTATTGTCCTATCAAAAGTTGTCCCGTACGACACACGCTGTGTCGTACGGGACATGTCCCGTACGACACACAATATAATAATGCATTTAATTGCAGGATTTGGATTCAGAAACCATAAATAATGGGCATATTTAAATTCATTTAATTAACATAAAGTAAACTGAAAAAGTACTTTGTTTACCTCCATAGAACATGAAATAGGTGATTCCAAACATTTCAATTGATTTCATGTAGGCTTATATTCTTTTGTGAATCCCTCCAGCTAAACTGGTGATTTTCACTGATCAGAGCAGGTTAATTTCTTTTCATTGAGCATGAAAAGAAAACCTTTATAATTATTTCAACCTAGCCTGGAAGATGACTTCCTCTTGCATGCTAATGTGGAATTATACAAAAAAATACATATTAATCATCATGATCATCTATTTGGACTTCCCTTGATGATCACTATGTTGTATATATTTAGTATTGAAACGCCTTATTTTGTCAAGTTGTAAAAAAAAATCTGGAAAATAAGACAAACCATATGGTTTCATGAAATGCAGATGGGTTTGAAAAAGTAGAACCGCATTTCTTTAGAAAAAAAAATTGTGGCAAAAAAACACACAAAAAAGTGACAGTTGTGACATATATCATGTAGATATACATTTTATATAAAAAATTATAACATTTAAGCCCCATAATTTACACAAAGTTTCATTCATTCATTGTTTAAATAGTGTTTGGAAATCATCAATTAATTCCCTAAAATATAACTTCACACAAAACCTCAAGTTTTTCAGCTCGTAAAAATGCTGTGAACACTTGTACATTTCCCATCATGAAAAAAATTATAACATATTGCTCCCAATTGTATATATTGAGGTTACTTAATTATATTGTCCTGAATGACTACTTATTAAAAGATTTTTCATAAAAAAGGAAGAATTTAGGGGCAATGCTCCTTCTGATTGATAAAAAGTTCATTTTTTTATTCAGGCTGCCCAGTACAACACGCAAGTGCCTGTACGACACACAATTGTCCCGTACGACACATTATTTTGTTTATGATATATTGACAGAAATATTCAGCTAATAGCGGTTTCTAACCTAATGAATGTCTTAGTTTGATAGGATTATCATTATCATCAGCCAAATAATGTGATTGAAGAAGTCAAAGTGACATAAAGTAAGAAAGTTTGGCTTCAATTTAGAGATGTCCCGTACGACACATTTTGGATGTCCCGTACGCCACAATGTTCTCGAAAATTATAATTTGCTTTATTTATTCATGAATGTTTATTTTGCTTTCTTTTATAAATGTGTTTGTTCTTGGGTAATTGAGTGTCAATTTGAGTTCAGTTTCTATGAAATTTATCTGCCCAACTCACAGACTTTTGAGTACAAACTTGAGGTTTCTAAAAAAAAAACAACACCTTTTCTGCGTCCGTACGACACATTACTATTTTAAATCTGTATTATACAGGATGTGAATTCAAGTCATGTTAAGTCTTGGTTTTTCTAACACTCTGGTAGTACTTGATGATCACCTATACAGTGCGTATCAAAAAAAACGGGACAGATTTGAAAAGTCTATAAAATTTTTGTTTCAAATAATGATGTCTATATTTTGGTGTTAATAGATGCTCTAAGGTCTTATCTTTGAAATGCAATTTAAAAAAATAAATTTTATTCATGCTTGAGCGAACACGGGACATTTTTGTTGGGGGTTCAAAAAGAGGCTTGCGCCAGAATTGCAGAATATGTGTAATTCCATGATCAGACTTCTTGCTAATCAGGAGACTTCCTCTTGACCTTTTCATTATCTGTGCCTCAAATTTCATTTACAAAGTTATTTATTTAATTGAATTATTTCGTTTTTTCATTTAATCTTCTCTTACCTTTTAATTTTCCTTCATAAGTAACTGAGAAAAGAAGATTTTTTTGTCAACCCAAGCAAGAAGATTTGAATGATTAATTGGGAAAACTTGTGATTATTAAAATCGTTTTATTATGTGAAACAAATAATGTTATGTACCTTTAAAAGACATGAATCTATTTTTCAATGGGTCATTAATTCCTTGACCAAGTTTAATTGCTTGACAGGAAACACAGGAAGGGATTTATGTCTTTCAATGACAATGGTGTATTGAGTCAATTTTGAAGGAGCTAGATATGGCAGATCGGGTAAAATGTATTAAAAAGTTGTGAGCGAGCGAAGTGAGCACGCAAATATTCCCACTTTTTTAATTACAATATCAAATTTTGTGATAGATTTTGACATAATATTCAGAAAATAATATCATATTTTACTTTCTATCTGTCCTTTTATTTCCTGTCCACTTTTTTTGGTCATGATTTTTTAATTGGGGGGAGGGGGGGGGGCAACCCGAGCGCCCACCCATCTGTGTGGCTTTGTTCAAAAGGCACCATAATCTTTGTAGCACATAATGAAAGGATTTGAATAAAAAAATCCATGCTCTCCCATAATTCGGTTGAAAAAAAAATTTAGCTTGAAGAAGGAATATTCAAAGCTAACAGAGAGCATATTAAAAAGAAATAACAGAATAATTCAAGCAAATAAATAGATCTGAAAATGAATTTTGACCGCATGATTTGAAAATTATGGCAAAGATAATGAAAAGGTTAAGAGGAAGTCTGCTAATAAGCAAGAAGTCCGATCATCATATTACTCATATTCTGCAATTCTGGCGCAAGCCTCTTTTTGAACCCCCAACAAAAACGTCCCCTGTTCGCTCAAGCATGAACGAAACTAATTTTTTTAATAGCATTTGAAAGACCAGACCTTAGAGCACCTATTAACACCAAAATATAGAAATAATAATTTGAAACTAAAATTTTATAGACTTTTCAAATCTGTCCCGTTTTTTTTTGATACGCACTGTAGTTACTGGAATATTTTTTGTTTTTTCTTGTCAAAACTGTCAAATGTTCTCTAAATGTCCCGTACGACACGTATGGAATCACCCAACATAGGACCTCGATTGGACCCATAAGACCTATTAAAACCTATTGATACTAATTGAATCCAAATGAAACCAAATGAAAATTTAATGAGTGCTCAATTGGAATTTTATCCTAGAAACGCATCGATTCCTTTGAAAAGCAATTAAAATCTCAATGGAGAGCACAGAGGCTTTTGTCTGAAGTTGGTGGACTGGGATAGCAGATCATCCGAAGATGCCACGGAAGAACAATTGCAATTATGTTGTTGTCCAGAGTCAAGAGATTCCGATACTGTCTCAGTCCACCAAATTTCGACAAAAGCTGTCCATTGTGATTTTATTTGTATTTTCAAAGGAATTGGTGAGTTGTAGAGAGTTTCCCCCTACGAAATGAAAAAAAGTCCGAATGTGAATTTGCCAGAGTGTTGCGCCAAGTATAAGAGAACAATGAATGAAAAAAAGAAGAGGATATTTGCAACGGGGAAAAATGGGATTTTCTTCTTTTATTTTATTGGTGATGCGCTGGAACAGAAATTTAGATTGAAAATGGGGGTCCAGACCGCGGCACATATAGTCATACACTGTAAAAACTGTTGTGTTAGAACTGACACCAATTGGTGTTAATAGAGGACCACACCCTGAGGTGTTAAAATTACACCCTAGATATTGAACATAACACCAAAGAGTGTAAATGTAATAACCAAAGTTGTTGTAATAACACCTATAGGTGTAAAACTAACACCATCAATATTTAACAACGGTGTAAAATAACTGGTGTGGCCCTCCATGTACACCGGTTAACACCACAGTTTTTGCTGTGTAAGTAACGTCCCTCGGATTTGGTGTAGAATCTTTTCAGACAATGTGTACACAAGCAAAACGTCAGAGGAAACTAAATGCTACACCTGGGCTCCGTAACACAAAGGTTTGCGATGAATCGAAAATATGAAAGAACACTTCTGATTGGTTTCTAGACAGTATTTTGCGACAAATGCGCATGGAACATTGACCTTGATTGGTCAGTTCATTTAGCGATTGATCGCTAATCTTTGTGTTACGGAGCCCTGGTCAATTTTTCTCATATTGGTAAAAGCCAAGCTTTGTTGGGGGTTAGTTGTGAATTTCATGATAACGTAACTATGAAAACATTTCCTTTGATGAAAGTTCCACTTCCACCTCTTTTTCTATCTTGGGTCTATATTTCGCGCGGTGTAGGCCTTTCCCCTTAGGCATTTCGTTAGCAATCTCCCAAATTTGCAAGCATTCCGTCGATATTTGTTTTGCAGTAACTGCATGAGAAGACAGTTATTACAAAATATCAATTAAGTTATTACGAAATATCGATTCCAGTTATTACGAAATATCAATTCCAGTTATTACGAAATATCAATTAGAAGATGTAATTATACCTTAAAACAGAAGCCTGCAAATATAACGCAATAAGGGTAGATAATGCATTGTTTGCAGTCACTTAGGCTAACAATGTTTATTCATCAACAGTTAATATAATCTATCGATTTTAAAGTCTTGCTAGTACGTAACCAAAAATCAATTATACGTATATTCGTAACGTTCCATGTATTCATGATTTTATTAATGACATTTATGTACTCCCATCTTCATCTAATTAGAAACCGGAAAATGGAATTTCGGAGTGAATAGGAAGCATAAACAATGAGAAGACACGTTCAGTCCGCCTATTGCCTACCCGAATTCCTTGGCAATCAATTTTTTGAATGATTCGGCTTTCTGACCTATGGGCACTGGACTAAGCTCTCCCGTGAAATTACCGCCAATAAAAAGCCCGGACCATTGCTAAACTCTAAAGAAGTCTTCAAAGTTCATCGGGACGTCCCAAAGGTTGTTTCTCGTTTTCGCCAGTACTTGTACCACACTCACAAGAGGGCGTCCCGGAGGCATTGAATTCGTAGAGGTGAACTACTACTACATCACTCATATCCATACCCTCATTCAGCGTTCAATGTTGACTTCACTTTAAGTGATATAACTACGGTGTGCTTCATTCCCATTTTTAATATCTTGACTTGCATAGATTGCTTTTCGAACTTTGAATTGACCTGCTGCCTGATATCATTTGAAGACGAACATCAACCTAACAAATTTGTAGTTAATTTTGATACACTTGACTCCAATCATGTCGATCAACACGACATCAAACGCCATAAACGTTTCTTCGTTTTCTATTGACGGGGAACTTTTTGACGAGGATAATTTGTTCAGAGCTTTAAATATGATTTTTCGAGTCATGAGCGCGGCTTCAGGAGTCCTCAGTTTATGCACCATGCTACGCATTATCCTCCACAAGAACCTTCGGAAACAGAGTAGCATCATTCCTTTCAATATCGTCTTGTGCGATTTCATCTCTATCGCTTTAAGATATATCCCTCCGAGCGTAAGTGATTATCTTTTTTTTAATGATATAGGAAAACTTTTCTCATAATAGATTGATGAAGATGATAATATAATAATAATAATATTATTTTCACCATTTTGTTATTGTTTTTTATATTATTATTATAACTATTACTATTTTGGAAGTGATAGTAATTTTGATTTTGTATCACTTTATTTCAATATTCATAAAGGATCAGATGACATAATATAAAATAGAACGATTACATAGGAGTTTACAAACACAATTAACAAAGAAAGTAAAAGTAGCCCAGGTACTGGCTTGTTACTGCCGAGGCAGGATATACAATAATTATAACATAATACAAGATAGGAAAGAGTACTGCAAGATAGAAAAGATAGTACTACAAATATCAATGTAATTGTCATTATTATTACTATTATTATTACTGTTTTCATTATGCACTGCACTTACAAGTAGGAAAGGAAATTGTTAACACATAAAATGAATTCTTAAAATCCTAGAAATCTAGTTTGGAAAACATATATATGTTTCAAGATTCCTTTCTTTAAATGAAGTGACTTATGGTGATCGCATGAGTGTTAGAGGTAACATATTCCTATTTCAATTGAGAGAATGAAAATGTGGCACCAATCTCAGCGGTAAATATTGTCAATAAAATTCAACACGCTAAATTCTAAAATGTTGATAAAGAAATATAATGAAACAAAAAAAATCAATTGTACGCAGATTGCATGCCTTCCTTTGTTTAATGTTTTTGGTGGCTGCTGCAAAGCCCTCAAAATGTGGAATGAGAATGGGATTCCTATAAATTGATTAACCCTTTGATATTTTGTAATTTTAGACATACATTTATAACTGATTGTCGTTGTTTCACTCGATTTTCTATAATGCCATGTTTTTTTCATTGCTATCATTTCAGTGTTTTTTTATTAGTGAATAAATTATACACTTGGTAATTTTATAATTAGTAACTGTTTCCTTTAGATAACTTGAATATTTCAGTTTGATTCATATCATTTATGTAAAAAATATTTGTTTAAGTTACCAAGCATTGTTATCTTTGACTTAGATTTTGACCTTATTTTCTTGTATGATATTATGATTTATGTTGTTCTTTATAGGTCATTGATGAAAAATAGTTTTATGCTGATCTTTTGTACCTGAATAAATATTATACAGATATTGACTAATGGGGAGTGTAATATAAACATTCTTTGGACCGCTGGATTTGTATTTTCCCCGAGGGGTTATATTTTCCCGAATGAAATAGCGCTGAGGGAAAATATTAATCCTTTAGGTGGTCCAGGGAATGATTTTTATTACACATCCCACCCGGGGGGCCACTTCCATTCACGAGTGGATACCATGCGCGACCATGGGGTCTCGAAAAGCACCCTAAACACGTAATTTCCATATTCTGAAAATGCACCCCTTAACAAGTATTGACGTGCGAAAACCTACCCTTAACAAGTATTGGAAACAAAACGATACTCTTGGCAAATATTCCCTGAAATGAACCCCTAAACAAGTAAAGGAATGTTTTATTGTTACGGGTCCTTCGGTCGTCGGCTTTACCTTATTTGGTTTAGTACGACCCCACCTTCTACACCTCGCGCAAATCAGACTCTAAACACGAAGTGTTGGCGCAAAAAGGGCATCCTTTACAAAACATTTTAATTTTATTTTACATCCCCGCAAATTTGACCCTAAACACGTAATTTTCTTCGCAAAATAGATACCCCGTTTTTTCATTATTTTTGTGTTTTTGACACCCTTATCACGTTACGTACGTTACGTGCCCTATCGTGAAAAAGACATCCTTTTTACGTGTTTTTTTGGTCGCGCATGGTATCCACTCCTCAATGTAACTGCCCCCCCCCCCGGGACATCCCATCAGTCAATATCTGTTATATTAGATAGCCTCTAATGATGAAGATAAAGTTAGGCCTAACGATGCGTGCAGCATATGTTTATGATATTCACAGTGATTGATTGAACTGGTATAGATCTAACGTTAGATCTTGATCTATAGATATCTAAGTTAGTCTAACGCAGTGAATTACCCTTTTCTATTCAAATCAACTTTGTCTAGGCCTAGCCCTAGATCTAAATCTTAGTTTGAGCCCAGTCCAGGTGCAGGACCCAAGGCAGGCCGATAATGCATGGTAACATCTAATCCACAAGAGGGCGCCATACACGTAGAAAAATATATTCATGGACCGGTTGGTCAATATATTCATCGAAGGTGGACCGGCTGGGAAAATACATTGATTTCAATCATATCACGTGACGCGTTATGGACCAATCGCGCTTGGCTATCTGTCTTGGCTATCTTATATATTCTAATAAATAAATAAATAAAATATACATGCTTTTGAACACCCGGCCCCTAATAGAACGTAATAAAAAAATATAAAATAATAACATGTTAGTAAAAATATGCGAAGGCCTTTTTGATAAATTGTTAACCAGGGCATGCAAATATACCGGGGTCTTCTCTGCTGCGTCAATAATTCCATCCATTTTGACGAACTAAGTTTTGATCCCGCCAAATCGGGAATTTCTAGGATGTAGAGCATATAACTTTATAAGGTTTGGAGTGTCCAACGGCCCAATGTTTTAATTTCCTTCTCTCTATTGATTGCTCCCACAGAACAAAAGACAAATAAATGTTATCATCTACACAGCACTGTTAGGCAGCGACTTGACTTCCCTTTTAAACATTCTTCTCGTCGCCCTGCAACAGTTTATCACCATAAGAGTGGACCCGTTCGGCGCCCGTGGCATCATCACAACGCCCCGGACCGTCGCAGCCTGCGTCCTCAGCTGGATTGTACCCTTGTCCTTCACTGCCCTTCTTGCATTAAACCAAACTGGAATTGCGTCGATCTTCCTTATCATGGACACGACGATCCTCGTCACCATCGGAATATTTTATCTCTTTCTCTATCGGGCGATCTCGAAAGGCCCTCCTGGTGTGCATATCTCCAAACAAAGAAAGCAGGAAAATCGACAAGTTTTTGTTACGATAGTTCTTGTCTACGTCACAACTTTGATATTTCGAATGATGTTTCGACTTTTACATTTGGCGATGGAGCTTTTCATCGGCTATCAATTTCTGTGGCCTCTGACGAATATCGCTATCACCTTCAGCGTGGTGTCCAACTCACTCGTTTATTGGTGGCGCCTGGAAGAATTCAGATTAATATTATTTAAGTGTAAGAAATATACGAGTAGACCCAAGAAAATCGATGTTCTTGGATAATCACATTTTGATGATGTAAATCATCAGTATAATGTCAGTATAATGATAATATTCCGAAATTTGTGTAGAGCATTTTTACCCAATATTTTTTAAGAGTGTATTGCTAGTCATGTTGCTGGGTACCCATTTAACACCTGGATGAAGAGTGGTAAAATGTGAATTGACGCCTCGCCAAAAGACGCTAGGCGCCGCGATGGTATTCGAACGCAGTAATTACATGGCGGGAGCCAAGGCTCGGGATCATAAATCAACAAAGAGCAGCCAGCTACGACAAGACTTTTTCAAGTTATGAATATACTTACCATCTGGTAGGTTAGACTTAAAGGGACATTAAAATATCCAACTGAGAGCCCTACCTTTCATTCATTTACTCTTATTTCCTATCATGAAAACAGTGTTATGATTATATTATTCTAAAAAGTTGGGCTTATTAGGATAGATCACTTTGTTTAACTTTTTTTTTGACGCAACGGTAGATAGCAATTAGAGGGGAAGTTCATTCTGACGAGAAATTAATTTCGATGAATACAGAACAATACAAAAGAATGTTTGGTGAAAGTTTGAAATGCATCAAAAAATAAGAGAGTTATGATTTTTTTTTCAAAGATTTCAATTCAAAATATGATATAAAGTCAATAATTTCCATTTCTGAATGGTCTATGGTGAATGAAAACGTTTTCTCTTTGTGTAGGAGAGAGGAGGTATGAAAAGGTTCCTTAAGGTAGATTCCCCGGTTCCACGAATTTTTGTCCGTCGACAATAAGCCAGTTCGTAGTTCCTTTCTGCGCATGATCAAAAGATTCTACGCATGATCAGAGGAAGGTCATTTGTACTAAAGTGACATGGTGGTTTAAAATCTAATCAGATAAGCACTAAGTTTGATGTCTTGATTATTCATATATTCTTTGGAATAGTGGTTTTCATTTACATCCACAAAAAAACAATGCGTCCACGAACGACTGGTATTTCACAGTTGGCCAAGTACATTGTGCAACATGCTATGATATCCTTTCAAAATAGGAATGCACCAAATACCTTCATAAAGTGTTCATTGGTGTGCTATTCTAGTCACTTGGTCTATTAAATTTATTCATCCTGCTATGTAAGGCAAGCTTACGTAATATCTTGCTTTGAAATCTGCCTATCATAATGAAAGAAATGAAAGGTCATTTGACCAAAATTGTCCGTGAAGTAACTACGAACTGGTCAATTGCTCCGCTCTTGATTCGGAGCAGATTACGTGTCACTCTATTGTCCACATGCACAAAAAACATCTTGTAGAAATTGGCTTTTCTCAAAATTTAACTCGCACATTATCATGATTATGGAAGAGCTGCTCGATTGTCGTTATAATTCTTCGATGCATAATTAAATGCATTGCATTTCGTAATGACCCACGGTTAACTAGATTTAGAGAAAAATGTCATCAGTTATGTAATAAAATCCTTCATTGAAAAAAAGATGTAATCGGCGTCTTGTGTAACCGTGTGTGTGTGTGTGTTGATGTAGATCCGTAGATTGTACAGTTGACGGTTGATGATTTCTCCCAGTCAGTCTTATAAAATATAACCTGCTTACGCATATAGTTGAAAACTGACGGAAACAAGAAAAGTTATATAATTTCTTTATGGCCATTATCATTTTGTGACTAACAATGATTCGTATACTTGCCGAAAAGATTGATGAACAATGGTGATAGCTATCCAGATATTATGCAAGAGCCTTTTATACCGTTCTGGCCCATTACCACGTTCTTAAAACTGTGTAAACATGTTAACTGCAAATTCAATTAAAATGACTCTTTGTGTTCTCCGGTTAATATGGGAATATCACCTTTTATGCAACTCAATTTGTTAAGTAACCGACTACTCTTGTTTACATTACCTGTTAGCCCTTAAGATCCTTTTCCGATGTTTTCTAAATTCTTGGTTATGTTTGAAATCTTAGTTTCGGATTTCGAGGTCTAACACATTACCATGACAACGTGAAAGATCAAACGGGATAGATCCTTTAATACTAATAAATGATAGTTTTTAGCACAAGTGAAGTATAGAGCCAACGGATATTTTGTCCAATAACCAACTCGATCGTCTACTATCATTTGGTCTACCAGCAGTTCGTCCATTATCCACATGGTCTTATTGCCATAATTTTGTCAACCCATCATCTCGTCTAATAGCCCGGTTGGTCCTCATTGGGCGAAATGAATAACAAGAAAATGGGTATTAGAGCAACTGGTCATGAGACGAAAAATCATAGACGAACTGGAGAAACTCCATATAGCATTAGTGATCGCAATATTCAAACGCTCATCATTTTATCATTATTTGTCCGATTTTTCTCAAACTTTCTTTGATCCTTGTATTCTTTTATTTTTCCACAAAAACCCACTTGTTTCGAATGTTTCATTCCCAGTTACTTCTTTAAGAAAGCATACTGAGAACGGGATCTATGTCAGTCTTTATGCTAGATTTTTCAGAAGAGAGTACAATATTATAGGAATTCATATCCATTTTATTAAAAAAAGACAGAATATCAGATTAACATATACAGGTTATACCTTCTTCACATTCAGCACCATTACATAACTTCCATGTAACTAATGAAGAAATGATAATTACGACATGATAATAATAGTAATAGTGATATCAAATTACAATGAGCCATTACTGCTGTACATCATTATAAGTAGAAGTAAAAAAGGTAAAAAATTAAAAATTTGCAAAAAAAATGCACAACAGAACAAAATAACTATGCAATTGGATGGAAACGAAGGAGGTAGCTTAAAGACGATTTAGATTAGTCCGCAGGGCAAACTCTTCACTTCAGCCAAGGGGTCTGAAAGCAAAGGCTACAATGACTTTTGTCCTGAAGGCCCTTTATGGTCTAGTCTATGTGTGAAGACCCTCTTATTGATAAAAGTTTCAATCAAGGTCTCTGAGCAGCCTGCTATTATCGTCAGCTTTCATTTCCATAGATTCAATGGCAAAATATGCACATACATTCGTAATTCCGAAGCTTCGTTATTCCGAAGGTTCGGATATTCCGAAGGTTCGTTATTCCGAAGGTTCATATTTCCAAAGGTTCGTCATTCCGATGGTTCGTTAGTACGAAAACGAAATGCGGTTCATAATTCTGAAGGTTCGTTAGTCCGAAAACCAAGTGAGGTTCGTAATTCCGAAGGTGCGTTAATCCGAAAACGAAATGAGGTTCGTAGTTCCAAAGGTTCGTTAGTCCGAAAACGAAATGATTAACGAACATTATTTCATTTTTGGACTCAAAAACCTTCGGAAAACAACGAACCTCATTTCGTTTTCGGATTAACGAACCTTAGGAATTACGAACCTCACTTCGTTTTCGGACTAACGAACCTTCAAAATTACGAAGCTTCGGAATTACGAATGTATGCGCTTTTGCTCACCCCTCGATTGCAAGATCTGGAAATTGTAACACGCACAACTTTTCAGTGATTTATTTCGTAATAACATGTGAATATGATTAATAAATTGAATAGCATCAAATAAAAGGCACTCTAATAATGAAGAACTCATTTAGTACTTGAAGAACTTTTATAGTGACTGCACCTCGGAGAGCTGATTTTCTGGTTCGAATTTGAAGGACTAAATCAACACTCCGAATTGCAGTCACTATACAAGCTACTTAGGTGCTAAATTAGCACTACATTTCTGGAGTGTAAAATCATGACCAATGACTCGGCCGCACACAAACTGATAACCGCAAACTAATCAGATCATCATTCATTCCCATATACTAGTAGGTCCTACATTCTTGCCTAAATTATTATAAGTTGATCTCTTGCTCAGTTCACAGGCTATTCTATGATATATAATAATAGACATATAATATATCGGCAATTAAAAACAATAAAAATCAACTCTTGTCCAATGCGTACGTGGCAAGAATCATTTGCTTCAATATTACGGTTGGTCGCTCGACAAACACTAATCACATATAATGAAAGCCATTTCAAATCCACAAGACAAGTCACACTTCACAAATAATCAAATTTTCATATTATATGCATACACCTAACAACATACTTTGGTAACAAAATATTTGGAATAATTTCATAATGAAATTCAAGTATGATGGTACATACATAACTGCTATATCCATAGACAAGTAACACTTCACAAATATTCAAATTTTCCTATTATATTACGTTTTGATGTAGCAGCTGCCAAGACTTGGAATGCTATCCCTCTTTCAATAAGAAATGCTTCCAGTGTTGTTGGCTTCCAATCTTCCCTTAAAGCCTGTGTATAGCTTTGGTAAAGGGTCAATAATGTGATTGATAATCGAATATCATCTAATATGACAGTCTTACTGAAGCGTAGAGACTGTTAGATATTTTTCCAACTGCACTTCTCTGAGAAAATTTCAAATATTCAAATCTTGGATATATAGCGCCCTCTCTCGGCTATGCATGTCTTAAATTAAAAAAATGGGCATTCAAGCACTTATCTTATAAATTTAGTGATTAGATATCCAAAAGTTACAGACAAAGAACATATCTTGAAAGTTTCAGCCCATTCCATGATTTGGAATAGGATTTAATTGAAAGACAAAAACACACAGATATTTTAATTTGATCGGGTGACCCGATCAAATTAAATTTCCATGTAAAAACGCAAAATTTATCCTGTAAAACACATTTTCATTTCATATCCTCCACATCATAACTGTTATAGGGCATATCCACTCAAATTAGCTAGCAATGAATTGGAATAGTGATAGGTGCATTTTGGTGGATTTACCAAAACTATACACAAGCTTTAAGACATACCTTTCTCCTCAATAATTAATTTCTCTTTTATCTTGAATATTGTAGTAATTTTTGCAAATGTTAAATTGCTATTCATACATTGTGCGCGCTATGGTACTTTTTGTTTTAGCGCCTCTAAATATCCATCATTATTATTATTATGCATTCACCTAAAAACATAGTTTGGGAACAAAATACATGTAATAATTTCATAATGAAATTCAAGCATAACTGCTATTATCAGGGTGTACACAACAATTTGAAATTTTATAATATAGCACTTAATGCTGTAAGGAGGGGGGGGGGCTGGCTAGGAGGCCCCCAAATGTCTCTTCCACATCTTATAATATATATAATACATATTTGTACGTGGTTCAGGAGTTGCGCATAATTACTTCCCTGGTACAATATGTGCATGTTACATCAAAATTCAATTTCGATACATAACATGTTTTTTCAGCCCACAACCATGAAGGTATGAATCTTTTTTCTTATTACCCTTTCAAATTTATTAATTTATGCTATTTATGATCGCAACGCTGTCGCCGATAGATTCCCTTGAAAAAGAAATAAATGGACGGAAAAATAAAGAAATGAATAAAAAATTGAAAAAAATATTTTTTGGAGGTACATTTGCTAAATATAGTGCAGAGTATCAAGACATAAGCATGTTTTGAGCTTTATCAAGTGATTTTTAGTTAAAACTGATTTGACACATAGCATAATATGAATCAAAGGACCTTATCAAAAAAAGTAAATAAAAATTTGGAGAGTACATGTCAGGCAAAGTGCTTGCCCACTTTCATCGCCATTGCGCGGTCGACGGTCGAGATCGGGGAGGGGGGAGGCTCCGGGTCCCCAGTATTTTCATGGAGCTAAATAGATCAGTACAGTAAGGCCGAGTCAATGTTCTGTTTTATGGCGTGGGGTTTCAGCAATTTCACCAAATATTCAGTGAATAGGGAACATAAACACATGTTTGGTAAAAAACAACAACAAAAAACAAGGTAACCAACATGTTTCATGACTGACATTGTGTAAACTTTACACAGAATCAGTCGCATTTTACCAAACAATTTTTACCGATGGGCCTTTATTTCCACAATTTTTGCAGCTTTTCCCTAAACACACGCAATGAGGAATTTGGTTTGTGAAGAGCACGTTCTTTACTCTGGTATAAAATGGCATTGGCCATGATGCATTAGAGAAGTCCTTTAACCCTATAAGGATTAGGGGAGGGCATATTTATATGAATACATTCACAAAAAATGTATCTTCGTACCATCTCAAAAACATTAACTTGTAAACCATCCCACTAAATACAATATCAAATGTTGACGTCTTGATCAGTATTACACATTTACAAATAAATAAGATGGAAGGAAGGTCTCCTACAAGGGATGGAGTATATAGATATGGGTATTCTCCACTCATTCATTTTCTACCTCTTCTTCTCGTTCTCCTCCGAGCTTCAACCTCCTCACTGACCTCTTCCTATTTTTCTTCTCTTTGTTCTTCATCCCACCTTCTCCCTTCGTTTCTTCTTGTTTTTCTAACTCCTCCCACTCTTATTTAGCCTTCCCCTTCTCGTTTTGTGTGTTCTCTCTTTCTTCTTCATCTTCTCTTCATTATTTTTTGTCTCCTCTTCTTTCTATTATACTGTTTCTTCTTTTTTTTCTTCTCCTGCTTCTTCTTTTGCATCAACTTCGTTTTCTTCTACCTTCTCCTCTTCTTCTTTCTCTTCTCCTTCCTCTTCTTATTATTTAACCTTCTTTATCCCCTCACTTTCCCCCTCTAACTCACATATATCACATAGTAGTAGGTCCATGATCACAAGCCTCAAATGACAATTGCAAACATTCACTCCTACATCTACATCAACTCTCTGCATTGGGGTTATTGCCATTTTGACCCATCATAGGCGTGGCCACTGAATCGTAAGTGGGCGGAGACTCTTCAGGGGTAGGGGATGGTGGTTCGTAGGGCGGTGATGGATTTTGCGATTCCGCACAAACCCCATCAACATGATCATCGTGGGTATCATTTGTAGCTGCAGCTGTGTAGGCAGCGGAGGCTCCCGTGGTGGTGGCGTTGGTCGGCGTGCGTCGACTGTGATAGCAGCAGCCGATGATACAACAGGTCGGTACGACTACAGCGATGGCGATTAGAAGGACCTCCCAGCCGGATAGACTTCTGCTATAACTAACATCTATAAAAGCAAAGCCAGAGCAGTACAGGGTTTAGTCACCAAAGTATGATTATTACGCTTTATTATTTCATTATGCCCTTATACATTATAATGCTTGTCCCAGCTTTCTCCACAAAGTAGAATTTTTAAAAAACTTTCAATGCTTGTATTGCGTTTATCATCAAGTTTTTATATATAGCTGTAACCTATTTTGTACAACATGTCCCCTTATGTATGTATGTGTATATATATATATATATATATATATATATACATACACATACATGTAGACATACATATATATAATTTCATACATTTAACTTCAAGTCACTATTATCATTATTTCACTTCATGTATTTAGATTCACTTATTTCACTATGCATCTATGATTACTTTGTAATCTGTTTGTATCAGTCTCCTGATTGTTTTATCGAGGATTTTCTTTGCAATAAACCAAAATGAATTAGGAATCTGAAACCATCATACTATGACGTTCATGTATCAGGAATTCCATTATCTCTTGCAACCCCGGTGAAAGCGACTAAACTGACTAGCAAAACCAGTGTCGGTGTAGCGGCGGATTCGGTATCTGGCAGAAACGGTACTTGGCACACAATCCGCCGGCGGATCGTGTTCCAAACTTCCAACTATGGCACATTCTGTACCAACTTCTTTTTGGCAGATATCGTTATTAATGATATTATTCCCCATTTATATAACACTTACCACATTGGAACGACATCTCAAAGCGCTTTACAGATATATCATATGTACTGCTGCTGTTCATGTACGTACCTTATATTAACGTTTACATCATGTGGTACGTGGCTGCGCGCAATAATATATCTCAAACTAAATTACCCCCCCCCCCCCGTATTGCCAGAGATGAGCATGCACTGCCGAGGGCGACGTCATAATGAATAGTATACACGTAGTCAATCTGAACCAAATATGCAATCAACAAATTGCATCAAATCCGGCAGATATGGTTCGAAGTTTGAATGGTATCTGCTGTTAAAAGCGATACTTGCCAGCAGATACCGTATCTGCCAGTGGCACAAAATCCGCCGCTACACCGGCCGCACAGAAACGTTTTTAGCCTTACAGAGCGCTAAAAGTAAGCTAAGTCACATCTTTTGGATTGTTAAAGTCAAAACATTGATTAAAAATGTGTAATGCATTACGATTGTAACAGAGCCTCTGTTAGCGCACTTCTGGCGCTAACAACATTTCTGTGAGGTCAGTCCTTAGTAAAAATTCATTTGGTTTTATGAGGGCGTTATTTGCACAGGGTGGGTAGTGTTTTCGATCTCAAATTGTGAAGGGAGGGATGGGTACGAGGAGTATTTTTTTCATTAAGTTGTCTTAGGGGTAATATAGGGATACCTGTCCATGGGTTTTATAGTAGTAATAACAAGATTGCTCAGTTACTATTTTGCGTAAATTAGGACTATATGTTAGATCCCTTAGAACTCTATGTATGTAATCGTAGCTTTATTCTTTTTGTCTATTCGTGTTAATTGGCAGATATGCCCCCAGAACCCCTGATAATAATGATAATAATATAAAACAATAATAATAATAATAATTAATAATAATAATAACGAAACTAACAATTGAACTGACCTGGAGTTGTGTCATAATCTAACGACTGGTCCACATACACACATCTGGCAGTAGCTAGATAATCTCTGCTGCAATCGCCGGAATAACCCCACGGACCATGTCTGCATTCATAGATCTTGTCGTGTTCAACACCATATGACGAAGAGTACGACGGGCAGTATGACAAACGGAACCAGATCGGACCATCAGATGTGTACTTCCCATCGTAGTTCATTAGGGTGCCTCCTTGTGATATATCTTTATGCCCGAGCTGACGACAAAGGATCTAGGGTAGAGGGGGGAAAGTCATCATCTTCCAGCTTTTTCACATAAAACAATTATTGTCACAGGTCCATTATTTTGGAATGATCTACTAACCGACTATAAAGATTGCAATTCTATATATACTTTAAAACGTAAATTGAAAACTTACATTTTACACAAATATCTAAATGACAATTCATCGGCTCCCTAGTGTTCCTCTTAACTATTTTCAGTCCACCTCCCTCTGTTTTTCTGTTTGTTTTTTTACACTCCTTCTTTCATTTTTTTTAAGAAACATTTTTTTCTTTCTCTTTCTTTTCTTGTAACAAATTAATAATAATAATAATACATAAGATTTATATAGCGCACTTTCCATCTTGATTAGATGCTCAAGGCGCTTCAGAACAGAACAACAAAAACTATTTACATATACATGTAATACATGTCTGAATGTCTGAACAATAAGTCAATGTCTATCAAAAAAACGCTTTTATACAGGTAAGTTTTCAGGTTGCCCTGGAAGGTGGTCGCTGAAGTCTGGGTTTGATTGATATTAAAACAAGTTGACAACTGCTTATAATATTAATAATAGAGAAACGATGAATTACAAGCTCTGCTTTTTAATAGTTTACCCTTCACATCCTCATCTTATTGATAAATCTGTCTCCAATCTGAATGTTCAATTGTATAACATTTGTATTATGAATAATGGTGATGTATTGTAATATTTAATTTTCCAAACTGAAACTGAAGGATGCTAATTATGCCTTTTTGCTTTTGGTTGTTTCTGTTTCTGTTTGTGGTAACTCCCGTAGGAACTCGGCAGGACAGCATTTTGCTGGTAAACGCCAAGCTGGTATATAACCAATTACCTTGGAAACATTTTACGTCTAGGTTAATCAGTCATAGTGGCTGACGTTATAGACGACAGATATCACTCTCGGGCCTTTTTATCAAAGTGGAGACAATGGCAGAGTTGGGATTCGAACTCACAACCTTGCGATTATGAGTCCAATGCTCTAACCACTGGACCACACGACCCGACCAGGAGACCATGGAGCATACATGGTGATATATTTTTTTGGCAGCTGGGAGGGGTAGAATCTCAGGCCCCTCCCCAATCATGCGCCAGTGCCTTGTAGGCCAACCTTAATAATAATAACAGGCATTTATATAGCGCCATCTATCTAGAAATATTCTATCCTATAAATATTCTATAAATTTTTTAATTGCAATTACTTTTCTTCTCAAATAGAATTATGATTATGCCAACTACTACTCTGTCTTAATAACTATTTCAATAGGCATATTTTAAGACTAACTATTTACCCTATCTAGGCCGGGGGGGGGGGCCTCGGAGGCCCCCCCTCAACGAATAGCACGATATTTTCGCCGTGCAAAATTTTTTGACCGCGCCGCTCGCTGACTTTTTACTTTCAAGTCTTGCGCAACTTTTGAGACCAATTTTGCGTCACCCGGGTATGTGGTTCCGAAATTACGCAACATTGTGTAAGTGCATGTCAGACCGAAAATGGCTCAAAAACGTGATTTCGTGTACAAAGTCAATGCAAATTGTGTTTTCAACCAAAATTCATAAATGTATGATTATATTTAGTTTTGCTGGTCTAAATGTATTCATTTTATGCTTTTTATGATCACAGAAGAGTCCCCGACATATTTCATTGAAAAAACAATGAAAAACAAAAGGTCAAAAAAACAAAGAAATACATAAGAAATTGCAAAAAACAATAGATTACATAAGAAAATGATTTGATATCACAATTTTTTTCATGTACACTTGCTAAGGACACCACAAAGAGTTTCTATACCAAAAATTTGTACATTTGGAGCTTTATTTAGGGAGTTAGAGGAAAAAGTATGATTTCGCATACTAATTACCCATAAATCAGCATAATCACTTAATAGCGATTCGCTTGAAATAAATTACTATACAATCTTGTAGATTATGTCCCAGGCAACCCGCGTGCCAATTTTCGGCGCGGTCGACGGCCGAGATCTTAGGGGGGGGGCTGGGATGCCCCCCCGGCCATAGGAACTCCCAAAATACCCCGGCCTAGATAGGGTTAACCCTAAAAAGACTCTCCCGTTCACCTCCCCCTTTAATAACACAGTCAATGAGAAACCACAAAAAGCGCTGATCAGTTCGATACCTCTTACAACGTGTTGATGCATAATGCCTTACTATTAAAATCAAACAAGAAACCTATTGCCCGTATTCTGAAGTCATGTTTAACTTAGACCATGGTCTAACTCTATGCTTAAATTATGGGAAGCCAAAAGAGTCAAAATGTGTTACGTTGTATGTTTCTGATATTTACTGTGCTCTTTCCTGATTCATCGATGGTGAAGACAATCATCTATTTTCACATGCTTGCTAGACTATTATGAATGATTTGAGAGTCAAATGAGTTGAAATATGATATCTCTACTGTTAGTGATTTATGTAACAATCGGCTATCCATATTTAAACCACAACTTTAAACCTGAGTTTAAGTTAAACCCGACTTCAGAATACGGACCTATGAGTCAAACTTGCATCGCCAAATCTTGTTACTCACCTCATATTGGTAAAAGCTAGAGTCGCAAATTGGACCCCATACTCCATCATGGTATATTTCAATGACTCCATAATTCCTGTTCACCACTCCATTTTCATCTCGAAACCTCATTGGGTGGTTAGCGACACTTTCTGTGGAATTCAATTTTAAGAATAATAAATCATTATAGCTCCTTCAGGAAAGAAAAGCATATATTTTTAGACATGTTTACTCCAAAAAGTGTAAATCCACTCTCAAAAGACCAGGGGGTGTTTCACAAAGATATTTTAAGTATGACTTAGGGCCGCACTTAAATACAGAGTTGCGTATGGTACGAAAGGCTTGACCGCATTGGTCAGATCGTGTCATGAGGACGCGCACTAATTCGTATCTGTTAATAAGATCGCGCGTTGCATAACATGCATGCGTGGACATGTAAGTGCCACTTAAGTCATACTTAAATCTTTGTGAAACACCCCAAGATTAGCTATTTTGCATTTATCATTGTTTCCTTACAAGTTCTTAAGTTAAGTCATCTTCGTTCTTGAAATTCAATTTCTTCTCCGGAAATACCATTATCCGTTCTTGTTTTTGTTTTTCCTTCCTGTTACAGACTTAATAAACCTCACACACAACATGGCAAACAACATTTCTTTAGAATATCTGGGGAACTAGGGTTTTCACTTATTGGATTATAATCCTAACATTTTGCCAGAATTATATTTTCAGTGATGGGAATTTGTCAACTTTCTTACATACAGACTTTGTGTCAACCTATTAAAAAGTAGCTAACACTATTTATATTTTTTTTCTTCAGACAACATGCAAAAAGTACATCATCAACATACTTGTATGTACAGCATCCTAGGTACCTGTATGGTGCATGACATTAAAGGTCAAGTCCACCCCAGAAAAATGTAGACTTGAATAAATGGAGAAAAATCGAACAAGCATAACACTCAAAATTTCATTAAAATCGGATGTAAAATACATTTTACATTTTTCATAATACAGTTCTATGCACAACTCAGTGCAAATGTGCAAATGAGAAAGTCGATGATGTCCATCACTCATTATTTCTTTAGTTTTTTTTTATTGTTTGAATGATAGTAAAATTTCATTATTTACAGATTTCACAAAAAGGAGTAACTTTATTGAACCATAAAATATTAAAGCACAATGGCAATTTCATATGTTAAGGGAATAATAAAACTTTGATTCACAGAACAATGAGAAAATGAAAACATTTCATATTTCATATAACAGAATACATGGGAAATTTGAGTGCCGCCATCTGTTCTCTCATTTGCATGCAGACCAGGATGCGCATATAACTACTTTGTGAAATTAAGAGAAACCTAACAATGTCGTACCTTTCTTATTTTAAATCCGATTTTGATAAAATTTTCTGTATCGTGCTTGTCAGCTTTTTGTTGGGGTGGACTTGTCCTTTAAAATTGTTTTAAAAATATAAGTATTAATCATATTGTCAAAGTGTAAACATCACATAATTTTTTTTACCATATGGAAAACATAGCACACTGGCTTCATCCGATTGTTGGCGGGTCGAATTGGGTCCACTCAACTTAAGTCTGTAGCAATCGGTTATCTTCATATCGCTATCAGAACACAATATATCGTCTATAAGAATAGGCCGAGAAGACCGTGCGAAATCGAATTCGTCGTACGTATCGTACAGAGCTCCCGCAAAGCCAAGATGGCGACACGCCGTATCTTGGGAAGCACGTGAAAAGTATCCTGCAGCTACGTAGCCCCACTCGCCTTGGAGAAAGACCTCAAGACGACCTTGCTCACTGAATCTGCTTCCGGTCATTCGAAGGTCAAAGTCTGACATAAAAAAAGAAAATAATCATTATCACTACGATATCAAATCACCAAAATAGGATCGTTATTATTTGACACATCTGAATGCATGCTTCCGGTTTATATATTTTAACGATTTCAAATGAGGCGGTGACGATAACTCTTGGATTGGAATGTTCGTTAGCATGAATCATGATTATGTACCTCTTATTATATGGTATTATCCTGATCACGATCCATCATTCTAGCCGATCTTCATGATGGCTCTTATTGCTATGATCGCAACCTCTAGTCGAGGTACCACTTTATATCAAGTCGTTCCTCGACGAAAACGACTCCAGAATTGAAACCAAGAGCTCTATGTTATAAGGTACCCTACCACAGAGAAAATGAGACCTTTAAAATCAGAAAGGACATGGACATCTTGACGGTCTGAAAGCAAAAATGCGTCAGATTCTACCTATTGTAAAGGTGGAGGAGTTTATTGAGCGTGAACATATATGTTACATAATACTGAACACACAATGGCGTTGAACCAAAATTTGGTAAGGACATGATAATCTCACAGTTCACCACGGAATAACATTAACAACACTTGAACTATTTGAACATGCAGGTCTCCATTAATACTTTGGAGTGGCGATCGCCTCATATACATGCCTGCTTTAATACTTAAAAAAGAGTGTGGATTCATGGCCCCTTTACTGCCTTTATAAATATCAATACATAAAATTGAGGCATTATGTACATCATTTGCTTGTATCTATTATGTAAACATGTGTTCAATTTCACTGTGTATACTTTTATGTAAGAATAGCTTCATATGTTTGATATGGTATTTAGATGTTTATTATTTTTAATCGGAAGTTGTGAACGAAACAAGTTTCCGACTTGGATGAATTAAGATGAACTTTGAATATTTACGACACCGTACTCACCGATTGGTGGCCCACAAACAACCTGCGCTATATGGTCAGAGTTGCATCGGTCAGCTCTGGGCACTACTGTAAATGTACAATCTCCTATCTGGTCTTCTGTGCCGATGCAATGATAGTCATGGTAATGAATGGTCCCAGATAGCGGTCCAAGAGAAACAGGCTTTTCATTGGATCCATGCTGGTATCCTAATTGTCGACAGAGAATATCCGCTTCTATATCACTCCAATCCGAATCGCAAATCAGACCAGGCTCTGATTCAAATCGGTATTCAACGACGCCTTCGAAACTACCGGATCCGCTCAGGAGTTTTACAACAGCTGAAGGCTCTGTAGTTTTCGGGGGGGGGGGGGAGAGAAATAGACACAATATGGTTTGACACTGGAATACTGTGATACACATCGCACTTTTGATTACTGCTTTGATCCATCTATTTTCCTTCGGGTATACATTTAAATATTAAATATTCCCTCTGTAAAATGATCATGTATTTGGATTTCCCTGCATTGCCACCTGAGGTTAAGACTGACATGAGTACAGAGCAATACTGAGTAGGCCTAAAGTGGGAGACAATAGATCTCCAACAAGACTCTAGTGGTCAACTTGTTTCGCTTCTTGCTGCCTGAGCATACGTAGTAGAATCCCTTCTCACTAGGGAGTTGTCCCAGCCACGACGCAGACGCTTTCTGGATCAAAGAGAATCTATTGTCGAATATCTGTTGTGAAAACTCTCTACTTACAATTCCCTGGAACATTGCAACCAATTAGGAACGTATAAGCATGGACCTGGTATAAGGCAGTATCAGCGTTAATTTGATACATCCACAGCTTTATCATTGGTTGTCTAGTCTTATATGTTTACTAATATCTAAAATCCCACTACCCAAAATTTACACCACAACTAAAACGATGGTCTTTATCGTGGAGTAGGCCTAGTCGTAGTGAACGTATACATCTGGTCGTATCAGATCGCATCAGATCAGTCGGTAGAGCAGAGGTTTGATTCCCACTTGGTGCGTTAGTACCCTTTGGCATTTAAATCCTCATTACCAGGTTGCTCGGTCCTCTTGTTTCCTGCTTACAAGCATTCATGCTTTCTTAGCAGTCAGGTGAAATCACCACCGTTTATCATTTTATTTTAAGATCAGTCATGGCAATTGCATTGATCGTATATAAAATTTTAATGGATCAAAAACTTTATGACAGACTTTGGGTACAAGGTAGGCCCCTATTATATTTGTTTACTTCATTTTTTTCAGTATTAAATGAAACCAATTATCATCACTCAGGGCAAGATATCACTTTATTGCATGATATGACATCTCCAAAATCTAGGAAATATTGGAATCTACTGGACTTACTATTGCAGATAACGCCTGCTCCTTGTGTGTAGTCTTCAGCACAGTTATGTACGTTGGCGAAGCCAGGGAATATGCAGTCAGTCAATCGGGTCTCATTCCCTTCACATTGCATGTCGTCCATTAGAAACGGTCCATCGCCCCCATCAAATAGCTTTGTCTTCCGAGCTCCAAGGGGGTATCCTAATTCTCTGCAGACAACGTGGGCATCCTCTATGGACCATTCGGTAGGGCATATTCTTCCCCACCTACCCCCGTAGTAAACCTCGATCCGACCTTCATCATCGTAATCTCCATCTACAAGTCGTGTAACTGTGAATCACCATAAGATTGATAAATATTCTTAAAAAGAGAGGGAAAGGTATTAGTTTAAGGATTAATTTCAGAAAAATTAAATTGAAGAGATGACCAAATCACAATCCAGAAAAACTAATACTTTTCCTTCACATTCAAATATTAAGAAATAGATCATCCTAATGTCAAAAGTCGATGACAGTTACTATTATTCTAATTGAGTAATTACAAATTACAATTATTCTAATTGAGTAATTAATTATTAATAGTAACTGTAATAGTAATTATTCTAATTTACATGATTCATTTTTAGAACAGATTCTCGACCTAACAATCCCTTCAATATGAAATCAGCCTTGGGTAAGAAGTGAAATGACAATGGGCAAAGATGCAACAAGAGAGGACCTACGTTTGGTGTCGCATTCCATACCCGCGTCTTCGCCATGGACACAGTCGTGGATCCCCCAGCCTTTGGTTACACTGCAGTCTCTCAAATGCCGCTTGTCGCTAGTACAGGCAAGTCCGTCAAGAAGAATAGGACCGGTTCCAGGACCAAAGTATGGCTGCGAGTGGGGATAGTTCCGATTTACATACACGTCTACAGCATCTGGATACCCTAACTGTCTACACGCCACTCCTGCGTCAATCTTATCCCACAAATCATCACATATTGTTCCCCATTCTCCAGATCCTCCAAGAATTTCAACACGACCTTCTCCAGGAACGGTTCCGTTTGCTAGACGAAGACTTCCTGTTTTTAGCAAAAGAAAAAACTAGCACATCAATGATGTGGAGCTCATCCGGCATCTCGCAACACAATTTAACACAATTTTAATTTCAGCCCAGTTGACACTGTAGTGAATTATATTGGTGACATAAATTGAGGATATAGAACTGAAATTGATGAAGAAATGACATAGAAGCATTTTTGGTGATCTATGAATAAATTTCATATGAATTAAGTATTAATTATTATCTAGTCAAAGTTTCTTAACTCTGTGTAGAACCTTGGTGAACCTAATGTAGCTCTCAGATGGAACAAAAATAACCAAAATCAATCAACAAATAAGTAATTTTTGTGAGTTTTGAAAATATATGAATAAATAGCAAGATTCAATGAGTTTCAAAATTCTATGTTCAAATTTTGTATCACCACCTCGAGCTATCATATAAAGCAAACAAAATTGAAATTGATCAACAAATGAAGAAGAAAAAACATTTTTTGTGATTTATGAATAAATTTTGCATAAATTAAAATAAATAATTTTCCAGACAAAATTTCAAAAATTTGTGTACAAATTTGGTGGGCCTCATGAAGTTCTACCGGATGGAAGAAAAAATATCAAAATCTGTCAACAAATAAAGAAGAGGCATTTTCTGTGATTTCTGAATAAATTAGCATAAGTAATTTTCTACTGAAAATTTCAATATCTGTGTAGAAGTTTGATGAACCTCATAAAGTTCTACAAGATGGAAGAAGAAAAAAAGTAAAAATTGGTCAACAATTAAAGAAGAAAAAGCATTTTATGTGAATTTTTAAAAATATGAATAAATTAATTTTGCATAAATTAGCATAAAAATTGTTCTAGTCAAAATTTCTAAATCTGTGTACAAGATTGGTGAACCTCATGAAGCTCTACCAGATGGAAGAAAAAAAATCAAAATCGGTCAACAAATAAAGAAGAAGCATTTTATGTGAATTTTGAAAAATATGCATAAATTAATTTCGCATAAATTAGCATAAAAATTGTTCTGGTCAAAATTTCAAAATTCTGTGTAGAAATTTGGTGAACCTCTTGAAGCTCTACCAGATGGAAGCAAAAAAAATCAAAATCAGTCAACAAATAAAGAAGTAGCATTTTTTGTGAATTTTGAAAAATGTGCATAAATTAGCATATTTAATGAATTTCAAAATTCTGTGTAGAAGTTTTGAATGCCCCACCTAGTGCTATCATATAAAGCAAACAGAATTGAAATCGGACTTGAAATGGCGAAGAAGTAGCATTTTGAAATTGTGGATGGACGACGGACGCCACGGCATAAGCTCATCTTGCCCTTCGGTCCGGATGAGCTAAAAAAGGTGAGATGACGTGTAGATGTGGGTGCGCGTGCAGGTGAAATACTTGGATATCAGGGGGCCATTTCATAAAGCTCTTTGTAAGTTAAGAGCGAATTTAAGAACTGGTGATCCTTTCTTACGCGCAAAACCATCACTAAGCCTAATGAATAAACAAGATGGGATCACCTTTCGTTCTTAACTTATGAACAGCTTTATGAAACACCCACCAGATCGATTTTTCAGTTTACCAAGAAATCCTATCAAATAGAATGTCTACCTATACTATAGGTGATGATTGAGAATTGGGGTCCAATGTAGACCTGTAATTAAAGAAAAGAACATGAAGATATTTCAATTAAAATGCAATACAGTGCAACTGAACAATTGTGTGTCTAAACTGAACCAACTTCCAAGCAATTCAAAGGCATGAATTCCCGAAGGCGGATTCTTCAAAGTTTGCCGCTGTGAATTCGGGCCGGAGTGTGGCGATTAGCCCTTTTAGTTAGTCTTACCTTGACTCGTGCAGACGACACCAGCATCTCTAGAATGGCCACACCATGTATCTTCCACAAGATCGAACTTACAGGTTGAGAGGTTGCTTTCCATTCCGTTACATTCCATGTTCGTCAGCCCCACGGCTCCTTGACCTCCGCCGAACAGCCCTGCCACCAAGGCCAGGTCGGCTCCACTGTAATTCAGCTGACGACAGACAACAGTCGCGTCTTCAATACTCCACAGACTGTCGCATATTGTCACCCATTGGCTGTCATGGAAGACTTCAACCCTGCCTTCGGATTCGTAGATACCACCAACCAGACGAACTGACCACGGGACTGCATCTAGAATGAGGGCAGAGGAGAAAAGAAGGAAATTGTCAAAAAGATTCCTGCCAATCGTGCTACCATCAACCCATTACTATCTTCAACAGGTAAGTCAATGGAAGGTAAGATAATACGCCAGTGGCGGACTGTACCAGCCTGGAAGAAGAAGAAGGCAAGGTTAAATATCAGTCTAACATGCATGCAACAGCAACCAACACCCTTCCCCTGGTTATAGGTATTGAAGGGTCTTGTACCTTGACATTATTCAGAGGCAGAATTAAATGATTATGAAAACCCGAACTACTGCTCTTTTATACATGAAAATTACAGAGAATGAAACCTTTGGAATAATATAGCTTGTGTGAAAAAAGAAAAATCAAAGAAACAGATCAACCAAAGTTTGAGAAATATCGGACAAATAATGAGAAAGTTACGAGCGTTTGAATATTGCGATCACTACTGCTATGGAGATCCTCGCCTCACATTGGCAATGTGACAAAGATGTGTGATGTCACTTGTGAACAACTCTCCCCATTACTTTAGTATATATTTCAATTAAACTGCCTCCATTTTTCACATCTATCAGTAGAGTATATATTTTTTCTATAGGAGGGCATATATTATAGTACATCATGAATAAAGTGTTTGTATCACCATGAAAAAAAAGCAAAAAGAGACATTTTGGGGGTATTTATAGTCCATCAAAGGGAAAGCTGTTAACATATGACATCACACATCCTTGTCGCATTGCCAATGGGAGGATCTCCATAGTATTAGTGATTGCAATATTCAAATGCTCGTAAGTTTTCTCATTATTTGTGCGATTTTTCTCAAACTTTCTTTGTTCTTAAAAACTTCTTATTCTTTGATTTGTCTGTTTCGACACAAGCCTACTTTTTCCAAAGGTTTCATTCTCTCTTTAACTGGTCTGGTCCCATTGATTATTCTCTGAGTATCAGCCCTTTAACTTCTGAAAATAAGAGACAGATAGATCTTGGCAATTGGAAAAAAAAAATTTCAGGAGACTATACGAAAATTCCGTTCGCGATCGCATTTACCCGTCTAATGAGATACATTTCCTATTCAAAAGGATTACAAAATGTTTTAGTCAATTCATTTCATTAATTAGATATTCCAGAGATAAATGTATCTTTTCATCACGAATATACATTATACAATATGCTTCTTTCCATGTTTAGATCAGTATAATGAAATCCTTCAGCTCGTGCTTTGCGCTCGCATAACATCGTTTGTAATATAAGTCCTGCTGATGATTTTTTTCTGCATATAAACTTTCATATGCTTGTTTTCGATAAGGTAAACCAAAAGATTTCAGCTTACGATTTGCGGGAGGCTAATCTTATTCACGATACCCTGCAAACAATCCTTTAAGCTATCATTTTTTTCCAGTCAATACAATGAAAAATTCTAGCTTGCACTTTGCGTGCTAGTGTCATTCCTTTAATGAAATATATCCTTAAATATTTATCCCATTCACGATTACAAAATATGCTCAATGAGGTAAGGACATTTTTTTTTCCAAATAAACATATTTCAGTTCTAGCCTTGCCAGTGGCGTACCTAGGATTTTCCACAGGGGGGGGGGGGCAAAACCATCTGCCAAAAAATCTGACAAGCCCCCCCCAAAAAAGTTTCTTCAATCACAAAAAAAGGATATTGTACCAGAAAAGGTCTTCAAGCTCGTAGGGGGGGGGATGGGCAATAAAGGTATTCAAACTCGTCAGGGGGGGGGGCAAAAAAGGTGTTTCATACTTGTCGGGGGGAGGGGCAGGGATATCTTTTTTAAACTGTCCCACTTCAGGTCTATATGCAAAAAAAATGTATTTGCACATTCATTGCTAAATTCAAGATTGACAAGATATACGTAAAAAACGACCTAGGTTGAGAGTCTCCACATTAATTTAAATTAAGTGTTTATTACCTCTATGCGCTTTGATCAGCCAAAAATTTACATGAAAACACCATCTGCCCCTTAATATCACAAAATTATATACTGTGCAACTTTAAAATTCCTTCCCGGGCCTGTAGTGAATTATTAATATTTGACTATTGGGCAATTCCATGATAAAGTGGACATGACCATCAAATTTTAAAAATGGTCAAACCTGAACAAGTTTGGTATCATATTAAAGCTAAAAGACTGAATTTTTCAATTCTGTCCATAATAACGAAAAATTCGGTCCTTAAGATGCCAAATATGCAAATTAAATTAGCATGATTAATTTTTTTTTTAATGTGTGAAAAATGCATTAAAATTAAATATGTGTAGCAAGTGTTCCATTGAAAGATTCATAAAAATCTAAATGTGTTTTTCTGAGTTTTAGGGCTGAATTTCATAACAGGTTCACCAAAGTTCAAAATTTTCTTGGCGTTATGCTTCAGCGAACATTTAAACTCTCATGATAAATAATGTCACGGTGTTACAGTAAAAACTGATGTTTTTTAAATTTTATGAAAACTACACAAACAATATCAAAATCTTTTAGTGCCCAAATCATTCTCACGTATAACTATCATATACAAGTTAATTAGTCAGTTTGTTAATTAAAAGTTACTTAAGTCATGTCACGGTGTTACAATAACTGTAACACCGTGACCTACATTGCCATTGCACAGAAAGCATAGTAGGTTCCTGCCAAATGATGTTTGTTGAAGTGACCAGCTGATTTCTGTCAGTTGGGATGGAGGCTTGGCTGTTTCCAAAGCAACAAACAAAGCAGTATATAAATATGAATGTATGTATCTGGATCCAAGCACAAAATTGTGGATTGAATTGTTTGTCCAAAATTCTCAATCTGTATGCCTCACCTTTTAATGATTGTCTTTTAATGTTTATATGTAGCCTAATCATGTACATTATTTTTTTTCCATTTATGAGTTGCAAAATTTCTATAACATCTTGGAAATTGAGCGAATATCTACATGCAAGTCTGTAGATGCTGTGTGTTAATTTTTCTTCCTGTAATTGTTATGGGCTCAACTTATCTTTGTATACGTATGTACATGCATAATTACCATAAAGTGGCAATTAAAAGTACATGTATATATCAGTTTACTGAGTGTTTCTAACTTTCTATTAAGCTTTTTTCTTTGTCTTCTTGTAAAATTGTATTTCAATTAATCTGCATATTTACATTAAAGTTTTTCTGCATTAGAGAGAATTCATAACTTTTTTGAGTAAAACTTTTCCCGTATCTTATGAATGAAACATGGGGGCTTACAAGAACCGTCACAGTGTTACAGTGTATATAGTTTTATTTTTTGTTGTTTTTGTTAGTGAAATTTTTAACTAGATTTTTCATCCTCATTAATTACATGTACTCTGATGTATGACATAAATTTTATTGATAAAAGATTGCTCAATGATACCTTTTAGATTACTATTTAGGTTAAGGAAGAATGATGTGAAAATTCTACATACGTTTTGTACATGCAGTTCAGAAGTCACGGTGTTACAGTGCATTTGTTTATAATATGTATCATCATTGTCATGTTTTTTGATTATTTTTCTATAAACACCTTGGTTATTACTGTCAAGTCTCCACTGTATCTCAACAACATAATCTGTTTTTAAAATGTTCAGTAACTTCACAGAGTTTATTAAATGAATCAAGTACAAGAAAATGCATGTCCATTTTGAGTCACGGTGTTACAGTTGTAATTAATTATGCATAATTCATTAATTAGCATGAAGTTAAAGATTTTTGTTGTTGTTGTCGGTTACTTGTGATTAGAGTCATAGATACATAATCCAATTTTTTTCAAAAGATAAATAGTTTGTTGGTATTCCACATTTACAGAGATGCCAAGTTCAAAGACCAGCTATGCGTGAGATTTTCTGTGAATCTGACTGAGATCACAGACATTGTGTACAATGTATATGGAGATAGGCTGTGATAATTGCGTGAGACAGAGATTTGAGGGGATGAACAAGAGTCCAAAATGCTTGAGTCTCACGCATAATGCGTGAGACTTGGTAGCTCTGCATTTAATGAGTAAATAGGTGTTCCAAAATGTCACGGTGTTATCGTGGAATTGCCCTATTACATACTGTAAGCATGTATCCTATATTTATAATCCCTTGGCTTGATTGTCAACATTTTTTTTTAGCACATGTGAAGTAATGGTAGATACAAACTTTGAAATTCCCAAGGTAGTTATTTCTGCCTTATGCACTTAAAGATTTCCTGGCCTTCGGCATGTTACTCGAAGGGAAATGGGTATTAGATACACCGGGAAGTACAAACGGATGTGTTATCGATCACTGCAAATTTGCATGATTAGTGAATGTTCTAATCATTCACATAGGCCCAACAACAAAATATATGCCATTTTCACTCTCTCATTTATACATGTATATAGGCTTTTATATGGTCGCATTTCTACTCATGATGTAGTCATTTTGTCCAGCATATATATAAAACAGTGACAGGCATTTTGGGGGAAAAATGTGAAATTAATATTTGATACTTAATTAGTGCAATTAATATGCATACAATAACAGCTTTAATTATTCAATGATTGAATTATCAATGTTACAAGATTAAAAATGCAACATACTAGGGTGATCCAATGTTGCATTAACTTTTGACACCATTTTACGTGCAGCAGATCCAAGAAGTTACACATTCCAAAATTCATAATTATATTGATGTCTATGCAATAATTAGCTGTAAATAAGTCATTTTAAGAAAAAATAAAGGTATTTGAGACTTAAAACTTTTCATTTTTTAAAGAATGGTAATTAATACCAATAACATATCAAAAATACAATTTTTAAAACCATTTTTATCCTGTTCGCGAAATTGGACCACCTTTATACAAACACACACATATAAATATATATACAGTATATATATATATATATATATATACAGTATATGTATGTAGGTGTGTGGGTGTGTAAGGAAAAAATGTGTCATTTACAGTAGAACTATAAGAAAAAACAAATCTATAGATGCATGACAACAAAAACCAAGGACTGGAGATCAAGTATCCTATCCCATTAAACACAAATCGTTCGGCCCTTACTCGTACTCTGTGGCTAATTGCTCCCACCCACACACCTCTTACGAGGGACTTCCCTCCATAAACAGACCCTCGCAAACAAACTCTGACGCTATTCCTATATAATCATGCTTGCATGATTTAAAGTGAAGGTATCCAATAAAACACTATGGTAGTGTGACTAGATTTGCTTTGATTTTTTAGAAACAGTCATTCTCAATCAATCAGCATGGCCATGGGCAGTAGATGGAATAACATACACCACAAGAAATATCCAGTCATTAGACATTTGGCTGCCCTATGCCATTGACTTGAGTATACCCCCTTATCCTTGCTACATGCATACACAGTCAGTGCTATCAATAGTATTATCCATCTCTCCCTTTAATATGCTTCCAATAGAATGTACGCGTTAGTATTATACCCTAGTCCCTATGTACTGTAGTTCGTTGCATGCAGCTGCAAGAGAGGTATTTATCAGCGCTTTAATACTAATCATGTACAGTACATGGCCCCCCGTATGCACAATCCAATATTGAACATAACACTTACCGTGGTCGGACGTTGTGCTATTCTGTGCACCAGCAAAGAGTGAGAGAGTACACGCTCCTAGAAGTATTACAATGAAAGTATACTGCATTTTTATATGGGCGGCGGACATTTTGGTGGTCTACAAATTCCAGTCCACGACCGTCAATGCACTCCAGCTCGGTATCACAGCACAGCCAAGCGCATACCTTGTCGATGTGTCCTGGATCATGATATTCTGGTGATCAGATTTCAGATGCCTGTGCTTGCTTTCTCTAACGATAACTAGCGACCTCTCGTCCATCCAGCTTCGAGCGCGACTAAAAAAAGATCGAAGGAAGCCGCCACCGCCCACCTCCAATCATAACGAGAAAAGATAACACATGTCATTACGCAATATCATAGCCTATATAGCCTATATTTAGCGGGTTTGTTTTTGCTTTTCCATAGCAATCCAGCTTGCACACTCACAGGTATATACTGAACATGCTGAAGTTACGCTGATCTTATTTTGACAAGCATGTTAATTCTGTAAATTATGTTAATTACCATGATCATATAATGTGTACATTGGTTAAAGTGGAAAATCTGTTTCAAAAATTGAATTTTCGTCATAGAAACCTTTGAAGAGCTGTATTAATTATGTTTTCAAACCGTTTTAGGCAACAGAGTGAGAGAGAACTCTTATATCCAGGCCTATATATATTGCACTTGAATGAAGCGCAGTTATGCTAATTAAAAAGGACAAGTCCACCCCAACAGATCGATAGTTGGTTTGGATAAAAAGAAACAAAAAATATCATCATGAATTGGATGTAAATAAGAAAGTTTTGATTAAAGTTTTGCATAAGATCGCGTGATAGCTATACTCCGTTGCATAATTGTAGCAGGGTAGGATATGAGGGATATGGAGTACACCATGCAGTCACTCACTATTTGTTTGGTATTTTATTATATTCTTATTTTTTCCTGGTTGTCATTTGAGACAAAGTAATTATCATAGTTTTAAAAGTTTTGCCCTTATTGTCACTCTAAAAAATATTGCATAATTCACAATAAAAATAAATAAATAGTGAGTGATAGGTAGACATCAGCGTCTCTCATTTGCATATCAGTGGGGAGTGCATGTATGACTGTTTCGTGGAAAAATAAGCGAAAATTTAAAATGTTATAACTTTCTTTTTTTACATTCGATTTTGATTAAATTTTTCAGTGATGCTCCCTTGATTTTTCTCTTTTTTCGTCATACCAACTTTTTCAGGGGTAAATTTGATATTTAATTACAACGCCTACATTAATTGGTTCAAAAGGGAAATTAAAATGTCATATATGAATTCCTCGTCATAGACAATCATAAGATAGCCGTATGGGGGGCTTTCTCGATCACAAATACACACACACACTCACACACACTTTTTTCAACATGTTTTTATTAAGGATTTCATTCAAATGAATTACATAAACTCCAGATAAATACAAAAAAAATTACAAATCTTTATTTCATATCAACAAGGATATGCAAAAAAAAACATATATATTTACCAAAAACTTAAGCAAATAAGGACGGAATGAAATTCCTTAAAATTGTACTTTTATATCTGAAAAAAAATACTTAACTGAGCCCCGGCCCAACCCTCTATGTATTTTGATAATAATTAGTATTAAATGACAAATGATTTGCAAGAAAACAGAAATCAGCACACTCACAAACACCCTCACCCACACACACCCATCACACATACACACACACACGCAGACACGATGATTGTGCAGATTACATATTACCTTTTTTTAATCTAAGTAGATAATAATAAAGCAATATTGACTGGCCTCGGGGCGATACGACATATATCGCCCAAACTAGATTTATATCGCCCGAGTCGTAGACGAGGGTGATATCAATTTAGTGAGGGCGATATATGTCCTTTCGCCCCCAGGCCAGTCAATATTGCTATTATTAACCAAATCAGACATCTAGAGCCAAATCGTTAAAATTTAGATATTTTGAATTTTTAGAATGAGAATCTAGTTTCTCATGTTGAGCAGACTGGGCTTCTGAACTTTACCATTGTGACGTAATTGAAATGACGCGTCCCTGGCCTAGGGACGCAGTATCCAGCGTTGTCTCAACTTCATTACCATTATGACGTATAGCACTGCGCGGTTCAAGGACGCGAACAAAAACGCGTAGAATAGCCGGATGTAAGCGCTGCCTTTTATTGCCCGCCACATTTCCACGCATTTTCTCATTGACTTTCCTGAGCGGGCAATAAATTGGGCCCGTGGATTAACAATTGGAATTTTATTGACCGGCCATTCGATCCCAGTGTTAAGCAGGCAACAATGTTTCAAAGTTGCCCTGCTCAGATGTCTGATACGGTTAATAATATATGATGGTATCCAAAAACTGACTACTAATAATCACCCAAAATGTCCAAATACGTAACATAAATATTGTCGAATGCAGTAGGCCTAATTGTCGCATACATTCGTAATTCCGAAGGTTCAGTTATTCCGAAGGTTCGTATTTCCGAAGGTTCGTAATTCCGAAGGTTCGTCAATCCGAAAACGAAATAAGGTTCGTTAATCCGAAAATTAAATAAGGTTCGTATTTCCGAAAATGAAAATAATTCATTTTGGTAACAAAAACGATATTGTCATTACAAGATTACACAATATTATGCAATGATCGCTACGCTCGCAGAAATGAAACGTAAATATATAGCGTTAGTGATCACTTTAAAAAAATTGCTCAATTTAATTACTACAAAACACACAACCTCTTGCCCCTATTGGCCCTTTTTTTTTGCTTCCCCCTCCCCCCCCAAAAAAAAAGGAAAATACGTTCCGCCGCCAGTGGTTGAAACACGCATCGTCTTCATGACTAACTGCAAAAAGTTCTTAAAATATCCCCTTTAGATCAGGTCAGAGATTTAAAATTTCTGTTCGCGCTTCTTGCTCGTAGTTATTACCTAAATTTAGTTACATAGGCATTATTCTCGTTTTGAAGATCACAAACATATTGCCCATCATATTAAAAAACAAATATATAGCTCGCGCTCGCATTATTTAAAAAGGTTTATCATGTTATTACATAATTTTATAAAGCTAATTATTGACTGTTAGGACTACCCTTTCAAAGAAACAAAAATCAACTTTAAGCTGCCGATCGAGGAAAATAATTTATGGCTGAAAAAAAAATCCCCCCCCCCCTATTTGACGAAAGTTGGATCCGCCGGGAGGGAGGCAGGGGGCACTTGCACCCAAAGAATGAAATAAAAACAGGGAAATTAATATTTTCCAAAATGGGAAAGTTCCTTTTTCAAAAATAAATATACCGTTTTTCATGTTTTTTCGAAATGAAATACTCTTTTTAAAATATACAAGTTAAGTTAAGTTTTCAGGCTGAAGTATTGCAAATTTTCAGCTTGCGCTTCGCACTCTCATTCGATTGGTGAAATATGCATCCTAAAGAGGTCACTAAATGCTTTCTTTAACAGGTTCCTTTTCTGGTCAGTATGTTTAGGCTCGCGTTTTGCGCTCGTGTTAATTCTTTAGTTAGATGCACATCTTTTTCATGTTTTTAATGACAGCAGAAATCTGCTCGGATTTTTAAAAACTTATTTTCATTTTTTATTGAAATAACCTAAAGTTTTAGCTTGTGATTCACGCTCGCAACACCTCGCAATAATGCCATTTTAAGAATAATTGACCCCAAAAAACGTTTTACAACTTCACCTTTGAATTTGTTTTTACCAAGCCGCTCGCTCATTATACCCTCTCCCGAAAAATAAAGCCTAAATATACATTTTGCCATAATAAGAAGTCACTTCAAAAAAAGTGTTTCTCTACTTAATCACTATCAAACACACAATGACTTCAAGCAGATGATAATCTTAAGGTGAAAATATCACCAAAGTGCCCATTTTGACGTATGAGCTTCATTTTTTGGCTTTACCCCCCAACGAAAATTCGTTCGGCCGCCCTTGCCTTCCCATCCTCATAATAATTGAACGGCAACAGTGTCCCCCGCCCACCCCACCTTGTCCCTGATTCTGCTTTCCCGGTCTTCATTTTTCGGATTAACGAACCTTATTTTGTTTTTGGATTAACGAACCTTCGGAAAAACGAACCTTATTTCGTTTTCGGATTAACGAACCTTCGGAACAACGAACCTTATTTCGTTTTCGGATTAACGAACCTTCGGAACAACGAACCTTATTTCGTTTTCGGATTATCGAACCTTCGGAATAACGAATCGTCGGAATTACGCCACAAATGTTCGGATTAACGAACCCTTTTTCGTTTTCGGATTAACGAACATCGAGGTACAGGCAATTTACGTGTTTCGGAATTACGAACCTTCGGAATAAAGAACCTTCGGAATCACGAAGCTGCGGAATTACGAAGTGTAACCCCTAATTGTCACCCTTAGGCCTATATTACAAAAAAATTATCTCTCCTTTATTGTGTTTTCATTCTTGGTCAAAAAGCGAACCATGACGTTCAGTCATGAATAATCAATTATTTTAAAGATGATTACTTCTACACTTTCCGAAACAAATAAAGCTATAAATTCATATGCTACGCTGAGCCAATGATCTTTTACCTGCTTTTTTTTAAATCGCGGAAAGTGACTGTGCAGATGGCAGAAAACGGCTAAAATTACCTGCGTTATATGTTAAGTCAATGACCTTTTACACAGTAAACTCTATGTTGATTGTAGATAATGATGGGAACGAAATATTAACACATAAACTACTGCATTGTAAAAATCCCAAGGTCATGAAGGTTTAGTATGGGGTAATACCATGGACCTATTAACATGATTAATAGGTCCATGATCTCATGGCAGAGCAATCCTGAGAAACAATAGGTGCTATAATATACTCGGTGGATGAATTGTTCCAAGGTTATTGAATAGACCACAGTGATATAGAAATACATATCTAATACTTATTAATTATATGATTTCTCGCGTCAACTGCTAAGCAGGGTGCTTAGAAAAGATGACAAAGTGTATTTTTTTGTAATTTTCTATGAATAAACATCAGAAAATATGTGATATGTATTCCGGTAGCCATATTTATGTGTTTGGTGTTAAATTTCCAATATCAAACATGTCTAAACTGGCAAAAATTGACATTTTACTAGGGTTTTGTTCCAAAAGGAGCTAAATCCATGGGAAATAAGGTTTTAAAAAATCTGTAAAAATCTATAATGAATACTAAATGTTTGAAATCTTGATTTATTTAATCTAAGATGTTAGTACTACCATACAGAAAAAAAAATAAAAGTGGATATAGCTCCTTTTTTAACAAAACTCTTCCAAATGATAAAAAAAAGGATGTGATAATTAATGAAATGGGCACTTGGTGTAACTGGTCTATTATGGTCAAGAAAAAAAATCGAAGTCTACCTCGAATTATCCCACCTTAAATACATGCCTAGGTGACAAGATATACATAACGTGGCAATCTATGATTATGTCTACCTTACTTATGTGTTTAAATGGATAATGATATGAAAAAAAACTGACTAATTGTTAACCGCAATGTCAAAGCACCTCTCGTCAATATTGTCGAAGTCATTGCCTGTTAGTGACATCAGCGCTTGGCAATTTTCATTCTATTATATCAGTAAAACATCGTTAGAATATTCTCATCCAGCTATCCATCAATTCCTATGGTTTAAACCTAGTGATTTTGATACAACATTCCATAGGCTGCTAATATCCCATCTTCCTTGGGTTTTCTTTCTCTGTCAGAGTACAGCCATGAAGTGTGTAAAGAAGTGGTATTGGTGTCATTTTACCACATTTGGTCACGATGTTGTCATTCTCATAATATTGCTTCCGTAAAAAATAGTTTTTTTTTTCCTTATGGAAAAAACACAACCTCCGGGTGGAGGGGGGGGGGGTGTCTGTTAAATATCCCTATCCATATCTATTAGGAGAAAGTGGGACATCCACAATAATATTTAAAACCTCAAATTAAACAAGGAAATGGAATGTTGATAACACTCCTTAAATGAGCAAGAAAGTGCATGCAATATTCTCAACTCATTAAAATGAACAAATAAAAAACGTGAATACAAGAAAATAAAATCCTTTTTTTTAATCGGAATAATTACTTATTTTGACGATTAAATACTTATAATATGCAACATTTATATACCGCTTAATGCAATGTTTATAAGCGCTGCATACTATTACATCGGCTTTATCAAGGCTGCCCTGATCGAGCTCTCAGGTATTTAGGAATTTGCTTCCTACCGGACACACATTTACTACACGTGGATGGGGAGTGCATGGCGAATGTAGATAAACGATTTGCCAAAGGGCATGAGTGTCATGGTGGGATTCGAACCCCGGACCTTGTGGTTCAAAATCCGGAGGCTTATCCACTGAGCCACAACGCTTCTCCTTTACTTATACACCTTACGGAAAGAGAATAGAGCTATAATCTCAAGAGCTATGCTTAACCATGATCTTTACCTGTTTATGAAAAAAAAAAACGCTGCAGATCAGAGGCAGAAAAGAGCTAAAAATACTTGTGTTATTCTAAGTCAGTGAACTTTTACCTCATACAATTTCATTGCTGATAATAGATAATAATTGGATCTATATTTTAACTCATTAGGCCTACTACTGCATTTGCCGAAATACAAAGAATACACGATAATCATACGCCTGTAGCGAATGTAGTAATACTGCACCTCATAGCAGAGCAATCTTGAGAAATGACAGGTGTTATTATTCGGTGGTTGATGAGTTCGATATACACACTATAGAACATAACTGATATTGAAATACATATTTATGTACTTATCATCCGATATCACGTGTAAATTGTATTCTAATCACGTGGCAGGCCGGGCACGGATATTCAGATCGCAAGATTGAATAAGGGGCAAGAAACAGTCAACTATAGTAAAATTGCCATTAACTGAATGAAGCAAGAGGATGTGAGAATTAACTTAATGGGCATTTGGTCGAGCTGGTAAATTATGGTAAAAAAATGACTCCAAAGATAAATACATACCCAGATGGCAAGATTTGGTAATAATATATGGCATTGAAAATGATGGCAATGAAAGTCATGGTTGTGTCTAACCTTAATTTTTAAATTTAACCAAGTAATAATAGATACATTTAATGATATCCAAATTCTGACTTATAATTACCCCCGATGTCCAGCCACTTGACATCAATTTATTATCGAATGCATTGTTTGTTACTGCTATGTTGATTATACTAATTATGTAAGTTTTACAACATAAAAGGAAAATCATTGTCATAAATTAATTTCTCGTAATAGAGAACCGTGGAAGAATCGTATCATGGATGTTTTTGTGCTTTTTGTATATATATTTAAAAAAAATGTCTATTACCCTTATGCTAGTTAGCTTATTATGCTGGTTGCGATGATTATAATGAATGCTTTACTTAAAAATAAAAACTAGCATCATGACTAAATTCCTCGTCACAGGAGGCCTTAGTAAATTGTATTACTTATGTTTTCAGTCTTTCCTGTTTAAGATTATAATAATATTTCATGTATAAAGTTGACTAATTACATTATTATGCCTATAAAACTTAATTGAAAAAAAAAACGCATATGGTTTGTAATGTGGCAACTACGCTAAATTTACTTCAAAACCCTTGTGGATCACAAATCAAGCAGAAAACCTTTTCCGTGAATGGAATATTTACTATAAGGGAATCTTGGGAAACAACAAGTGTCATTGTACTGGGGGGGGGTCATTTGGATACATACAGGTATTGAATCATCAAACCCCGTGGCTCAATAGTTCTCAGATCAACACTACAGACCATCTAGACCAACATTAATATTAAAGTATAATTTTCCACAGCTGAGTGCATCACGTGTCAAATACATTATGCTTAACACGTGCAAAACACTGCATGATGTACAATTTTAGAAGGTTGAATAAGGGACAACAAACTTTCTCATAGTAATTCCATCACTGAATGCAGGTGACGTTTGAACAGTAGTAAATTTCTCATTAATAAGCAACAGTAACAAGACTTTACTTCGGAATGAAATTCGGGGACTTTTTCTCAAGGAGGTGTCTAAAAATGAAGAAAAAAAATAATTGTTGAAAATCGATGCCTTTCTGTTCATAAGTCAATTTTTTTTATAATTTCATCCCCCTCCTCAGAAAAATAGAAAAAAAATCAATAAACAACCACTACTTTGGCATTTGAATGCTAGAATGACGATAGTCAAGAATCACCATGATCACCGGCGGATGCAGGAGAGGGACACATCCGGTCCCTGCCTCCCCCCTTTTGAGTCATAGCCAATATTTTTAATGTAAATAATATGTCTTTCATCCACAAGTGTGGCCGCCGCCCCTTTTGGGTGTCACAGCGAATACTTCTAATGGGAATATGTCATTAATACACAAATAAGGAGCTTTTTTTTGTAAAAACCACTTTCAATTTTTTTAGAAAATAGCATTGAATTGATTTTGTACCATACGATTATGTAAAAAAGCTGCTTGCATAAGACGTATCAAATCAAACAATCAAAATTATAATAACCTTTTATTCTTTTATCTATTTCTTGGCAAACCTTCGGCAATATTGTCTATAATTTTCTTGCTATTTTGGCAAGATTTTCTTTTTGTCAGTGTGAACTTCCTCTTTTGATGTTTGGCTTCGGAGTGTACAGTTTTAGTTGGTGAAGGGGGGAAGGAAAGTTACTGGCCATGCTGAGTGTGAATACTTGTAGCCTCTAAATGAAACTCCCAATTTTATCCCAGCAATTAAGTTGTTAAATGGTGTGCCGTTTTCAGTGAAGCGAAATCGCTCATGAACATGATGAATAAAGGGTTAGGCTGCACGGGCAGCATATCATTTTCAATCTTTTTCATTAACCAGTCCTTCCGCCCCTCCCCCTCCCCGTTCCTTAGCACACTTTACATGTTTTAGGCGTCCATTTCATTTTTTATTCCAGCTCCCAGCTAGGAGCCTCCATTTACAGAGGGTTATCGGACTTGTTCGTTCTTATAAGCCCCTCATTTCAAAAACAACTTCCATTATTAAGCAAAGTAAGGGTATGGTTCAAGATCAAGTACATTAAAGAACAATTGGACTGCCAACGATGAAAACCATTATTAACGGTTATTTACAGACTCTTATGACCGGGAAAAAAATATTTTTATATTCAAATCTTCTCTTCTTCAAAAACGTAAATTGGTATGGTTAGCATGATTAGTAGTTGCTTACATTCATACAGATATTTACCCCCAATATACCACACGTGCATGCTCACGATTCGTTTGCAAGGGGACGGAAGGGGAAACAAGGGGGGGGGTTCAACTTTTCCTACAAACAATATATACGAATCACGTTTTCGCTGCGTGTTCATGTACATCATCCGAAGTTTTGGCCAACATCAAATTTATCTTCAGTTTTGAAAACGTGAATTAAAGACCTCGTGATCACCTTTGTCCCGATCGACTCTGTACTCAGCATCGTCTTGGGAAAGCCTCATCTGTTACGTTACACCAACATATCCATGATACATACCAGTGAAACCTGACCCCTATAATAGTCTTCCAAGTGACATAACATTAGTAGGACAGGAGTCGGTTTCATTGACAGGACTGTACAATTACTCGGGATTCCTTTTTTGTCAATGATAAAGCTCTAGTGGGTAGTCATGTGAAAAACTAATAACCAACACACACAAAATGTTTATGGGTAAACTATAGGTGAAGATGTTGTGTGTCGTACGTGATGCAGAAATGTCCCGTACGACAAGCTTCATTTTAAGCTAATTCACCTATGGACAACGCATTTTTCGCATTTCTATCCAATATTACCACAAAGCAAATTGAAGTTCTTCGTTCGTTTGGACAGCAGGTTGAAAAATGTAAAAAAAAATGGCCGATTTTTCTGGCATGGAATCACCCATTTGAACATTCTAGTAGAAGGATAGATACATACATGTTGAGTTACTACCACATTCAAATTGCTAATGAAATTACGCTTTTTAAAAAAATGATATACCCCCCCCCCCCATTCAAATCAGCCAGCGGGCATTTAAGGTATAGTATAGACTGAGTATGTAATCCCATCAAAGTGACAAGATATTGAAGATAAATTATTTTCCTTATAATCTACGGTGTCATTTAATGATGTTAAGTATAGTACATAGGCCTACCCTATTGCATTATTTTTGTCACGTCTGTTAAAACTAATTGTATATGTATTTTCAAGTAGGATAAGACAGGATTCTGGTAGCTCAAAAGCAAATGAAATCGACTCAACCATCTATTGAATTACCCTTTGAGATGATGAAATTGGTACATGTAACTTAGAAGAAACTCAATATCATGGCTTTCAATTTGACACGATGCCAGGAGAAGGATTGCGTATTTTAAATTTGAAGGAAATGTGCTTAAAACCGATTTATTGAACTTTTGTAAATAAGAAGCTATAGTTATTTTCCAAAATAAATGGAAGAAAGTCGTATCGTATAATAACAATATATCAGATTGTATAAGGCATACAGTTTCAAATGAACATCCACACACCTCATAAAAATACAAGAATATCGATAGTTCTTATGGTGGCAAATATGTCTAACTTGCACTGAAGAAACATCAGCAGAAAGGGAGCTTTTGCTGATGCAGCATGCAGTGCCTGGAGAATCAACTAAAAAGTTAGACAAAGCAAATAATGATTAGAAATTTAATTGCACTTTGGTTTCTTTTTGAGACATAGAATATAATAGTAATTGCCGGTGGTGATGCAATTCATAAACAATATGTTAACAAGGGAAACTGATGGTGTTGCCCTGTGCATTTGCCCGGAGAATCAACTAAAAATTAGACACAACAAATAGATTAGAAGTTTAATTGGACTTTAGATTGTTTTGAGACAAGGAATATAAAGGTAATTGTTGGTGACGAGTCACGAGTTTTACTCACCTATCACCACTTGCAGGCATCACGCGATCCTTGAGAAAGCTGCATCTGTTGCTTCAGGAAGACTTAAATACAGCTCATCCAGCGTAGCTCATCATCAGATCTGATCAGTGCTCAACTAGATCATCTCTCTGAAGACCTACAGAAGCTTTCTTCCAGATCAACACCCTTGAATCCTGACGAACCTCTCTCTTCGAGATCATCTCTCATCTGAAGCGAAGAACCTGGTGAGTTGATAGATACCTTTCCTTCAACATTTTTCACATTTTCATCCCTCCACCCATTCACCACCATCATCATGTCTCTCCTCCTTTTCCCGATCATCATCATCATTATCGATGTGATTTAGGCAAAGGCTTATGTTTGAAATCACACATGCTTCGTATTGGACAATTTATGTTTTTCTTTAGGGTTGTTATGTTTTTTTTATAGTAAAATTTGATATCATCTCAGCTAGGAATAGTAATGACATATGATGTAGATTTGTGAAATGTTAGTAGTTGATGTGAAAAGAAATATTTTATAGAGTCTTCTCTCTAGATGAAATTGAGTCAGTCTAGTTTCTAGTCCTACTTCCCTCGGTGAGGACAAGGCACCTATTCCTACCGACTACAAGGGTCACAGAGTGTGTGCCGCAGACTTTGTGCCGCAGAGTGTTCAGAGTGTGGCACACAATGTGAAATCACCTTCTTGCTGTTGAATCTGCGCATTTCAACAGCGTGAATCACGTACCACCTGAAGGTTTGCATTGCGAAGAAGAAGAGTGAGAGAGGAAGCGAAAGAGAGAGGGGAGAGGGATGAAGAAGGAGAGTTAAATAAAGAAGAGTGTATAAACACAATTTCAGTCCTTTGTCATTTTTTATCCAAACTCGATTTGTGTGTGTGTTTGTCTTTGCAAGTAATCGACTCTCATTATATACCGTTTAAATAGTAAAAAAAGGCTTAGTATCAGTCATTAAACACCATTTCCTTGCTTATTGAATGTGTTGAATATGAGGTTATTGTAATTTTCATCATTCTAGTTCCCCCCTTTTTCCCCCATTTTTCTCTTTCGGAACGATTTATGTTATCCTATGAGGAACTAATGCTGCACAAGCATTTTGTGTTCTTAACGTTCTTTTCAACCTTTCTCTTGTATTTTACTTTGTACAGATTTAAATAAATTGTATGCATTACTTTATTATCATGACATTTTGTGACGAAACTATATTATTTGTGATTATATGATTTAAAAGAAAATCACGAGAAATAAGAATAACACACCTTTATATTTAAACATGTTTATGTTTACCTGAAGATAAATGTGTTTAAATAAGAGCAGAAAGAATATCCCTGAAGGTTCGACGAAAGTCCAGCACAGACGAACAAACTGCCCCTTTAACGTAACTAAAAATATTTTCAAAATGAATTCCGCTGAATGATTAGTTTTCTTATTTCAGTCAAAATGCAAGCCTTCATAGCTCTAATTCTGGTGGCTGCTACCACTGCCAGCATTGCCCCACTGTACAAGAACACCGAACCCATCCCAGGAAAGTACATCATTAAGCTGCGTGTAAGTATCCTATATTGGTGTTCTATGTAGAAATAGGTGACCAAACCAACAATACGACTTCCAAAATGGTGTATGGAGTATGAAAGAGTTCATCGTAAGCTTCCAAGTAATACATAACCTGTCAAAATTGACAAACAGTAATCCAACCATAGTACAGAAGAATTTCGTTGAATGTCGGAGAAACTAAGCGAGAGGTTTAAAATAGAAAAAAAGTTTGAATTTCAGGGTTCACTTAAGAATAAGATGTGCATACTGTCCAACCAATCTCAAGTAAGCAGTCTGCAATATAATGGTATATTAAAAAAACTCTTATTTCTATTCACTTTTGCAACTTCAAATTTTGCCAGTACAAAAAAAGAATAATTGCTCCTTCAGTAAAGCAATTTGTTTAGATTAATGCTTTTTCAATTCAAATTAGAATTCTCGGTATTTTTCAGAGAACCTTTCCCGGTGACTTGTGTTAGCTGATCACAAGTATTCTTTTATGTACTTCGGTACGTTTCAGTCTGTCCACATGTCTTTAAAAACTTAACCATCCCCAAGCCACCCCACCTTAGCACCACATACTTCGAGATATTATAGAGAGCAATGGAACTGCCTTTAACCTTACAATTTTCAAACTGCCGCTCCTTCCAAAACCTTCGAAAAGGTTGTTTGTTTAACCATCCCCAAGCCACCCCACCTTAGCACCACATACTTCAAGATATTATAGAGAGCAATGGAACTGCCTTTAACCTTATAATTTTCAAACTGCCGTTCCTTCCAAAACCTTCGAAAAGGTTGGTCGTTTAACCATCCCCAAGCCACCCCACCTTAGCACCACATACTTCAAGATATTATAGAGAGCAATGGAACTGCCTTTAACCTTACAATTTTCAAACTGCCGCTCCTTCCAAAGCCTTCGAAAAGGTTGTTTGTTTAACTCCTTAGCCATTTTATTCGCCAATCAATAATTAAATTAAAACCAAAATTACGGTGTAAAAAGCTTTGGAGGTTATGTTTTATGTTTGGCATTTCCATCGGATCGATTGTCGCCGGAGCACATGTCATGATACCGGAAAGAGAACTGGCCAACACTTCTCTTCACTGTCTGTTCTAAACAACCAGTCTTACAAATATGCATTATGAAAATTGTGAGATATCCGTCGATATCCGTCAATCCGTCAAGGTTGAATCACATTTAAATTTTATTCATAGAGAGAAAATAAATTGTACTTGTTTTGCTAATTGGTGATGCATTAAGTGTGGTAGGCATGTACTGAATATTTAATTTGTATGTTATCATTCAATTGGGCCTATACTTTGAGACTACCCAGACAGGAATTTTACATTATGCCAGCAAAATATGAGTAGTTGAGGACTGGAGGTGGCGCTAATAACATAAAGCTGCTAGTTCATTGCTGCATCGAAGGAGGGCCTCTTCCGTTATTTCGTGAATGTGTAAATGGTGAGGTACAAACACGCAACACTTAAGAAAAATCACTTTATATGTCGTTCTAACAAACTATTTTTTTCGCAGGATGACTTTGACATTGACGAAGTTGCGTCTACCGTTCGTCTTTCCGGTGGAAAGGTGGGCTTCCTTTTCAGACACGTCCTTCATGGATTCGCTGCTGAGCTTAAAGACGACATCCTCGATATTGTAAGTACTTCTGGTATTAGACTACTGTCAATCTTTTACTATCGATACATATTTTGAAGGCTTGGGCGGTGTAGCTATGGCGCACCGTTTGTCGACTAATACCAATAAGCATTGTTTATCGCATTATTTGGTCAAAGAGTGCATCACACTTGGATGTTACTCCGCATCTCTTCTGAATTCATAACATTGGCCTGGCTGCCCACTCAAAATAAACATCGATGTCCATGGAATCAGACTGACACCAATCACTTTTCCGAGCAGCTATTTGACAAGGAATTTTTAAAGCCTTTTTTATGGACAAGTCACGTAACAACTGAAACGAGACTACCCATCAGGCGGCCTACTATCTGAAAAAAAAAAATTATGTAACAATTTCGAATATTAAATTACACAAGACATGGTGGGTAAGAATTAGGGATTCTTTTAATTTACTTATCAATACGTTGTGCATGCGACTTTTTTGTGCTGCGAAATTGTTTACGCTATACCCCTTTCTTCTTTCCCCTGTTCTCTTCTAATTCAAATCAGTTTTGCATTTGAGTTAACTTGACTTTTTAATTAGATCAGTGAAGAAGGGATGAACAATTTTCAGGAAATCGTTCTGTTTAAAAAACGTAGAATACGATTTGATTTTATCATTTATTTTCAGACGTTAATATGAGGGGGTAGTATACAGAGCAATAAAAAGTCTACGCTGCCCCCCCCCCCCCTTCTTTATACAGGTCCGTAGAATTCCCGCCGTTGAATATGTTGAACAGGATGGCGTCTACCGTACACAAGTGACATGGGGCCTGGACCGTTGTGACCAAAGGAATCTCCCTCTTGACAATAAATATGATCCAAAGGGTAAGATATTTCTGTCATTCTTAAATAAGGCAAGTTCGACCATAAAAAAGATGTAAGAAATAGCAACCAAAAAATACTGGTAAAGGTTTGAGAAAAATTCATCAAAGATTAAGAAAGTTAATTTAGTATTGTAGCTGCGTAATATAAAATGCATAAATTTCAATTATCTAATGCTTCATGAAAAAAATACCCCCAAAAGGGTCTCTCAGAATCGGGTGCGAAATAGATGGTCTGTTGATATACAGAAGGTACAATAAAAAAAAATCATTTATGAAAATGACATTTCAGTGATATTTTACCGCAAGATATATGGCGAAGCTGCTTCCATACGAATTCACAAATTAAAAGAAATAATCTAGAAACTTTTGTAATCATTGCTTGATTTTCTTGAATCCTTCTCCAGTAACTTCTCATTTTTCTGCAATATTCAAAGATAATTTTTTTGTCAGGGTGAGTTTCTTTTTTTTTTAATTATGATAATGATATTGGTTATTTGCCGATGTTATACAAGAATGCAAGGGTGCTTATTATGTATATGTGTGTGTGTGTGCGTGTGTGTATGTATATTACTACGGAGCGGCTGGCACGTGTTAAAACAAATTGTTGAATAAAATTATTGATAATCGTGAAGATAATGAGGATGATGATAATGATAATAACAACAACAATTACAACAACAGTTATGATAATATTGATGATACTTATAGTAAGAGTTAATATTAACAATAATAATGACAGTGATAAAAAAAGAGAGAAATACACTCTAAGTAAGGAAGTGCTAATTTAGCACTGAATGCACTTTGAGTGCTGATTTTCTGGTTCAAACTTGAATGACTAAATCAGCACTCAAGGTGTTGTCACTATACAACAACATTAAGTGCTACATTATCACTTCATTTTACACTGTAAAAAATGAAGTGCTAATTTGGCACTTACAGTGCTTCTATCATGTCTACAGTGACTGCACTACGAGTGCTGATTTTCTAGTTCAAATTTAAACTAGAAAATCAGCAACCGTAGTGCAGTCACTATACAAACACTGTAAGTGCTAAATTAGCTCTTCATTTTTTTTCAGTGTAGAGTGTTTATCCAGTTATTGTTTAGTGAATATACTCTTCCATTAAGATCTCATTTCTCTTCCACATGAATTAGCGCGTTATTCCCTGGCGATAGTAAGCGAAAACCTTCACAGCAAAACTGTGGTTGTAACAGGTGTACATACAGGACCATGTCATTTTCACCTGTGTTAAATAGGTGTTAGAGAGTTTACACTGTAAAAAATGAAGTGCTAATTTAGCACTTACAGTGCTGTATTGTGACTGCACTACGAGTGTTGATTTTCCAGTTTAAATTTGAACTAGAAAATCAACACTCGTAGTGCAGTCACTATACAAGCAATGTAAGTGCTAAATTAGCACTACATATTTTACAGTGTAAAAAGCACATAATGGCTTTTTAAAAACAATATTTTTTGTAATGTTTAAAGTTTATTGTGTGATTCCAGCACTTTGGGTTTTTGCTCCTCAAAGGACAACGACTGATGGTGTCAATCCTGACATCCGATTTTTAATTTATTAGCGTACATTCAGGGCAGATACTCATTTACCTTACTTGGGATAAGCGCAGTAAAATGTGGATGCAATAAAAAAACGACATGGCTGGAAATCTAAAAATCTTAAAAAAAATCTTTAAAAAAATGAAGACAAATTTGTTTGGGCCATAACCCTCTTCTCCTCATAACATGCTAACAATAAATATAATTCCAAGAGTGATGGGGGTTATGAGGATGGTGATGGAAGTGATTAAAGGACAAATCCACCCAAACCAAATCTTGATTTAAATAAAAAGAGAAAAATTCAACAAGCATAACACTGAAAATTTCATCAAAATCGGATGTAAAATAAGAAAGTTATGGCGTTTTAAATTTTCGCTTATTTTCAACAAAATAGTTATATGAACGAGCGAGTCGCATCCAAATGAGAGAGTTGATGACATCACTCACTCACTATTTCTTTTGTATTTTATTATATGAAACATGAAATATTGTTATTTTCTCGTCATTGTCATGTGAAATGAAGTTTCATTCCTCCCTGAACACGTGGCATTCCATTATTTTAACATTTTGTGCTTCAGGCAAGGAGGTCCTAATCATCAAATTCGTAAAAATTGAAATATTGTATAATTCAAAACAATAAAAAACAAAAGAAATAGTGAGTGACATCATCGACTCTCTCATTTGGATGTAACTGGCTCGTTCATATAACTATTATAAGCGAAATTTTGAAATGTCATAACTTTCTTATCTTAACCGGGCATGGTGGCTCAGCGGTAGAGCGTCCGCCTCATGAACGGGAGGTCGTGTGGGTTCGATCCTCGGCCGAGTCATACCAAAGACTTATAAAAATTGGGACCTTCTGCCTTCTTGCTAGGCGCTCAGCATTTAGATTGGAGAAGGGTAATAATAACATGTTATGTTATGCAGGGCCCGCTGGTAGATTAGTTTCCTAACTGAAGTGGCTACCCTGGGTAAATAAAACGTTGTTATCATTATTATTACATCCGATTTTGAAGAAATTTTCAGCATTGTGCTTGTCTGATTTTTCTCTATTGATTCAAATCAACATTTTCTGAGGTGGACTTGACCTTTAAGGAGGAATGCGAGATGAACGTCATTGCAATGGTCATCATGATATAAAAAACGTCTATATCGTGTTGGTGACGATAACCTTATTTGTCTGTTTCATATTTTCGTTCTTTATTTCTGTCTTTCCTGTCTTTCTTTCTTTTTTCCTCCTTTCTTTCATTCATTATTTCTTCCTTTCTTTTTGTTTGCTTTCTTTCTCCCTTCCCTCTTTTTTTTTCTTTCTATACGTTTCTGTCGTTCTTTCTTTCCATAGGAGACGCCGGAAACGGTATAACTGCTTACATAATCGACACTGGTATAAAAAGTTCACACAGTGACTTCGGCGGACGTGTAAAAGAAGTACACAACTTACTTAATGATCGAAAAGTAAGTGTTACCTGGGCCTTGTCTTTCAAAAAGTTGTTTTTGATCCGATCAACCATAACTATGGAAAGCCAGCAAAATCAATATCTAAAATGCATTTTATTCAAAATGTTTTTAGATACAATATATAGGCCTACTCATACAACCATACTTGTCTTGTCAATTCAGTGTGATTCTCTTATGCATATTCCAGTTATGAAAAAAAAACAATGACAGAGATGGATCCCCATAGTTTGATTCGATTAATTCAACTCTTTGTGAGACGGAACACTGACATTTCATATCAACCTGCTATTAGATGGACTTAACCATTAGCTATATCATCCCAAAGAAAACCTGAATTCTTCTGGTTGGTTTAAGAAATAAACAGAGTGTTATCTTGTTCAGAAGTGGTATCCGTTGCCATGGTTGCACATACCCCTATTACATGTTTCGCAGGGTAACTTTGTTTTCGCTCTTTCCCCTTGACACAGCGTGGAAACGAGCATTTCCGCGCAAACAGATTTCTCACAGCTTTACTTGAGTGCTCACTCAAGTGTGATATTCTATCAAAACTTTTACTTCCATTGCATAGATGAGACCCAAAACCGAGAATATATGTTTAAAAAATTCCCCACATGTTGTATATTTTTCAATTCCCAGGTCTTTTTCAAAGTGTAAACTTTTTTATACGAACTGTATATAGGTGGTTTGAATTAAAATTGATAAAACGGCTGTTTTCGACTCGCCGTACTGCCGCCGTAGAGCAAATGTGACCAAGATATTAGTCACCCCCCCAAAAAAAAATAACAAAAGTAGTTAATAATATAATGAAAATTAATAACATAAATTTTAAGGCACTCCATCGCTATAGACATTGATGGAAAATTGTGAATGAAAATGTTTCTTTTTCTAAAACAAAAACTCATTCATGTCATCCGCAAGTGGAATTATTTTGGTGTACTGGTGAAAGTGTTGTAACATTTATACCGACTGGCGTTGGTTTTAACTCCACACTCAATGAATCGATAGGATATAATTTATTTTATAGGAAGATTGTAACGGTCATGGAACTCACTGTGCCGGAACAGTTGGCTCCAATACCTATGGTGTCGCGCCTGGTGTGCAGCTGGTGGGTGTCAAGGTCTTGGACTGCTACGGAGCTGGAAGCACCTCGACTGTAATCGCAGGTACAATAAACTCCTATGTTAAAAACATAATTATTATGTACATAAACCCCTCAAAAAATTATGTACATAAACCCCTCAAAAATTATGTACATAGACCCCTCAAAAAAGGTTTGGAAATCTGAGTTTGGCCATTAATTTCTCCCAATTCTCACAATGCATATTTGATACCATTAAAAAGAAATCATTTCATTCTCTTTAGAAAGATACCATGCTTGTTATGATCATGCCATCACGAAAAGAGCAGGATTCAAAAGTGATGGATGAGGTCTAAATTGAAAAGCTGCAAAACGAGCAAAAATAGTCATGAAGGGTCAATACAGAATATGGTTCTTTTGTCTGTGTCAATAGAGTTGAAAATCCTTTCAAATCAAGCCCCTGCTTTTCCATTTTTTATGTTTTGTTGTGGTTTATGTAGTAGTGGTTCTGCGAGATAACATGGTTTGAGTCGACGTTTGAAATACCCATGCATGTTTGTTATGTATTTGCTTTGATTTTGATTCAATGTTAATGTTGATGTTAAAGCTTGTGTATAGTTTTGGTAAATCCACCAAAATGCACCTATCACCATTCCAATTCATTGCTAGCTAATATGAATGGATATGCCCTATAACAGTTATGATGTGGAGGATATGAAATGAAAATGTGTTTTACAGGATAAATTTTGCGATTTTACATGGAAATTTAACTTGATCGGGTCACCCGATCAAATTAAAATATCTGTGTTTTTGTCTTTCAATTAAATCCTATTCCAAATCATGGAATGGGCTGAAACTTTCAAGATATGTTCTTTGTCTGTAACTTTTGGATATCTAATCACTAAATTTATAAGATAAGTGCTTGAATGCCCATTTTTAAATTTAAAACAAGCATCGCCGAGAGAGGGCGCTATATATCCAAGATTTGAATATTTGAAATTTTCTCAGAGAAGTGCAGTTGGAAAAATATCTAACGGTCCCTACGCTTCGGTAAGACTGTCATATTAGATGATATTCGATTATCAATCACATTATTGACCCTTTACCAAAGCTATACACAGGCTTTAAGGTGCTTGAAAACAATTAAAAAGAAACCGCTGAGAAACTCACTCATCACCACAGAAAAAAAACCTCCATGTGAACCAAAATCATATATTATTTAGGGTATCATTGTAAAGAAAATTCTATGATCTATTCATTGATATTGATTACACATTGATATTTGCTAAAACCGTGGAGGGATTATCGATCAAAGTCAGATTTACAAACTTTTTTTAAGGATTTTATATATCACTGCACTTAAACATTTTTGTGTTACATGTGATATAAAATATAATAAACAAAGTAAGCCAAGTCACGTAAAGTTATTAGTATATTAATATATCAATTTACTGCCAATGACCGACGTAATATCGACATTCTCAGCAATCATATATCGAATCCTAGAACACAGAAGAAAAATTGGAAATGCAAGTGAAATCATAAGAGATGGGAGGTCTTTTTGTCGAAAATTGCTGAATTGGAATCGCGGTTTCGTCCTACGTTACGGAGCCGACGAAAATGGCAAATGCGTCTTTTGTCCCGAGTCCAGGACAAAACAACTGTTTTGATTTAAAAGATATTTCATTATCAAGGGCATTTTATTATAAATTCTCTATGTTCTTGCAAAAACTCTCTACACTGTAAAAAAATGAAGAGCTATTTTGGCACTTAAAGTGCTTGCATAGTGATTGCACTACGAGTGCTGATTTTCTAGCTTGAATTTGAACAAAAAAATCAGCACTCGTAGTGCAGTCACTATACCCGGTGGGGGGGGGGGGGGCACTTCCATTCACGAGTGGATACCATGCGCGACCATGGGGTCTCAAAAAGCACCCTAAACACGTAATTTCCATATTCTGAAAATGCACCCCTTAACAAGTATTGGCGCGTGAAATCCTACCCTTAACATGCTTAACAAGTATTGGAAACAAAACGATACACTTGGCAAATATTCCCTGAAATGAACCCCTAAACAAGTACAGGAATGTTTTATTGTTACGGGTCCTTCGGTCGTCGGCTTTACCTTATTTGGTTTAGTGCGACCCCACCTTCTACACCTCGCGCAAATAGGACTCTAAACACGTAGTGTTGGGGCAAAAAGGACATCCTTTATAAAACATTTTAATTTTGTTTTATCATCCCCGCAAATTCGACCCTAAACACATAATTTTCCTAGCGAAATAGATACCCTTTTTTCATTATTTTTGTGTTTTTGACACCCTTATCACGTTAAGTACGTAACGTGCCCTATCGTGAAAAAGACATCCTTTTTACGTGTTTTTTTTGGTCGCGCATGGTATCCCCTCGTCAATGTAAGTGGCCCCCGGGCACTATAGAAGCACTATATGTGCTAAATTAGCACTTCATTATTATGCAAGAAGTTGTAGATGATTGTATGTATGTATTTTTTCTATTTTCACTTTTGCTCAAACACGCTGTTCTTTTTGGTTATCACAGGTGTTGATTTGGTTGCAGAGAAGGCCACTTCCGGAAAGTCTGTTGCTTCAATGTCTCTCGGAGGAGGTGCCTCAAGAACTATGGACAACGCTGTCGAAGACCTGATCAGCAAGAACGTTCCAACTGCCGTGGCTGCCGGGAATGACAACAAAGATGCTAGCAACTACTCCCCTGCTCGCGTGGAGTCTGTAAGTGACATCACATTTTTCCTCACTTTATCTCCACAATTTCAAGACGACAACCATTGATTCATTGGGAATTATCGTAAGTCTACAGTCATTCGTAAAAGGCGATATGGGGTTCTCGCAACGCGGTGCAAAACACTTTCAAGAACACAGAAAATATGTGGTCAAATTCGATTTACGACAAAGAGCTACTAAGAAGTCTATGTCGAAATTGATGAATCTTAACTGCAATTTTGTCCTGAACTCTCAACAAACGACTTTTTTTCCTACAGTTTTTAAGCAGCTCTAAAAACTCAGGACACAACTGTTGTTCTTATTCACCAATTCTCAACAATGGCCTCCTAGCTGTTCATTGTGATCTTACTTGCATAAACAATATATGTACTATGTCTTTGAATTCGTTTTGTTTTGCGTCGCAGTAAGAAAATTCCTATATTATTCATTGTATTGCTGTTTGGGGTAACTGTAGTACGACCAGTTAGATAAAGTCTATAAATAAAAAAAAAGCAATTCGTATATATGCACCAGCAGTCATTCTCGTCACTCTCAGCTCCTTAATTTCGTAAAATGAAAACCTTTGAATAATTTTCATCTTTTTCAATATCTAGTAGCAATATTAGGGTTTTTCTACTTCACAAAAAAGTTGCCAAATAAGATTTAGTAAAATGTTTTGTATCAATAGTGTACACTCTCGCAATACTTTTTTTATATATCCATTTCGTACTTATGTCACCTTTTTTTTCAACCTATGTATTTGATTTTAGTGTAATATGCAAAATAGCCTCCACATAAGCATTTGATAGTTAAGGAGACTGTATCTGACAAGGCCATTATTGGCTTTATTTTAAGTCCTATTATTTTATTTCTTCTATGACTTTACAGGCCGAATTATTTCATTTGTGTCTATCTTAAGTTATTTTTGTATGATTTAATCGTTTTATTATTATTCTGTATACTTGAAGTGCATATTTGATTTAAATATGCACTCATTGCTTTTCGAGATGAAATACAAATAAAACTGAAGCAATTATTGCATGAACTAATGAAAGCTTACTCAGAAAACACTAAGGTATATATGTGATTAATGTTTTTTTTAGTTATATTTTGTTACAGGCATACACAGTAGGAGCAACAGACAGCAGCGATAGGCGTTCCTCGTTTTCGAACTACGGTGCAAAGGTCGACCTTTTTGCTCCGGGAACAAGCATCACATCCACCTGGATTAACAATAATTGGGATACCAAGACCATCAGTGGAACGTCCATGGCAACCCCACATGTTGCTGGTAGGCTTATGTTTTTTTAATAGTAATCCAAGACGCGGTTTTAGGAGGGGCTTTGGGGCAGAAGCTCCCCCTCCCTCCCATCGCCCAAGACTCCCCACCCACCCCCTCCCCCCCACCCAAAAAAAAACTAATAATAATAATGCTAATGAAAAAACTATAAAATAAATAAATAAAATGAAAAATAAAAATCTACCAAAAAGAAACAAAAAAATATAATGGTCATGCCAAACTCTCGCAAGTGTCTTGAATATGTATTTTTATAATTGTTGTTGCTTTGTTGCTACACTTTTTAGCGGTTTAATATTTAAACTTTTAATTATCTAGTGTGATGAAAATCTTGCCCATTCTAAAATAGTTGCTGCTTATTTTTTAACCTTACAGGACAATATGCTTCCCGCATTTAATAAAATACTGCCCCAAATTCGTTGGACAGATATAACCCTCGTGGAAATAAAGAATTTACCCAATATTTTTTTTACAGCGTATACATTATACTGCTCTTGATAGGTTTTGTCAAATGTTTTGAATAAACCATCGTAGAAACACTCTCATCCACCATATAAAAAACATCATCTAGGCAATTCGAGCTAATGCTACGTTTCAATAATAGATTTATGTTATAAGTTTTATTAAGAAACAAAAAAAAATGTCTATGGTTATCATTCAGTGTAGTTTTACTTTCCTCACTTTGGCATGTTATCTTAGATTTATGTGCCACCTAGTAAAATAATCATTGCACGCGGAATCAAACCCAAGTCAAATTAAACAAAAATAAATCAAAAAAAGTTTATTATAATGATTGTGATTGTAAATGTATTTTAAAAATCTAATTTCAGTATTTCAAATTTAGTGACCGCTCCATGCTTCCCAGGGGCTGATCCAGCCTCTGCCAAGGGGGGGGGGGCGAATTATTTTTCACCCATATTTTCTCCGATCGGCCGCTCAAAGTTGATTTTTGTTTGTTTCTTGGAAGGGGTTGTCCCAGTAGCGTAATGAGCCAACAATTTTCAGGGGGCTCGATATACCGTATCGCGTAAATCAATAAAAAGTTGCGATTGAAGCGAACGAGCAAAAATTTTGACATTTTATTACAAAAATCCGAGTTCGTGATAGATTTTGACATGATATTTTAAAAAAATAATATTATATTTAACCCTTATCCCTTCCATTTTCTCTCCTTTTTTCTTGATCGTGATTTTTTTTTTTTGGGGGGGGGGAGCAAAACACTCATGTCCTAACAGTAATTTCTTAGCTTCTTTCCTATAAACAACATAAATGTGTAATAATTTAAGCCATATTTAAAACGGTGCGAGTGCGAGCTAAACAATTTTGAAATTCCATGTATTTTACCCTGAAAATTGAACATTCTGGGCAAAATTTGTGAACCTGAATAAGATGCGTATGTAACTAGATAATTACTGCGAGCGCAAAGCGCGAGCAGAAATTTTTATAATGCGTTATGGCCTTGTCAAAATGGGACATGTTAAGGACGTTTTGCAGTTTCCCTTCCATTTTCTCTCCTTTTTTCGCACTATATCGGCTTTTGAATCGGCTCGCGGTTCTGAACCGGCAATTTGCAACACCAAAGTAGTAGGTTCTGTACCGCGAGCCGATGCAGAATCGGCTTTTTTACTACGTAAAACAGAAAGCCGATTCTGGATCGGCAATTTGTGCGCTTTTCATTTACTTTACCATTGTGACTAATTGTAAGCGCACTGATCCAGCGTTGTCTTTATTATGACGTATTTTTGCGTATCATTTCAGGCTTTTTCATCGGCTCGCGGTTCTGAACTGCGAGCAGCTGTAACAACGTGTAAACGCAAACCAAAAGCCGATTCTGCGTCGGCTTTTGGTTCAGAAACAAAAGCTGATCAAGTGTAAACATGGTATTTTGACGAACAAGCTGCGTATCTGAATAAACATGCGTGCGCGTGTTTTAGACTCGACCTTGAATCTTGGCATTCTGAATACATTTTTTCATTTGAAAAGGGGGTCAATTTAAGCTCTGTATTTCAACTACTTTGTAGGAAAATTGTGAGATGGATATGAATCGCAGTTTTGAAAACAACAAAAAAAAGATCTGGGGTCCGTTGCAGAAAGCGTTTAAACGCAAGTCAAAAAATCAATCGCAAGTCCCAAATGCGCGCTGTTGATTGGTTGAAAATCAAGTTGCGCATGATTTTTAGAGTTGCGATTGATTGCAACTCTTTCTGCAGCGGGCCCCAGATATGTTTCATTATTATTACTTTGAATTTTGACATAGGACAGGTACATTCTAAGGACATTATGTCATCATATGAAAATGGTGACTATGTTCCTATTTCTCTTCCTAAGCGGGAGATGAAACTTGTTGTTATTCCATTCTGAAAAAAGGACAATGCGATTATTAAATTAATATCTTATTTATTAATCTAATAAGCCTAATGAGAGCGCGAAATCTGTTAATTTATAATGGCCTGAAGACTGGACATTTAAAGCACTTTTGTCATTATGAATCAGATGCATGAGTTCATGTATTTTCAACAATCAATGCGAGCGCAAACCGAGACCAGAAATGTTTGATAAACTGTCATGAAATGGGGATTTTAAGTAGTTTGCCATAGAATTAATATTGATATATTCATATCAAATCACCAATCAAAATGCGAGCGAGCAGCGCTAGCTGTTACATTTTGACAATTTGACTCGAATGTGGATATTTGAGAACTTGAAAACCTTATGGAATACAGGAAAATAATAGATACCTGACAAATACAAATTTGCGAGCGCGCAGCGCGAGCAGAAATGTTAGTTTTCAGAAGATAAAACTTAAAGTTTTACAGAGCACATTTTAAAAATCAATTTGTAAATAGTGTAAGTTCGATTTCTGAGCTGAAATATGTTTAAATATTGGCTTCAAAATTTGATATTAAAGCTCCGTATTGAGCAAGATATATAAATCACCTAAAAGTCAATGCGACCGCGAAGCGCGAGCAAAAATTTTATACTGTATAGTGACATGAAGGATTTTTAAACTTATTTTCCAAGTCTTCCCCTCATCTTATACTATTCACTAGTCTTCCTCCTCTTATATTTCCCCTTCTCTTTTATTTCTCCTCTCGTTTCCCTTCTTTTTCTTTTTTCCCTTTTCTTTCCCTCTTTTTTCTTTTGCTCCGCCAATATAGGGGGGGGGGCTGGATCCGCCTATGATGCTTCCGATAGAATTCCATTGTTCAGACAAAGCAATAACAAAAAATCCTCGAACACATTCCATCAGATCAAAATGATCATAGAAATTAAATGGATAAAACAAACATTTTAATAAAGCACTCAGTGTGGAAACATCCAATTAAGACCATATCGAAAAAAAAAGAAATTTGATCAACATATCAGAAATGGAAAGAGATAGAGAGTATGGGCATGATGGGTGTGCGTGGATGGGACGATGTGTTTCTGTGTGGTTATTAAAAAGCTAATTTTCACATTAATATATATTTCTTACCAGGGGCTATTGCTATCAATCAATGCGACTGTGCTCAAATGATGAGTGATTGCAGCAATTTTAAGATCGATGATTGCCAAGGTGCTCCCAACAAACTGCTTTACGTCGGAAAATAAGGTAAGTTCTAGAATATGAATTCCAATTATCTTGTATTTTTTTCACCCATGTTTTACGAATCAACAAAAATGCAAATGAAGGTGAAGCACGACATTTTCTTTTTTTAGTTAGTTATTCGCATTTTTTATTTGAACACGTAAATGTCTATCATTTATTTGACATACTTGAGAAAGCAATACCATACGTAAAGTTTATAACGGTATGTGTTAAAACTTTTTAGAGTTTCCAGCTGTTCTACATGTGATTCAATTTATGGTAATGATGTACGAATCTATATTCAGTTGCATTGCAATTTAACTTTATTTTAAGGTGTCCATTATATTGCTTTGTGTTGTCAATTGCACAAGGGTCAGACATAAGCCCATATTCTGAGGAATTTACCCCTCCATTTAAGTCCAGTGTAACGTAAACCATGGTCTAACTTTTATTTTTTGGCTCTGTAAGACAAAGGTTACCGATCAATCGCTAAATCAAATGACCTATCAAGATCACCGTTGCATGCGCCGCTTTTTGCTCTCTAGACTGATTAGAAATAAATCAGAATTATTCTTCCAAATAAGTAATTGAAGGAATGGTCCGGGCTGAGAATATTTATATCTAAATAAATAGAGTAAAATTTACAGAGCTAAATGCTGAAAATTTCATCAAAATTGGATAACCAATAACGAAGGTATTAACTTCAAAGTTTATTAATATTTTGTGAAGATATAGTCATATGCACTTAATCATGAATATTAATTGGGTGGGCTGATGATGTCATATCCCCACTTTCCCTTTTCTTATGTTATTACATGAAATCATAATTGTTACAATTTTCATACATGTGTAAATGATGTGTCTCCGTTATGATTAAGTAAGTTGCAGCAATAAATAATTCATGCACTTAATCAGTTCTCAATCCAATCGTTTTTGGTCTTGGTAGACAAAAATTGAATAAACCTGATTTCATTTAATAAAATACAAGAGAACAAGTGGGGATACGACATCATCAGCCCACCTAATGAATATTCATGACGATGTGCATATGACTGTTTTCACAAAATATTGATAAACTTTACAATTCAACAACTTTGTTGTTTGTTATCCGATTTTGATGAAGTTTTCAACATTTTGCTTTGTGAGTTTTACTCTAATCATTGAGATATGAATATTTTCAGCCCGGACCATCCTTATTTGGAAGAATAATTCTGATTTGTTTCTAATCAGACTACAAAGCAAAATGCGCATGCAACGATGATCTTGAGAGGTCATTTCATTTAGCGATTGATCGCTAACCTTAGTGTTACAGGGCCAAAAATAAGGGTCAGACTATGATTTACGTTAAACCGGACTTAAATGGAGGGATGGTCTCCTCAGAATACGGGCTTATGTCTGACCCTTGTGCAATTGACAACACAAAGTAATATAATGGACACCTAAAAACAAAGTTGAATTGCAATGCAAATGAATATAGAATCGCACATCATTATCATAAATATCTCCAGCCTGTACCATCCCTTTAATCGCTAACCTTTGTGTTACGCGGCCCTGGTCGAAAAAGAAATGGAAAGAAATGGAAAGAAATGGAAATATCTAAAACATGACAGAATTTGAATACTCTAAACACAATCTTCTATATTTTAGTATTTTCAGTGATACAGTGTATATTTTCTTATGTTTATTTTACAGGTTACAGATCTGCAACCTAATCAACCTCGTGCAACTCTGGGACAGTTGTACGAATTAAAAAAAAATGATAATGGGTTCGATTAAATTTTCAAACGATTAATGAAAATCAGCTAAATCCCGAACAGCAGTATACTCTTGGTGGCATTTTATCCGTGTTATATCAAGGAAGGAAATGAAATGCATATGAGCAATATCTTCCAGAATGTAACAAATAAAATTGTCAAGCTTGCCGGTTAAAAAGTTAAATTATCAATAAAGAAAAATCCATTGAAATTGACCTCATTGGTTTAAAAACGAGGTTGCAGTATGACTAAAGGTGCATTTACAGTTTGGAACATATTAATACTTAGGGAAAAATAAAATAACATTGTAAACCAATAGGAACCAATAAAGCCATTGGTGATTGAATAAAAAAACATCGAAAACAAAAATGTGATGTTTTAATGAAATATTTCTATCATTTGGAAAAAACCCAACTCACCTCCGATCGCTTGGTAGTCCTTCATGCCTACCACGCTTCTTGAACATCAATATAAGCTTGATGTAGTCTACATATCCCACGTGATATAACAATAATATAATGTGGAATGTGCAATTATTCAGGCAATAAATAATCGATCAAACTTCATCAAACCCAAGTTAACTTTTACAATGTGTTATGTATTATTGTTGACAAAATTAGTGATAGATGACGTACGAGTGTTGATGAAAAAAGTGACGTGTTTATGTGCATGTGGGCGTACCTGCGCCCTTCAATGATCTTTCCTTTTTGTACCTTTTTGACAAATGATGCATTATTGATGTCCGTGTATAGGCAATATTTGTGGTTGCACTTCGTAATTCCAAAGATTCGTAATTACGAAGGTTCTTTATTCCGAAGGTTCGTAATTCCGAAACACGTAAATTGCCTATACCTCAATGTTCATTAATCCGAAAACGTAAATAGGTTCGTTAATCCGAACATTTGTGGCGTTATTCCGAAGGTTCGTTATTCCGATGGTTCGATAATCCGAAAACGAAATAAGTTTCGATGTTCCGAAGGTTCGTTAGTCCGAAAACGAAATAAGCTTCGTTGTTCTGAAGGTTCGTTAATCCGAAAACGAAATAAGGTTCGTTGTTCCGAAGGTTCGTTAGTCCGAACACGAAATAAGGTTCGTTAATCATTACGTTTTCGGACTAGCGAACCTTCGGAATTACGAACCTCATTTTGTTTTCGGATTAACGAAGCTTCGGAATTACGAACCTCACTTTGTTTTCGGACTAACGAACCTTCGGAATTACGAACCTCATTTCGTTTACGGACTATCGCACCTTCGGAATTACAAACCGTCGGAAATACGAACCTTTAGAATAACGAACCTTCGGAATAACGAAGCTTCGGAATTACGAATGTATGCGATATTTGGGACCCTCTTCCTTTTGTTCTGTTTTTTTAAAAATAAATCTACTTCTCCTCCGTCCTCCTCCTTCTTCTCCTCCTTCTTCGTATATTCTTCATCACGTGGTTCTCTTCTTCTCCCTTTTCTCTTTTTCCCATCTCTGGCTTGCGTTCATTCCTTTTTCTTTCTTTCTTCTGCTATCTCCTCTCGTCATTAACGTGTCTGCAAGCACAGTCTTAACTTTTTACACTTCAACCAATCATACCATGCTTAGGATGAAGACTTCACTGTCTATGTAAAATAACGTTGATAAAGCCTGCAACAGTTCATACACCCTCAGCGCAATCAAACTGATCTGGGTCCCGTGACACAAACGTTAGCGATTGATCGCATGCTTGATTTTCACGATTGATTGTACATTGTAGTCAATACAATCAATCGTAGAAAAATGTTGCTAAGTTTTGTGTTACGGGCCCTAGGTCATTAATCACTCTCCTCGTATAGTGAAAAGAGGGACTAGTTATCTTCAAAAACAGTTTTACTCCCAAAAAGAGCTAAATTCGCTCTCAAACGATATAAATCTTAGTCTAAAAGGACTGTTCCCTCGTGTCAACCTGAGAGGAGTGTTCTAGACTAGCTCTTTAGCATTCAGAATGTTGTGAATCTAGTCTCACTACCTCAGACTTGACACCATGCAAATTGCGAAAAGCAGCAAGGGTCTGTGCCTGTAGACTAGCATGCACAGGGATGCGGAACCGATTCAAGACCGATGAAAGCCATTACGTCATTTCGGATAGCATTATCATCGATCGGTTTGCAATCGGTTACCTTGGTATGACCGCTGCAAAAGTTTGTTTGGTGATGACATGGGGATAGTAAAAAAGTACAAGATTTACCAAGAAATATAATGGTATACATACAATGCAAAAAACTCTGGTGCTGATATAACACCAGCCCAGAATCTAAATACATGTATGTCCACACCAGAGAAGTCTACATGTAAAACAACACCAGTTTATGAAACACCAATATGTATCAAAACAGCATCGGGTTGATTCCAAACTGGTGTTGTTTCAATACTTCTCTGGTGTGGACATAGATTCCGGGCTGGTGTTAAATCAACACCGGAGTTCTTGCAGTGTACTATAGGCATAATTGGAAGCGAAAAGATAGGGCAAAAGATATATATAGAGAGAGAGATAACAGGAGAGGAAGGTGGAGAGAGAGAGGGGGGGGGGAGAGAGAGTCATGCAGGGAGAACGAGTCGCAGATAGAAAGGGGGGATAAGAGAAAGGAGAATACAAAACGAACAATCCTGGATCAAAGAGAGAAGGACTTTGTATTTCTTTAATAATAATAATAGGTCCATTTATATAGCGCAGCTACTATGTACATATACTCTACTGCGCTTTGATAATTGGTATCATATTATTACCCCGGCTGTAGCTGGGAATGAGATAGTTACACAAATATTTTAAATTTTACTTTGAAATTAAAGGAGTTTATGGATGGGGGGGGGGGGCTCTTGAAGGAATAAAAGTGTAGTGTAAAAAGCATAAATGTGTACCGGCAGGTCTGTGCATACATTGTGTGTGGGAATGGCTGCTTGAATCCAACGACTGATTGGGGTAATAATAAAATGTAAACGCTTAGATGTGTGCGTTGTTTGTCACAAGTGCATTATAAGCAACCAGATTAGCTTGCAAAAACCATTATATGAAAAGTGAAGAAATGGGGTCCGAGAATGCTTCCTCGTGGTACACCACAGTTAATATCACATCAAAACTAGATAATATACATATGCATTTCAATAATAAATTGGTGTTAGCGCGAAGCGTGAGTTGATTTTATTTTAATTAGACATAAAAATTAAAATTAAATTAAAATTTTAACACTTAGTAAGCACAAACTTTACCCTTTTTTGTTCCAGATGGATCTGAGGACATTATTTGATCCAAATTAAGGTCTATATCAGATATCTCCAGCATTTTTCACTAAGTTTTTATTATTTAAAGTGGGTTTACATTTCATATTTTATTTAATACTTGTTTTCTCCACACTTTTCCCAAGGTTAGCAATGATTAACAAAATGAAAATCAAGCCTAAGCCATTTCATATAAATCACAGCTCAGTGTAAAACAACTATCGTCACGGTGTGTGTGGGGGGTGGGGTGGGGCGCAATTCACTCTTCGACGTGTTTTGGGCAAGAAAACAAGTTCAAAAAGGTAAAAAATATATCTTCAAATCAATATTTCTGGCTAAATTCCACGTGTTCTTCATGAGTAAGCCAGGTCAACGTTTATTCGCATAACTACATGTATTTCAAAATTCTGCGTAAATCATTTTTCACCAACTTTTCAAAATATTTTTCTACAGTTATATCGTAATTTGCTTAAATGGATCTGTACCAATGTTGAAATGCGGAAAAATCTTCAGGATATTACAAATGTATAATTTTACAGGATTTTTTCTAAGTGTAAACTTTTTTTTGATACGCACTTTGTAAGTAAAGAAATACAGGCAACTCGTCCGCGCACAGTCCTAATTTTATTTACATGTACGTGTACAAGTATGAATCTAAGATTACACATTGGTATTTCACACGATTTATATTTTATGATATAGGAGCCCGTGGCTAGTGGCTGATCACTAGGAGGCGCGGAGTGCGGATTTTTGTGGTCAATTTTATATCCCCTCCCCTGCAAATAAATGCCCCCCCCCCCCCCCTGCAAAACGAAAAAAATCGTACTTCGTTTTAGTATTTGTCTTACTATAATTATTATCACTCGGATAGCAATGATCACCATATCATTATTTTCTATTATCATCATTTTTTTCGTCAGTTCCTCTTCATCAGTATTATCATCATCCTATTATCTCAGACACGATAAACAAATCCGTAAATATAAGTAAATGAACAAATCATAGTTCTTAATAATGAATTCTGTTATTTTTAAAATCCCCGTTGATAAAGAAATCAATGCATGCTCCCAGTTGGACGGTCCCGTAAGGCGCGTCTAGGCCATCCACGCCGTCGTCATTATCGTCGTCGCTATCGTTGTTAGCCTCGTCGCGTTCTATGCGTAGCTCAAGCACGCGCTGATAATACTCGAGCTCATCTCCGGTCACATTGACCTGACCGATCCCTGGGCTGTTCCCTGCTGACCAGTATATTTACGCCATCAAAGACAACGAATCGTCGGAACATATTGCTGCTCAAATTACCAGTTGAGTTAGGGAAATACATCTTCCTGTCCGTCCCATTTAGTCTGACCGATTCGATATTATTCCAATTATTATTTTGGCTCCAGTAAATTCGACCATCTGCAAATGAATAAGTTTTTGTCATCATTTTAAATATGAGAATCCTTTTTCAATTTTGGAAGAAATGTTGTGGCGTTTGCTGTTTTAGAAGGGCAGAGGTAACTGAATTTTGGTCATGTTGTGGAATAATTATGATTAAGCCTACATTCGGAATTTTCTGAGGGAGACCGCACATCTAGCTATGTATTTTTAATGTTGCCTAAAGGTTATTATTTTTTTCTTCAAAATATCAGTTTACATAGTCTTGGCTTTTTAGGAAATATTTTAAAAATTATAACCGAAGCTATTTCAACGATACTTCAAAAAATCGTTTGTATAATGTTTGATTTTTTTTCTTTTATTAAACCTGTCACACTGGACATTATAAAAATGTTTAATAGAAGGAATATTATATATATCATATCAAATAGTATTGCAATACGATTATTTCAAAACATTTGAAAAATGTTGGGGAATGTTATGGTTAGGTGCAATGTGCTAGCTGGTCAGTCTGAGTTGAAATTGCTACTCAAACCTTTTGTGTCGACGAACAATCCTTTCGCCCATTTAATGTTCTCCTTGACAATACTCTCCTGCATGTTACCAATCCTCCGTGAAATGTGGAAGCTCTCACTCCAGTATAAATTCCTGTAAACGAGGGAGGGGGGCTAAAAAGTTTATAGCGTAATGTTTCCGAATAAATATACACATAAACACAAGACAAGATTTACTTTTTAATTACATTGAACAACATTTACATAAAAAATTATTGATATATTAAGAAAACTCGTCATTATCTCCCATCCTCAAGACATTCGAAGCCATAAACAATGTGTAAAAAGCCAAAAGCGGCACCGGACCTTTTTGAAAGAAGGTGAATGCCTGGGGCAAGGCGACTTGTATATATGACGTCGTATTTTTCCAATTTGAATTATATGGCTTTTAATAATAATACTGATAATGAGGGCACACACAGTCCAGAGACGCCCATGGCGCCAGCGCAGCAACAGTTCCTTTAGATGCAATTAGAAATATAAACGTAAACGGAGTCAAATATATCTTACGCAATTTCTACAGATAAGATTTTGCATAATCCACTGGACTTTTATACAAGGAAAAGACATTTAATTTTATACTCTTCATCCTTCCAGTGCTTACTTATTTTTCTATTTAATCTCCCTATGTTCCCTAATCCAACTTTACCCCCCCTTCTCGATTCACTCACTGCGGACCCCCCCCCCCCCCCTGTGGCACATCCTTTGTAAATAGAGACCTGGGGCCCGTTGCATAAAACTTTTACCTGAGAAAACTCAGGTTGTTTTAACCAGAGTTTTTGCTCTGTGTGAAGTAAATGGCAGAAATCAGACTAGCCTCAGTGTTTAGTTTTTACCAGAGTTTCTTCAGGTAAAAAGTTTTATGCAACAGGCCCCCGGACTATCGCCCAAAATTATAAAAACAAAAACAAAAAAAACTCACCCTTGGAAACGATCGAAAAACATTGTAAAAGGATTTGAGATCCCGGTGTCATAGAGAAATTCACCTTCAACGGGAAGCTGATTACTGTCCATTGGGGACATCGAAATTGAGTAAGAATCCCCAAAGATCCAGTAGATTGTTCGGCCATTCACATCCAGAGCAAAGTCTCTAATAACTCATTGTTTGTAAATTAACAACAAACAATAGCAAGAATTAATATTGAGATAATAATTGGCAATGAAATTAATGACATAATCATTACTTTTCATAAAACCTAACTTTTCTTTAATTCCTTCTTATCATCATCATCGTCGTCGTCGTCATCAGTAGGCCTATCTAGTACAACTAGTTATTTTCATCGTTGCTTTCCTAATTTGAATACTTTCATTGTATTTTATGTATTCACCACGGTAAAACTCAAATTCACTCAGAAAATACTGCTTTTCATCGAATCAGTGACATTACATAGCAGGTGAGACCATACGAAAATATCTACAAAGTATTATATGCAAAAATATTTCCAAAGATTTTGCGAAATTACCAAGAGTTCATAAGAACTCGCGCGAATTTGATGTATGTGTATTTATCCAAATGAATATTGCTTTTTACTTATACTCCTGCGCTATATAAAAACATCAAAAACTTGCTATATTGTGTTCTAAGACAGACTTGACTTTTTATTCACTGATTGTGCTTTTCTGACTTTCAGAGGTAAGCAAGTCCAGAGATTCGGGGCTACACAAGCACATGCCCAATCCACAAGTGTTACTATTTGGGAGAACATCAATTGTTCTACCAATGGACATTTTCATAAGGTATACAGATCAACAATATAGCAAAGGTGGGTTATGTACAAAAACGAATGTCTTTGTTGATTGGTTTCACATGTTTCATAATATAACAACGTGTGCTGTATAGACGAGATCTTGACCCCCCCCCCCCAAAAAAAAAAAATAATAATAATAATAAATAAAAAAAATAAAAGCTAAATAAAAAAATAGAAAATAAACTAAATCATACTATTTGATCCGTTGAAAAAAGTTTGTTCCCTTGAGCCATCCCAATGAATCCTGTCGATCCTGGTCCCAAAGGCAAAGTAGACCTGGTCCTGTTTAGGGTCGTATTCCACAGCGTTGATGCGACTTGCTGCAGCTGTATGTACCGCATGGTAAGAGAGATTGAGCAAGTTGACACGTTCTTCATAGTTGTCGGTCGTTACGAATGCAGCTTTATAGATTGTTCGATTGTGACTTAGTAATACCTTCGTCAGTGCTGGGAACATAATTGGAAAGTAAATTAAGACTTTAGCTGATTATTGATGACAATTGACAGTATCATCTAATGTTATCAATATTATAAATGTAATGAGACCCTTATGGAATACCTATATGTATTTCCGCCCCAGACACATCTTCTACTTCTTCCTTTTCGTCTCCTCCTCCACCCCACCTCTGCAATCTTCATGATCTTCTTCTTTCTTCTCCTAATGCTCCTCCTCATCCACCTTTTTTTATCTTTTTTCTTCTCCCTGTTCTTCATGTTTTACCCCTCCTTCTATTTTTTTTCCTTCTTCTTCATCTCCATCTCACCCTCCTCCTTTGTTCCTATCCCCTTCTATTTCTTCGTCGGTATCATCATCATCATCATCGCTGTGATCTTCATGTCCCTCCATATCACCAACATCATCATTAAATAGATATCACTATCATAATTATAGTAATAAAAAGACCCAAATTGCATTGTTTTACCATGTTCGCACTGGTTTCCTGTGAATTCCCCGGAGCACTGACAGGCATATCCATCCAGAATATCGGTACAAGTAGCTCCATTCATGCAGGGTTCACTAACACAAGCTGTAATGTTAATGCAGTGAACACGGCATTGTTTAGCATTGAAAAAAGCGACTCAAATATTACCTTCTACACCACGACTACGCATAACCATAATTAACAACATTTACTATTGCTGTTACTACTAGACCAACTACTACTACTACTATTACCACCACCACTACCGCCACAAGTATCACTTCTGCTAGTACTACTACTAGACATGCTAGATGAGTAAATAAAATTGCGCAATAAATGTACAATAACTTCTACTGCTGATACTACCACTTCTTCTTCTACTACTAGAACTACTATAATTTATACTACTTCTACTACTACTACTTCTTCTACCACTAATACTAGTACTACTACTGACATTTTTTCTTCTTCTTCTTCTATACTACTACTACTACTACTACTACTACTACAACTACTACTACTTCTTCTTCTTCTACTACTACTACTACTACTATCACTTCTGCTACTACTACTTCTACTACTATCACTTCTGCTACTACTACTACTACCTCTACTACTACTACTATTACTACTACTACTACTACTACTGCTACCGCCACTAGTATTACTTCTGCTAGTACTACTACTAGATGAGTAAATTAAATTTCGCAATAACTAAAATAATTGCTACTGCTGCTGCTGCTGCTACTGCTACTACTACCACTTCTTCTTCTACTACTACTACTACAACTCTTTAAATTTAAGTGATTTCAAATACATCCAGATTGGCTGAGAGTAGTGGCCAGGTTTTTTGGTTTATACTTAATGGTAATGATTAACTTTCAAATCTCAAAAGGATTGGAATTCATTTTCAGCTTAAATTTAAATCCACCTGCATGGTCTAAAGCTAAATCTGATTTTTCGACTGTTCACAATACACAGACGAACCGGGTTTAACTGAAATCCTTGAATTTATTGTGTACTCCTTTAGTTATTATTCTCCTAATATTCCTATGTCGAATACTGTTATTATCATTCATCCGGTATCCTTTATGTCATAGAATAAATCTGGATACAATTTCTTTACATTAACTGCACTGACAAGTTGTCATTGACCAACAGTAACCATAGTAACAGTCAGCATGGTCGGACACTTGCGACAACGTTTGATGAAAGTCCTCTCCCCCACCCCAATCAACCATTTCTTTTTAAAAATGACGAATCAATTATGCTTTATCGTACTTCTTACCTGCAATCTCGCAAGCAAATACATATCTGCCGCCAATGTTCAAAACATTCGCTAGCTTCGGGGCAATCTTCTTGAGCGCAGTCGCTTTCTCGGTGCCATTGCGAAGTTTTATCGTTCCACAAAAGGTCTCGACGTTGCAATGCTCGTTATAGCCATGACGGTCTTCACTTGGAGATGATGTGGAATTGATGGAGGCACAGACGACTGTAAAACAATTAAACGGGACTCTCCGTCAAAGCAAATTACTTGCACAATAAAGCCTAGAATACTTAATGCCTGTCAAAATAATATCCGATTACTGGAACTCGCTATTACGCTTGATATGCAATTGGCCTACTTGCATAAAGGATGGCGGAGGCGAGCAACCCCCCCCCCCCCACACACGGCAAAAACGGAAGAGAAATGGATAGGAAAGGGGTGAAATATGATATTACTTGCTGAATAGTATGTCATGTTTTGACATACCAGCAAGTAATATCATAATCATATCTGTCACAAAATTAGATTCGCATCTTAAAAGCCTAAAATAATTGCTAGCTCGCTTTGCCCACTCGCACCTTTACACATTTTTCTCACTGACTCCTTGTTTTGTCCCCTCGAATGTTCTGGATATTTACGCCATTGAAATAAACGTAGATATCTTGCAATGCGTCGTAACACAGAATAAACTTCTTGAGAGCAAAAATGACCATATACCTTTTGATGAGATGAACGAGAAGATGAACAACCAGTTGATTAGCAAGTTCAAGCCAACCTACAGAAAGCAAATTATAGAGAATATGATAATAATATGGTAATGATGATGCAGAGCCCTTGACGGGGGGGGGGGGGGCGGTCTCACATACTGTTTTCAGTAACTTTTTTTTGCCTGCACCAGGCCCGCACTAAATTAGTCCGCACCACAAGCGTCCAGTAAACTAAATAGCACAGTGGCGCTACTTTAAACGACAAGTCCACCTCAGCAAAAAGTTGATTTGTATAAAAAAAGAAATATCCAACCAGCACAACACTGAAAATTTCATCGAAATCGGTTATAAAATAAGAAAGTTATGACATTTTTAAATTTCCCATAATTTCACAAAACAGTTATATGCACATCCTGGTCACCATGCAAATGAGGTAACTAATGACATCATCCACTCACTATATCTTTGTAATCAATTAAATGAAATATTCTATTTTTGTCCTCACTGTCATGTGAAGGGAGTTTTATTCCTCCCTAAATATGTGGAATTACCATTTTTTAATACTTTGCGGTTCAGTCAAGTTGGACCTTATGGTCAAATTTGTAAAAATTGAAATAATTAAAACAATAAACAAAAGAAATAGTGAAGGACATCATCAACTATCCTTCCTTGGGGGTATCCAATGTCCGTCCATTATTTTGTCATGAAAATGGGATGTTATTTTTTTCATCATTTACGCATATTTTGTTTTAGTGCCCGTTTTAGTCATTTTAGTAGTGTAGACCAAAAAGGCAACTATAAATAAGAAGACGATTAGACGAAAAGAAGCAAGGAAAGAAAGAAAGAAATAAAAAATGAAGGAAGGAAAAAAGAAGGAAGGAATGAAGGAAGGAAGGGGAGAAAGAAAGGAAGAAAGAAAGGACAAAAGGACAAAAGAAAAAAAGAAAGAAATAAAGAAAAAAGAAAAAAAATGCGAAAAATTATGAAATTCGCACCATCAAATAAACTTCAATTTAACAAATCAACATGCACGAATATTATGTAATTGTTTTTCTTACGGTCTTATCCTCACATGGAAAGTCCATGCAGGCTGAAACAATATGATTTGAATAGATAAAGAATGCTTGACAAACAAAATGCGGAAAATATGATGATAATCGGACGAGGAATAACGAAGATATGACACTTAAATACTTACATTATTTCTGTGAAACAGTTCTATACATGGCTTCATGAATATTCGGTTACACTTCGTAATTCCGAAGGTTCGTAATTCCGGAACACGTAAATTGCCTAGACCTCGATATTCGTTAATCCGAAAAAGTAAAATGGTTCGTTAATCCGAACATTTGTGGCGTTATTCCCAAGGTTTGTTATTCCAAAGGTTCGTTATTCCAAAGGTTCGATAATCCGTGTAAACGAAATAAGGTTCGATGTTCAGAAGGTTCGTTAATCCGAAAACGGAACAAGGTTCGTTAATCATTTCGTTTTTGGACTAACGGACCTCCGGAATTACGAACCCCATTTCGTTTTCGGACTACTGAACCCTCTGAATAACGAACCTTCAGAAATACGAACCTTCGGAATAACGAACCTTCAGAATATCCGAAGCTTCGGAATAACGAAGCTTCGGAATTACGAATGTATGCGGAATATTCAATGAGCAAACTGATGATGTAATTTCCCACTTCTTCTGTTGTATCTTATTGCATTAAATTATGTTTTTAATTAAATTTTGTCCTCCAAGAATAAAAAAAAAAAGAATTCGGATTGACAACTAAATTTATGCATTAGACTATATCTATGGAACCTATTTTCTTATAGGGAAACATATCATACACACACGTATTAAAAATATGAAATACTAATTGCATGTATTAAAGGAGGAAAAGGGGAATTTGGGAAACATCACCATCAGCCCCCTATTGAATATTCATGATAACGCACGTACAACTAGTAAATAAAGAGGATTTAATAGGAGGAAATCATAATTTGTAAACAAATTTTCGGCATTACTCCTATGTATTAAGATCGCATGCTCGATCTTTAATGAAAATCATAAGTCAGAAAGACTTAGCAGTCATGGCAGTAGATGGCAGGTTCGAATCCAACTGGTTCCCATTTTTCTGACTTATGATTTTCATTAAAGATCGAGCATGCGATCTTAATACATAGGAGTAATGCCGAATTTTTTTTTACAAATTAGCGCGTACAACTACTTTAACAAATTTTCTGAATTATAAAAATTCAGTAGTTTTGTTCTTATTAAACATGCTGATTTTGATGAAGGGAAATTTACTCTATTTTGTTCAAATTAAATTATTTTCAGCCCCGGAATATTATACCCCTTTAAATTGAGCTAAAACAAACAAACACACACACACACACACACATATATATATATATATAATTCCAAAAGAACGACACGATACTAAATTGAAGACAAAAAAAAGAATAGAACATAACATTTTAATAAACGGAACATGTTTCGAGGTGTCGCACCTCATCCTCAGCCTGAAAATTATTAACAGAGTCATTGGTATTTATACAGTTGAGATGTCAAGTAAAAATTTCAAGAATGTAGTTACACAGGATTACAAGGAATGCAATTGTTGAATGGAATGAAGTAAAAAGTTACTTTTTACTTCATTCCATTCAACAATTGCATTCCTTGTAATCCTGTGTAACTACATTCTTGAAATTTTTACTTGACATCTCAACTGTATAAATACCAATGACTCTGTTAATAATTTTCAGGCTGAGGATGAGGTGCGACACCTCGAAACATGTTCCGTTTATCAAAATGTTATGTTCTATTCTTTATTTTTGTGTCTTCAATATATATAATTATATGTAATATATATATATAGATATATAAAATATAAAAGCCATATAAGCCTACTACCAAACGCCCCATCATGCCCATTCTGAAGATTCGCAATGACATTAGAGAATCAAATAGCAAAATTAGAAATGCATTTTAGAAAAAAAATCAAGAAGTGAGTTTCTCCTCACTAATGAAGCTTTCAGTTTGACATGAATTGTCATAAATCATATTTATATAAATATATATATATATATATATAAGCCGACATCGGAAGTATTGGTAGCCTTTGTCATCGCCGTAATACCAGCGTCCACATACATGCATGTCATTCATTGCTTTTTTGTTACAATAGCCTTTTGGTGCTAGGTTTGTGGTTATTAGTATTATTAATGAGCTCATCCTACAGTTTGACAGATACCGTGGTCATCAGCGTGCTTTTCAAGCATATATATTGCATCGGCAAACTATCTCTTTTGGCCTTAGGAAGAGGGCATAAATGAATAAAGATAGGCAAGAGAGGGAGTGGGAGAAAATTAATGAGAGGGGAGTGGGGGAGGGAGAGAGGCTAAATTAAGCCCGTGGCGAGAAAAGGGAAAATGTGGGGTGAGAGAAAAAGAAACGAAGGGAAGTGATTGCGAGAAGGAGAATGTTTCAATTTCATTGATTACATATCAGTATGCTACACTGTAAAAACTGTGGTGTTAAAACTGACACCAATCGGTGTTTAGAGAACCACACCCTGAGGTGTGAAAATAACACCCTCGAGATTGAACATAACACCAAAGAGTGTAAATGTAACAACCACAGGTGTTTTAATAATACCTATAGGTGTAAAACTAACACCACCAATTTGACACCGGTGTAAAGTAACTGGTATGGTTCTCTATGTACACCGGTTAACACTACATTTTTTGCTGTGTGGGGTGTGAGAAAAAGAAAAAAAATGGAAGTGATTGCGAGAAGAATAATATATTTCAATTTCATTGATTGCATATCAGTATGCTATACAATAGAGAAAAAAAAACATTCCATGCTGAGAGATGTTAAATTGTAAAAAAAAATACATATCATCTCATTTTGATAAGGTATACCAGATTAAAGACCTCCGAATGTATCCCGTATTTAAAGCATCCACATCAGTTTTCTGCATTTTACGGTTTTTTTTGTGACGTCGCATGCGCACCACTCTATTTAATTTCATTTTATGCGATATAAACAACATAAATGGTGATTTTTAAGGAATATTATTAACATTGCAAAATTTTCCCACTTCTTTGTCTTATAATAATTGCCTTAATGAATAGGTGCACAAGAGATGGTGATGATGAGGATAATTATAATTTTTAATTATTATTTTTATTAATAATCATTAATATTGTAATTATCATTACTGTTATCATTATTATTACTATTATTATTATTGTTACTACTTTAAATTTACTACTGTTATTTACCTTTCTCAGAAAATGGAAATGCATTGATTAAGGTAAGGGGGAGGGGGGCTGCTCGCATGTGACGTCACAAAAATGTACATGTAGAATATAAAAACTCAGTTTCCTTGATGAATTTACCCCATTCCTTCATAGATACCACCCCTGAAGTCTATCGAAAACCCGGGGGGGGGGCACTTACATTGACGAGTGGATACCATGCGCGACCAAAAAAAGCACGTAAAAAGGATGTCTTTTTCACGATAGGGCACGTTACGTATGTAACGTGATAAGGGTGTCAAAAACACAAAAATAATGAAAAATGGGTATCTATTTCGCTAGGAAAATTACGTGTTTAGGGTTGAATTTGCGGGGATGATAAAACAAAATCAAAATGTTTTATGAAGCATGTCCTTTTTGCCCCAACACTACGTGTTTAGGGTCCGATTTGCGCGAGGTGTAGAAGGTGGGGTCGTACTTACCCAAATAAGGTTAAGACGACGACCGAAGGACCCGTAACAATAAAACATTCCTGTACTTGTTTAGCGGTTCATTTCAGGGAATATTTGCCAAGAGTATCGTTTTGCTTCCAATACTTGTTAAGGGTAGGGTTTCACACGCCAATACTTGTTAAGGGGTGCATTTTAAGAATATGGAAATTACGTGTTTAGGGTGCTTTTCGAGACCCCATGGTCGCGCATGGTATCCACTCGTGAATGGAAGTGCCCCCCCCCCCCCCGGGATCGAAAACCATGCGAAAACTAATGGTTGAGCATGAAGTGACCTTGTATCGCCCGACTGCTAATGGGACTTCACAAACTACATTTGAAATGGTAATTATTCATAATACCTTGGCTGTAAGTCCTATGAAAGTGGTTTATATAAGGATTTCTAACACGCACTCACTTTGAAATAATTAGTTGTTCGGTCATAAAGAGGGCCGTTGATATTTCATACCATTCACCGATCGCCCAGAAAAAAAATGACCTTAGATGTCGACTGAACAAAAAGAAATGACGTACAGGATTGTTACTAAACACTAATGATCCGCGCATGGGATATTCACGATATAATATATTGCTTTTTTTGCTTTTCTCTCACTGGCCTTTTACATGGAAAACTTTGAACGATGATTCTTGTGAAAAATAAGGCTAACGGCGAATATTAGCAAGTGTGAAACCAAACTTGAATATGAATAGAATCACGAACGCTAATCACAATCGCAATCATCATTACAATGATGATTCAAAATTCACGTGTGAAAATGCATTTTCTTAAATATAGTTTGACTGGACTTATACCACCCTTTCACACGTTAAAAAAAATCGTCATTCTAATTACTCCAGTGAAGAATAAGGCTAATGACGAAGTTTAGCACGTGTGACACCAAACTAGAATCACGAACAATAATCACAATCACAAATTCAAATTCTACTCTCGAGGTGAATTCAAGTAGAGTTTCACGCAAATTACGGTACGAAGTTTCCGTGTGAAAGATCCGACTATGGTTCTAAAGACAAATTTCAATCATCATTAAAATGATGATTCAAGATTTACGTTTGAAAAGGCCTTTGGATTTGTGACATTCATGACAGAGCAACACTGGTCCACATCTAGTTTTCCAGAAAAAAAAATGACCTTAGATGTCGATTGAACAAAAAGAAATGACATACAAATTACAGGGTCGTTATTAAACGCAAATGATCCGCTCGTAGAATATAAAAGAATAATTGCTTTTCACTTTCCTAATGATTTGGCAGGACTTAGATTTGTGACATTCATTCATTTGACAGGACAACAATCCATGGACCTCCGTTAAGTTTTAAGGCTGTCACGAATGTGAAAAGTAAATTAATCTAGGTGACCTGGTTTTGAAAGTTAATCGTCTTTGCGCAATTTGCTATTCTGCCAAACTTTGGCAAAAGGAAGCAATTAAGTGACATATCAGTCAAATTTTAGTTCTTGTTTTATCTGAAACACCCTTTTTATGTTGCAAAATTTGGGAAAGAAATGATCGTTCTATGGAAAGAGATTGAAGAAAATTATGCTGGTAAATTGCATTGACGCCTATGTAAATGAAGAACACACATTGCTCATTTACAACTAAATGAAACTTTTGTAGCTTGCTTCCTTTTGCCAAGGTACGGCAGTATTATAAGCTAAGCTAAGTTCTTAGCTGCCAAGTCTATAATTTTGTCCTACGGGTTATCAGCTTTACGCTTCCTCTGAGTCCCCTTTAGGCATTAGCGGATTCAGGGGGGGGGGCAGCCGGCCCGTACCCCTTCTGAGAGGTACATTTAATATTTTTGATATAAAAATGACGTTAAACAGAGGTTTTTGGATAAACCTCCCTTTTTTTGCTGGTCATATTTTTCCTCTGGGAAAATGTGCCCCCTCCTTTCGAAAAATCCTGGATCCGTCCCTGCCCTTAGGCCTATATAATCTATTGTTGTTTACTTTTTCTATTTGTTGTGAAAATTTTGATATAGGATATTCCGCACTATTACACATTTAAATCATCTAATTTTATAACAAATTCAAAATAAAGTTCAAATTATTGTGCATTGTGGCAAAAAGATATTTGTTTAGCCCAAATATGAATTTCTACAATTTCCTTATATGTTTCATTATAGAAAGCAAAGGATTCTGCTTTTCGTTCACAAAGATGTTAAGGGCGATTCTAAATTCTACCCTTTTCACCAAACAATGCTGACCATGATAGTATATTTTCATGAATGTTTACATTCTTCTTTTTTTGTTCGTTTCAACTCTATCACAAGTCCCATGGGCAGATCCAGGTTTTGCCAACGGGGCGGGGGGGGGGGGGGGTGTTCATGATTTTTTTTGACAACCTGATTAAAAAGAGGAGATTTTCGCTGCAAAATAGAGGTCATTTTTTGTTCAACAAGAAAAATTATCCCCAATTGCCTGTACTGTACACATTCTGGTAAAAAATAAATAGCAGGAAAAAATTGTTTGTGCCTCTCAAAAGTGGCTTCGCCACTGATATGTCCCTCTTTATACACATTTCAACTTTATTTCAATGATATAATCCTCTGTGTGTCAAACATAGCGATGATTTGGAAGAGAGACGGCCATTATTGGATGTGCTCTTTATGTGTATGTTTCCCCTTTCCAATTTTGTTTACGATTTGATAATGACATTAGATTTGTTGAGTGCATGTTTTCATAGAGGTACTACGGGCCTAATTGGAGGATGAGACAAAACTCATCAATTAGCCTATACAAGACGTTGTAAGCATATCAGACGTTGCATGGCGTGGCAGCTGTTTAGTCAAACGAATTCTTAAATAAATTTAGGCAAGCATAACACAACTCACTTAGAATGTGTTGATTATTCGGCGATTCTACTTTATGGCTTGTGTAGGCCTCCCGTTATCCTAGTAGTAATATTCTAAAATTGTTATGAGATGTACTACAGCAATAATGATAGTGATCAGGATCATGTAACAAAAAGGTTTAATAGCGATTGATCCTATTTGTTTTCACCGTTGATTGTACATTGTAGTCAGTTGTACTATCCTTGTACGATCAGTGGCGTACCTAGGATTTTGAGGATTTTCCACAGGAGGAACAAAAACGTCCGCCAAAAAAAATGACAAGCAAAAAAGAAAAAGGTCTTCAATCACAAAAACAAACAAAAAACAACAACAAAGGCCTTCAATCACAAATAAAGGATTTCGTACCAGAAAAAATTGACAAGCAAAAAAAAAGTCTTCAAGCTCGTCAGACATGTCAGAGGGTAAGAAAGGTCTTTCAAGCTAGTCAGGGGGAGGGGGGGGTAGACTACCCCATCCCCGTAGGTACGCTAGTGTGTACGATGATTGCTAACCTTTGTGTTACCGGTTCCGGGATCTTTCGAGTTTATCCTTGATATTAACGCAACAGTCAATTTGAATAGCGCCATCTCGTATTTATAATCGCAATTAATTCATCATAAATTATCGGTATATTTCTGAATGTTTTGATTGTTTGCTGCATGCAGAGAGAAACAGGGTTGATGCCAGGGTACTTAAGGAGGGCGGGGGACTTTCTTTTCCACCCCCCCGTCTCTCCCCTTTTCCGACTTTGTTTTCTTTTCCGAGATCAGGGCTGCAGAACTGTTGTAAAAGTTGGGGGGGGGGTCTACAATTAAGCTCATTGACAAAAAGGTCAACTTCATTTTCCTTCTTGTTTACATCCCATTCCGAAATCCAACATTGTTTCGGATGCTAAATTTATATCACGTTTGCATAAAGGAGAATTCAACGCAGGGCGCGTACGCAGGATTTTTGAAAGGGGGGGGGGTTTCGAGCTGATTTTTTTTTTAATCTCCCGCCCAGTCTCTAAAAAGTGATGAGCGGGGGGGGGGGAGGTGATGATTTTTTTTTCTTTTTTTCAGCGCTGCAAATAAGACAATAACATTTAAGTGGGGATGGGTATGTAACAGTGCGGTCATGACCCGCGAGCGAGCAGAAATGTTCTCGTTTTTGCGTTGAAAACATAACCTTTTTGTCAATAGTTTGTTGGTATCATAGTCGATGCTACATGTCCTTCGGATCGTAGCACTCATGATATGGCCAACTGCGTAGCCAGGATTTCATTTTGGAGGGGGCGGTAAATGCACGCGAAGCGCGCTCCCTAGGGGGTGGGTGCAGGGAGGGGGAGTTTCCCCCTCCTTTGCGAAGCGCGAAGCTTTTAGTGTTTTTCATAAATTAAAATGAAAAGGAGCCGTTTCTCTTGTCTCTAGTACCTCCAATTCGGTTGACTATATTGCGATTTTGAACCTTGTTTTCAAAAGTGATTGTAAACGCACAAAAGAGGTATACAATGGAGGAAATTAAAATGATAATAACTCCGCGCGAAGCGCGGAAGCTAAAGTAATTTATCAATTTTTCTTGCCATAAAAAGGGTCCCGAGAAAAGGGTATTCTCAAAGATATATTGAAACTTTCTTTGGAAAGATCAGATTTGATTACAAACAATTTAGCATCAGTGCATATTTTTAACTCGCAAAACAGAGAAGATTGGTAGAGGAAGATATTCCTCCCCGCGATGAGCAATGAAACTCTGAAATTTCAAAGGGAGGACGTTTCATCAAATGTAGATATCTCTAATACCCAATCGTCTCTAATTCAATTGATTTTCTAAGATTATTGAACTTCATTACAAGGAAAATAGTGCGCATAAAGTTGAAACTTCTGTGCTTTATTGAAATTATCTATCTATATAATAAAGGATGATTAATTTTTTTGACTTATCCCTGAAGCGCTTCATTTTGAATATAAAGAAACTTAAGTGTCATTCAAAATTTCAAACTGAGGGCGCAAAACAGGACAGGAGATAAATGTATACAGGGAAATGACATGAAGATTAATACAATTTGATAAAAAAATATTGTACTTTTTTATTTAATACGACACGAAACATATTAGTTGATGATACATGTCCTTCTGCTCGTAAGTCTCATGATATGGCCTTGATCAAGAGACTAGAAACTTAAGAAATTTCATAAATGATTACGAGCGAGCGGAGTGAGCGAGCCGATATTTTCGCGTTTTCCCGTCAAAACATACATTTCTTGTCAATAGTTTGTTAGTAAATCAAGTATTAGTCGATGCTACATGTCCTTCTATTCGTAACACTCATAATACGGCCTTGAACAGGAGAATAGATACTTATGGAATTTCATAAATTATTACGAGCGAGCGGAGCGAGCTAACCGACATTTCAGCGTTTTCCGTCATTTTGGTTTTCATATTGGTAAAACATATTTTGTAAGAAAACGTATGTCTTTGTCTTGGTTCACTTGTATTCATAAGTATACATCATGATAATCATGTATGGCCTAAAATGAGAGTCTTCCAGTTTAAAATTTTGCATAATATTCTATACACCAATGAGAGACTATTTAAAATGAATCAAGTTCAGACAGAACTTTGCACATTGTGCGAGACCTCTGTTGAAACTCCTTTACATCTTTTTTATGAGTGTAAGGTTGCTGAAGATTTAAGACGTACTTTTGTTGATAAAATTGGTTGGAAGCTATCTGTCAGATATGAGGATCTATCTAGGAAAAGAATGATGTTTGGATTCATAAAGGATTGGAAGGGACCACATAAAATATTACTGAATCACTTAATTATCTTATTGAAGAGATATATTTATATTCAGAAATGCAGGAATTTAGTAGTAAGTTTCATAGGTTTTGAAGCGTTCATTTGCAAAATTAGACATATAGAATTGGTAATTGCTAAACAAAAGCACAAAGAAAATACGCACTATAGAAAATGGTCCCCTATTGAGAATTTATTTTAATTATCCATAATTATATTTTGATAATGAGACAATCCAAGCCACCAGAGACTGATATTTTAGCTTTTACATCAGGTCTGTTTGTTTGTTGTTTTGTTTTTTTTTTGGTAATTGTTACAGTGATTCATATTTGATTATTGTTTTTTTAATGTTATACAATTATGTAATTCCTGTATGATTGTTGTTTTTGTAGTGTTACAAAAAATCTTGAAAATCAATAAAATTTGGAAAATATATAAAAAAAAAATCATGTATGGCCTTGTTAATGGCGATACCGTGATCATGTCGGCGACATGCGGAAATAAAAGATATAATAAAATGGAGCGAGCGAAGCGAGCGGAAATTTTTTCTGTGTTTTTCGTCGGAAACATGAGATTCTGTTCATTATTGCTGTCATATACATTATTGGGTAGGGGAACTGTCCGTAACCAGACCAAGGAGTTATCAGGCTCTTGCCCGATAACTTCTTGATCAGACCGACCTCTGGGGAGACAAGCAAAAAAAAAAAAAAAAAAAAAAGGAAACGAAAGGGGGGGGGGTTGAACCCCCAACCCCCCCCCTTGCGTACGCGCCTGATTCAACGCATGGGGAAAATGAAAGAATCAGGTAAATGAAAAATTCAGGCCAATTGGGCAAACAATAAGGAAGAATGTTAACATGTTTGTTATGGATTTCCTGCAATGTAGAAAGGGTTCCATGACATTTTCTCCGGCTTTAAATTTTATTCATCGAATGGCCAACTTAAACCTTGGTTTGAACATTAATCCTACACCCCAAACCTAACATAAAAATCCTGAAACCCCAATCCTACATATTAGACGAAATTAACAATTAACGTAGGATCGAATGTAATATCACATCTTCATTTGGATAAATGGGAATACAATAAAGTACCTCTCTTAATTTACTTAAAAATTGTGAAATTTGAATTGTAGTCGTTATTCTCTGCAATATGGTGGTGGACATTATGACTTGATATTTGTTACGTAAAGTTATACGTAACAATGACACAATTAGGCATCAGTCAACAAGGCTAGCTGTCTCGATTCTTGTCGGTCCTCCTTTTATCTCTATTATGTAATTTTCTGAGAACCGTTATATTGAAGGAAGTAAGAAAAAGGGGGAATTCACACCGGAATCTGTGTAGAGTTGTGTAGACTCAAGCGTGCAAAACGAATAGCGGCGTGTAGTGTTGCGTAGTCTCCACGCTACTCTACGCCGATTTCGGTGTGAAATCCCCTTTAGAGGGTAGGCCCATTATAATGTAACGGTCTGTTGTTACGTAATGTATTGACTATTCCTGACAGGTCGATACAGAGAAATCGTAGTCTACAATTTTAGACCCAAAATCTGCAGTGTGTGCCACAGCTGATTCAACGAGTCTGCATAGCAGAATGGCTCGCTTCGCTCGCCTTTCCAGCATTAGCAAGCTGTGCGCGCTGAGATCCCACCGTACGAGCCAGAGTCTGCATAGCAGACTATAGAAATCGTGAGCATTATTTGACACAAGGGTATCAGTGAATTTATTGAAAGAAGTGGGCGAGTGAGGGAGGAAGGGAGGGAGGAGAGGGGTTTCTTCTTAATATTTCGCAATCAGTCAATTTGACTATTTGCCGTAAGATTTAAAGTGAAAAATAGATTCTACCTTAGGTATTTTTGTTTTATCATGAAGAACATAGGGCAATATTATAATCAAGAAATAAAGAGAGAGAGACGGGGGGGGGGGGGGGGAGGGGGGGGAAGCTCTCTTGCATGTCTTTGAATATAAAAAAATGAACTCCACGTACGGATACACAGCCCCGCCTCCCCGGGGGGGCCACTTACATTGACCTGTGGATACCATGCGCGACCAAAAAAAACACGTAAAAAGGATGTCTTTTTCACGATAGGGCACGTTACGTACGTAACGTGATAAGGGTGTCAAAAACGCAAAAATAATGAAAAAAGGGTATCTATTTCACTAGGAAAATTACGTGTTTAGGGTCGAATTTGCGGGGATGATGAGACAAAATTAATATGTCTTAAAAAGGATGTCCTTTTTGCCCCAACACTACGTGTTTAGAGTCCGATTTGCGCGAGGTGTAGAAGGTGGGGTCGTACTAAATCAAATAAGGTAAAGCCGACGACCGAAGGACCCGTAACAATAAAACATTCCTGTACTTGTTTAGGGGTTCATTTCAGGGAATATTTGCCAAGAGTATCGTTTTGTTTCCAATACTTGTTAAGGGTAGGGTTTCACACGCCAATACTTGTTAAGGGGTGCATTTTCAGAATATGGAAATTACGTGTTTAGGGTGCTTTTCGAGACACCATGGTCGCGCATGGTATCCACTCGTGAATGGAAGTGGCCCCCCCGGGCCCGCCTCCCACACACCCACTCGCTGATAGTCTGCAGTCTCAGACCCAAATTCGATGCGAGAACCTATACCACGTCTAAAGTGAAGACTAGACTTCAAATTCTCTGTCTGTGTCAAATAACAAAGATACAAGTAAAGTACATATTGAATCTAGTCTCACTACTTCAGACTATGCATAATGCATCATGCACTTTGCGATTGGTGAAAATAAAAGGTTTCTGCCCGCAGACTAGTTCTCTGGCGTGCATCCCTTTTCTAGCGTCCCTTTAAACAAAGTAAACAAAACACCATACCAGTTTCCACGTGGACCGTACGAAAAATAGCGTCCCCGATATACTGCGCATGCTCGCTCCAATTATGCTACCGCTCATCTGCTAGCTCCTCGATGAGTTTACGTACGTACGAACGATGCATTACAAAAACCGCTGACTGTGGTATCTGAAGAAGTGATAAAAAAGTGGTATACTTCAAGACTGAAGAGAGAGGTCAACTGGCAAATGGGGCGAACGAATTCTCAGAAGGAGATAGGGCCAACGTGTGGTCAACAAGGTACACCGAATCAAGGGTCAGCTAAACGTCCATTCAGTTGTGTTGTGGCTGATGCCGACGAAGTTTCCAGCGTGAAAAGACAGCTCCTGCAGATGCCTCCTGTAAAATCTCCGAACGGCGATGGATGCGAGCCCGTGGATGCGGTGGCGGGGACTGCCTCCGCCGAGGCCGCCGCGGGGATAGCTCCCAAGAAGTTTCGGTTTACTGACATTGTGGAGAAGAAATTGAAGGATGGAAAGTGGACTGAGGCAGAAATAGAATGGTTTATCTCGGAAATCGTGAAAAAAGACGGAAAAGTGGAAGAGTCGCAAGTCGGTAAGAAAATAGTTTATTTTGTCTCATTCGATTCGGTCAGTATGGTCAGTGGAGCCAGACTCAAAGTGTGAAATCATTAATTGATTTGAATGAAGACACGAAATGACTTCAGATTCGATTGGTTGTAACTTTGATTGTTAATGTAGATAGGAGAACATTCGATTTAGGTTAAAATCTTGAAGATTTGAATTGAAGGATTGGAGATTTGAATAAAAAATCTGATGATATTTGAATGCTAGTACTAGAAAATAGATTCAGTGTCCAGTCATAGTCGGTCACTATTTACATACAGTTTGGCAATATTGAATTTGAAATCCTTGAAATGTAGATTATTTCCTCCATTGTGGGCAGTTTATTATTGAAAGTTGGAGATAACTATCACCTTGATTCCAAGGCCAACCTATGACAGACAATTAGTTGCAAATTTGTTAATACCATAATACCAGTACTTTGAAAACTTTTCATAAAGGCCACCCAGTGGCAGCTAGTGCACAGGAAATGATTAGCAGGCTCAATCACATTTTCCTTTCTGAAGTCGATCAATTTACAGTGGATTGAAAAGGGAAACAGAATTAGCAGTTAACCTCCTTTTGCTTTGATGGTTTAATGACAAGTCCACCCCAACAAAAAATTGATTTGAATAAAAAGAGAAAAATTCAACAAGCTAACACTGAAAACTTCATCAAACTCGGATGTAAAATATAGAAAGTTATGACATCTTAAAGTTTAGCTTAATTTCACAAATACAGTTATATGCACATCCTATTGCAAATGAGGAGAGTGATGACCTCATCCCCCCTCAGTATTTCTTTTGTATTTTAGTATGAAATATTCTAATTTTCTCTTGAGCATTGTGTTAACTGAAGTAACAATTTAACACTATTAAAACTATCATAATATGTTTCAGTCAAGTTGGTCCTTATTTTAAAATCTGTAAAAAATGAAATATTATTTAATTCAAACAAACAAAAGAAACAATGAGTGAATGACATCAGCTGCTGCATGTCACTGAAGTGTGCAAATAACTGTTTTGTGAAAAATAAGTGAAACTTTAAAATATAGCTTTGATATCTTTTACATCCAATTTTGATGAAATATTTAGCAATATGCTGGTTTGAATTTTCTCTATTTATTCAAATAAACATTTATGTAGTGGACTTTACCTTTAAAACTATATTTATTGGTCATTTCTTGTAGTATTTAAAAAATCATGAGAAATGGAATTCTTTCCATGGCCTGATTCAATAACCTTCTGACATTTGCACATTAGTTTGTTCATATAGGATTAAATCGATACATTAGGAGAGCTTTCTATAGCTCAATACAAATTCAGCAGACTTTAAAATGTGTATTGTCTGAGTGGCAGATAAAAGAACATTAAAGTATATAAGATTTATCAGTGTTTTTGTATGTTCAGTATATGGGATTCTCATAATTTAGAAGGGAAAGAAGAGGAGTTCCCCCTTGTGCTCATGCCACAGTACTGCCTGAACAACAGCAAAAATAAAATGGATTAGTTGTCTGTAACGTGTACACATCCTGGTGGGTGTTTCATAAAGCTGTTCGTAAGATAAGAACCACTTTAAGAACGACTGGTGATCCTTTCTTTTTGTAAATGGTATACACCATAGGCAATGGTTTAGCGCGTAAGAAAGGATCACCAGTCGTTCTTAAAGTCACTCTTAACTTACGAACAGCTTTATGAAACGGCCCCCAGAAATTGCACAAGCTAAATTGCTTTTGATTTGAATGGGAAATGCATGTGTCACATAAAAAAGGTCATGGATGGTTGATAAAAAAAGAGAGCAAAGAATGTGATATGTCAACATGGAAGAGGTGGTAGGTATGGATGGTAGTGGATGTGTTATGAATTTGGCAGGTCATGAAGTATAAATATTTACAGAAAATACTGTAAGATGGGGACACCGAGTTTGAAGCCCAAAGCAGGCAGAAAATAGGGTGAAATGACAAGAAGGGGAACTATGAGAAGAAAGAGGAAAAGGAGGATCAAAAGAGGAAGGTGAAGAAGGAGGTCTTGAGGAAAAAGGAGGAGGGGAAGAAGAATGAGCATAATAGAGAATACAAAGAAAGAGAAGAAGAAAACGGAAGAAGAAGAAGAAGCGAAGGCGAAGAAGAAGGTAAAGAAGAGGAAGAAAAAGAAGGCGAAGAAGAAGGAGAAGAAGAAAAGATAAGAAAAAAAGAAAACGTGGGAATAAATGAAATAGGAAGATGTGGAAAAATGAATAAGCAAGATTACCAAAACTGAAAAAAAAAAACAACCATTTAAAAAATATACAAAACAAAATGGCAAATACATGTAGATCACAGAAAGAGGGGGGGGGGGATGGGCATGATAACAGATACTGAGAGAAAAAAAAGCTACCCCGTGTCGCATACCTGGTTGTAAACAAGGAAGATTGTAGAGTTCACGATCATGATCGGGCCAAGTCTCAAACTCTTTTACCAGACACCACCTATGGAGATTGGTAATGATAGATGGCATCAAATTCAAGGTTAAAGGAAATCAGAACCAAGACAAGAACCAATATTTTTGGAAGGAGTTAGATGGGTGGAGCAATTTGAAACAAGTTCCACCAAAGTTTCTAGAAGTTTGAAAAGTCTTGCAACATTTTCTATAGGGATCCTGATTTACCAGAATTAGCAAACATGCCTCATATTTATAAGTCATCAGTACATCAATACATCAGTGTGCATTGATTATTATTTTTTAACGGTCAAGTCCACCTCAGAAAAATGTTGATTTGAATCAATAGAGAAAAATCAGACAAGCACAATGCTGAAAATTTCATCAAAATCGGATGTGAAAGTTGTGACATTTCAAAGTTTTGCCTATTTTTAACAAAAGAGTTATATGAACGAGCCAGCTACATCCAAATGATACAGTCGATGATGTCACTCACTCACTATTTCTTTTGTTTTTTATTGTTTGAATTATACAATATTTCAATTTTTACGAATTTGACGATAAGGACCTCCTTGCCTGAACTGAAGCACAAAATGTTAAAATAATGGAATTCCACATGTTCAGGGAGGAATGCAACTTCACATGACAATGACAAAGAAAATCAAAATTTTTCATATAATAAAATACAAAAGAAATAGTGAGTGGATGATGGCATGGTCTCCTCATTTGCATACCGACCAGGATGTGCATATAATTGTTTTGTGAAGTGAAGCAAATCTTTAAAATGTCATAACTTTCTTATTTTAAATTCGATTTTGATGAAATTTTTAGTGTAATGCTTGTTGGATTTTTCAAATCAAATCAACTTTTTTGTTGGGGTGGACTTTTTCTTTAAGTTTTATGCAGGCCAACTTTTGTTGGGATGCATTGCAAAAACCAGGGTCTGTGCCTGCAGACTAGAAAAGAGAAGTATACTAGGTATCTGTTATAATACACATCAATGGAAAACTGCAGTCATTATGGGTGACACTTTGGCCTGTAAACCAGAGCATTTTGTGAACTTCTTTTGCCAGAAATTGTAGATTGGGAGGATGACACATTGATGATGTAACTAAGTGGTTCTATTATCTTTCCCGGTGGGATTACACAGACTTGACCATTTCCCAGAATGACATCAAACAAGATAAGGTTGATAGCACAGACAATGCATAATACTTCGGTCACATTTGCTCTACAGCGGCAGTATGGCAAGTCGAAAACAGCCGCTTTAAACATTTTTTGGTACCAGCTACATAATGTTTTGAGAAAAAATGCTTAAAACGGCTGTTTTCAACTCGCCATACAGCCGCCGCTGAGCAAATGTGACCAAGGCATTAGTTATTTTTCTAGCTTCTGGACATACCAATATGTTCTTTTGTCTGACCATGGACTCTACTTAGTTTGCTATGCAGACTCTGAATGGTTCATGAGGTGGGATTGTTTGAATATCTGTTCAAATCAGTAATATTTTCAGCCTGAAGCCTTTTCAGCCTATACTTTGGTCATATATTTACAAGATAACTAATCTAATGCAAAATCTCAGAGGAATGTATGGATGAAAATAGAAAAGTTAAAGGAATTAATTTAGACAAAATTTACTGGTTGAAAAAAAATATTTAGGCTAATAAATGGAAATTCAAAGTACATGTATTAAAAACAAAATCTCAAATGTGCTTTTTCATGCTCCAATCTGCAGTTGGTTCTGTTTTGAGGGGATTTAATTTGGGCAGTCGTAACTTATTGTGAATTGTGAAAATAGTTTTAAAGGTAATATGCATAAAATGATACTTGATTATAGCAGAGTATTGAGCATTATTCTCTCATTCATTTGTACACTGATTAATTGGTATACTCTTTTTGAGAAGAAATATTTCAATACCCAAATTCACTTGTTTCACTTGCTTTATAATGTGAGCTTACATGCTTTTCATTTAATTATGAAAACCAACAGGGGTGACCTCCAAAGTTGACTTTATATGGAAGAATATTAACTCATACTTTTTGAACAATTCAGATTGAAAGGGGAATTGTAAAAATGGTTTATGTGTTTTTTGGGAAACTGAAGTAAGTAAGCCATTTAAAGAGAAATTCCAGTAGTTGCAGTAAACACTGATTTCATGACTAATTGTCAGTATATCATCGAGGATCTAGATCTGGTACAGTTACATTATCTGAACTTTGTGAAATCTTGAAATCTACGCTGAAAAATGTTCACACCGAAGTTCCCCAACACAGATAAGCGCACGTGGGACAATTATTGCTTAGAGCGTCGAGCCCGACGCCCTACCCGAATCCTGTGCTTATTTGCTGATTTCTCAGCAATTACACAATTTCTTTCATAATCCTTTGGCACATGCGTTTTATTTATACAAACAGACACTTTGGTGGTCATTTCATTGGATTCTGTACGAACTCATTTTGATATCGTTACCAAAACTAGCATTTACCTTTAAGCATAATTATTCAATCCCGGCTGTATGAAATTGAAACTACAAGTATAGCGTTTAGCCTTCTTATGCAGCTATCTATCGGTTTAGTTCTGTTTACATCTTGGCAACCTCAGTGGATTCAAGAAGTGGGTCTAGTTAATTGTACAAGTTTAAAGGGAAAGTTTACCCTAGCAAAACATTTATTAGCGGAAAAAAATTTATTGGTATAAGTATGAGGAAAATTCATCAAATTTAAAAAAAAGATATTAGAATTTTGATATTTTGATTTGTGATGACATGTGCAAGCAGCTTCCAAAGTATTGTGAATTAACAAAATCAATGAATGAAATGTCATTTTCATTTTTTAAAATGTGTTTTATTGTTCCTTCAGTATATTAGTAGAAAAACTATTTCACACCTGCTCCTCTAAGAAGAGAATTTTTAGTTATAATAAATCTAAAAAAATGGAAATTTATATATTTTATACAACATAAGGGGCAGATGTTTGTATGTGATGTCACAAATCAAAAACTTTTCTTTAGAATGAACTCTCAATAAATGAGATTACTCAAATGTACAATGCACAAGAGACAAGCTTAGATGACAAAGGAATGATTTCTCGGTAATCGTATAAAAACAAAAACAAACAGAAACATTTCAGTAAGGGTATCACACTAGTCTTCTGTGCAAACCTTCATTTAAAGGTAAACGCTAGTTTTGGTAACGATATCAAAATTAGTTCGTACAGAATCCAATGAAATGACCACCAAAGTGTCTGTTTGTATAAATAAAATGTATGTATCAAAGGATTCAGAGATGCCAAGTTCAAAAAAATGTAATGCGTGAGATTTTCATGACTCGACGTCTCTGAGCGCGCGCGGCCAGTACTTACACTCGTACGTTGCGAAAAGGTGCGCGCGCAACGCGTGCGTGCATGAGATATGGGCTTCAAAACCATGCGATGCACGCACGCTATTCATCGTATCACTTACTAGCTGTGCCCTGACTGCACTTTTGATTCGTCTCGTGTGCCGGGCTAGACGCGAAGGCGGTCAGCCAGTCTTATAATCTGGCGAATAATGCTACTTTTTCTCTTTTTCTGTTGGGTACCGATATGCGTGAGAAAAATGGGTGCCATGCGTGAGATCGTGAGACGGACCCTGAATGCGTGAGTCTCACGCACAATGCGTGAGACTTGGTAGCTCTGAGGATTCTGGAAGAAATTGTGTAATTGCTGAGAAATCAGCAAATAAGCACAGGATTTGGGTAGAGTGTCGGGCCGACATTTGAAGCAATAATTATACACTGTCCCACGTGCGCTTATCTGTGTTGGGGATCTTCAGTCTGAACATTTTTCAGCGTAGATTTCAAGATTTCACAAAGTTCAGTTTATGTAACTGTACCAGATCTAGATCCTTGATGATACACTGACAATTAAATCCTTGTTTTATAGACTTTCCATGAAATCAGTGTTTACTGCAACTACTGGAATTTCTTTTTAAGAATATTGGGTGTGAATATGCAGCCTATAGGATCCCTGCCATTGGATTGTGTACAGAATGCCTTTTATTTTTGCTTGTCTTATGTGAAGACCAACTTGTTGATGAAATCAAATTTTAATCAAGATCTGTGTCTGAAGACTATTAACCCCATGCTATTAAAATAATGTGAAAATGACTTCACAACCTCATTGTCTTCCCCTTTCCTCCAAAGCGGAAACAGTATTGACTTGAAGTCAAGTAACACAATCCATTTCTTCAATTTCAATTTTAGCCCCCAATAAAAATGAATTAGAATTCCGGGCTTTGCCTTCTTCGACATGCTGTTTGGGCAAAATGCCTCAAAAACTACTATTTATTTCTGACTGCAGGACTTTGCCTTCTTCAACCTGTTCTGTGGGGGAAAAATTCATACTTTCAGATTTGTTGATAATCTGCAGGTTCAGACCTTGATTGAAACTGTATGACTTTTCTCCCCAAAGGGGGGGGGGGGTAGCATTAGATTACAAGACTAGTGTGGGTTTTGTCCAGTGGTGGATTACCTCACCCTGGCTTCAATTAAGGTCCAGTCATATTTTGATCAATGAACTCCATATTTGGTCATGGGGGAAGTGGAGGTCATGATTGTCTTTTTATGGGGACCTGTTTTTCCCCCAGGCCAATTATCCTGCCTATGTATAGATTAGATGTTTCAAAACTAATCATAACACTTCAATGTTGAGGAAACATGTTCATAACTTAATATTATTGAATTTCTTCAATTTTCATTTAATAAAGAGAAAACATTTTACAAACAGCAAATTTTCAGTAGCATTTATTTACAAAGAAAAATTATGATTGATATGAACTGTTTGTGGGATAATATCATTTTGGTCCTGTAGGTCTAATGTAACATGAAAAGTAATAAACAAATGGGTATTTTAATTGTTTGTAAATTTGTGACATAGTGTGCCTCTATAACACCCCCCCTCCTGACAGTGGACAGCCAGTGTGCATTTTCATAGAGTAAAAAAACGTGATACATGTAGTTAGGTTCATGCCGAATGGAAAGCTGTACTAATTACTCTTTACACGAACAGCTGTTTATCCTGATTATTACAAATTTGAGGATTTTTAATCAATATGAAGATTTTTTTGTTAAAAGAGGAAATTTAGTGCCTGGTAGAAGAAGACTACTTGTGAAGGCAGGCCAGGTCAGGTGTCAGCGTCCCCCTTCATAAGTGGGTCACTCTTTCACTCCAAGAGTGACCTCAAATGACTGAATCATGCATTATCCACTCCCCTTCTCTCTTTATTATGAGTCCTTTATGCTTTTCACACTGCATTTCCTCAACCCGTATTATTCTTAAACCCCACACTATCTTTAATCCCATACTTTCTTTTTCTTTTTGGATTCACACTGTCTTTCTTAACACCATACTTCAATAGCAGGGCCAGTTGGCCAGATAGTACCGGACTATTTATCGTACTATAGTTCACTTTGGTAAAATGTAGTGTGAAACCGAAGTGGCTAAGCTTAACCTCTGGATATTGGTGGGGCTAAGCCTATTTCCAGGAGTTAAGGAAAATTTGTGTGGTGTGAAGAGCACCTATTTTATTTTTATGGATTCTTGCTGTTAGACCTACAGTAAAGAGCTTGTTATTTTAAGCTCTTATTTTTTAAAGTTTTTTTTTGTGTAGGGCCTATACATATGTCTATATTTGTTGTTTAATATGAATAAGTGAAGTTTGCTATACAGTTTCTCAAATTCTTCCATGCCCCTAGAGCTGCCGTTCAAGAGATAAAAATCACTGCTTCAATGTACTGTATGACTGTACATATTCACTGTATCTCTTAAAATTTCTTTGTTCCTTTGGTGCTCGCAAAGTTTGTGTACAGTTGGTATACTATGATATTGTATTACATGTATGGTGCATATAAAATCCCCGAAGCCCCGTCTGTAGCCTTGGTCAGGAAGGGCATTTTGGGCACCCTTTTGCAATGGCTCGTTTTTTAGGGAGATGAAATAAGATTGAGCTACAATAAAGAATCACAATGTCAATAAGATTTTTCAATTTATTGGACATCGGTCAGGGAAGAATGAGTGTCTTGAAAGGTCAAGTCCACCCTAGAATAGAAAGTTGATTTTCTATCAATAGAGAAAAATAAAACAAACCCATACTGCTGAAAGGCTCGTTTATTTTCACAACGCAGTTCTAAAGGCCATTTCACTCACTATTTCTTTTGTTGTATGATATTTTGAATGAAACAATATTTTTTTACATATTGTGTGTGACAGATAGGACCTTAGGATCGTCATGATGTTAGTTACATTTTTGGTGAAATTTCATGATATCAGGTTAATCCAGAGTTAAGAAAAATAAAAAAAAATAATGAAGAAAAGAAAAAAAGAAGAGTCTCAAGAAAAGAGGTATGGTAATGTTGATATCCCCCTTGTTATTTGATCAAAATATGAAACAAATGATGTCACCTTTATGTTTTTTCATCTTCACAATAAAGATGAGCACTGCTTTTATTTGTATGTTGTTAACGATATGAACCTTACAGTAGTTGAAAAGCAGTTAAAATAAACAACAATGCTTAATTTATTGAGAATTGAACGTTTTAAATATAACTTTTTTTAAAAAGATTTTAAACTTGTTTGAATCATTCAAATATAAACAAAGTACTGTATGGTTCATGTAATAAACAGTGTTGCTGCATAGAAAATTAAACAATATCACTGTGAATTTAACATGTACATGATCGTGTCATAAATTTAGTGTCAAAACAAAGACGTAAATAATGGGCTTTATCGATCCTTTTGTTGGACAAAAAGGACTGGGAATGCAATGCAGTTTCCCATGTACAGTATTGTATTGATGATTTATATGAATTATGTTTGAACGGATGGCAAATAAACTGTTTGTTCATTGGGTGTGCACTAAATGATTGCTAGGTACAAATACGTGTAGTATACAGAAAGGCAAATAAACTTTCACACATCTATAAAGTTCAGTGTCACACTTAGTTTCAAAAGACCAGACAAACAGTTGTCATTTCAAATATTGATTGCAAGTATTATGTGTGTTGAAAGTGCAATAGGGTGGGAACGTTGGAGAGAGGGGGGGGGGATACATGTATATCAGTGTTGCCAATATAGTGTCACTTCCCCTAAAAAATCCTAACATATTATAGGATAAAATCAAATAATTTTAGTAGTGGGATTTTATCCTGTATGGTATTTCTTTACTTCCCCCTTTTTTAATAACAATCCTATCATATAGGATGACATACTACTAATTCAATTAGTGAGGGTCCCCTCGATAAGGGTGTTTGAAAATTGCAAGAATTATGATTTTGGTGTTTTGTTTTCTACAAAATTAAAAAAAAAGACAGGATTTTAGGTTTGAAAAAAAGGATTGAAAATGATTGAAAAGGAATGAAGAATAGGATTTTGTTTCCCAATTAACTTGGAAACAAAATCCTATTTTTTGTGTGTGTCAAATAGCAAGATTAATCTAATCCAACATAGTTTGGTTTTTTATCCTTCACTTCACACAATAACTGTATGAGGGTATCAAATAATGATAATATATTGTATGTTTATATGAGGTGCCAATTTATATCTATTGCTTTTCTAGTGGCGCACTATCTGTAAATCTACATTTATTCACATTTATTTACATTTTGAAAAAATGATAAAGATTATCATTAAAGCATTTATTATTGTAATGGTTAGCACTTATATTTCTCCCCTAGGGGCTCTCTTGATGCTAACGTTCATCAAGGGGTTGGATGCGGAGGAGACCGGTATCCTCACCCGGGCGATGATGTTGAGCGGGGATACCCTGAGTTGGCCCAAGGAATGGGAGGGGAGACTGGTAGACAAGCACTCCACCGGTGGAGTAGGGGATAAAGTCAGCCTCATTCTGGCTCCTGCTCTGGCCGCCTGTGGAATGAAGGTACGTTTGCGCTCAGAAGTTTTTGTCTAGATCTACTCTGAATTCTAATCTGTTTCTGTTTCTGTTTATGGTAACTCCCGTAGGAGCTCGGCAGGACAGCATTTTGCTGGTAAACGCCAAGCTGGTATATAACCAATTACCAATAGGCGGTTTCAAACCGCCTCGATCACAAGAATCCCCGTTAAATTACGAGAACTTTTTAAGGCTAAAAAATACCCGTTAATAATTCCTGCATTCACACCGCCCCGAAACACATCCTTCGGAATAAGTTCCCGAAGTTACGAGCATGCGCAGTATGGTCTGATAAGCAGGCAAGGCGCGAGATTCAAAATCACTAGCCCAGCAGCCACCCACGCCGCCGCGCCCAACGACACGCTGGGCTAAAAGTTCCCGTAATTTGCTTTCACATCGCCAAAATACCTGCGACCTTGGAAAAATCCCCACGAAAGTTCTCGTAATTTCGCCAAGTACCTACTATTTAGCGGGTATTTTCTTTCGGGGAAATTACGCGTAGTTTGCTTTCACATTACCAAAATACCTGGTATTTTCTGATCGGGGTAAATTTCCCGATCAGAGAATACCTGGAACTGGCGAACTTTGAGGCGGTCTGAAACCACCTTTTGTGTGGTCTAGTGGTTAGAGCATGAGACTCATGATCATAAGGTTTTGAGTTTGAATCCCCTCTCTGCCATTGTCTCCACTTGCATGATTAACTTTAACGTAAAATGTTTCCTGTGTTATTGGTACCAGCCTGGTGTTATACCTGCACAAAGCTGTCATGCTGAGGTCCTACAGGGGTTGCAATAACAGAAACAGAAACAGATTTTCTGATACGGGCAGAATTTATTTTAGATCAGGTTGGTATGAATGCAGGTAATGATAACCCAGTGGTCTTGGCAACCTGCCAGTTTGGGATTCCCTGCTTCCTGTGCTAATCGATCAATGAAATTTATGATATGATTAGTTTTATGAATTCGTGTTTACATTTCTAACTCTGCATGTTATTCATTGATCTTGGATTTAATATTAAATGGGTTAAACAAATACATGTATGTAATGTAAAGAGGCTTGATAACAAAGAGATTTTGCAATATTTGAAGAAGTTAAATTCACTCCTTTTTTAATCAATATTGATCATTTGAGGAATCACCCTTCCCTTTCTACCAATATCATGATACAGGTGCCAATGATCTCAGGGCGTGGCCTGGGCCATACCGGGGGTACCTTAGACAAGCTGGAGTCCATTCCTGGCTACACGGTCCTCCTTCCCTCGGATAGGATGCAAAAGATCATGGAGGATGTCGGTTGCTGTATCTGCGGCCAGACGGCCAATCTCGTTCCCGCAGACAAGATTCTGTATGCCATCCGAGATGTCACTGGCACTGTGCCAAGTTTACCTCTTGTCACAGGTGTGTTTATTGTATGAGGGAATTAAAGGGAAAGCTCACCCTGACGAAAAGTTTGTTGTTAACATTGCATAGCAGAGAAAATCATTTAAAAAACATTGGTGAAGCTTATTAGAATTTGAAGTTTTCGATTTGTGACATCATAAACGATCAGCTGCCCCATATGATGTGTAATATTTTTATAAAATGCATAAATTTAATTTTTAATGGTTCGTGATGACTTATTTTTTATTTTCTTTGTAGGAACACGTGTGTAATGATTCATGTATTGATGTACTGAAGGTACAATAAAAGCCAGTTTCAAATTTGAGAAAATTACATTTCATTGATTTTTTAAACTTACGATGTGTAGGAAAAATGCTCGCATATGACGTTACAAATTAAATAATTAAAACTCATAACTTTTTTATCCTTTGATGAATTTTTCTCAAACCTTTGCCAATATTATTCATAATTCTTTTCTGCTATTTGTACAATAAACTTTTAGTCAGAGGGAACTTCCCCTTTAGTAATGATATATAGTTGCCTATTTATGTAATTATAATTTATTAATAATGAAAATTGATTTGCATTCAGTTTTTGATCATTTTTTGAATGACCTTTCCTTGTTTAATTAGGATGAGTACAAACACTTTCCATTGAAGATATTGTGAAAGCTATCCCAACATAACACCCTGTGGTATTCAAATTCTAAGAAAGGGAGGTGAACCATAACAGATATGGAATATAAACCATGTTTTTCTATACAAAATAAACAAGAGAAATAAAAAAAAGTGATTAAATATAAATTAACATTATTAGATCTGTTATTGTTGGGACTCTGGAACTTTGTATTGATGATAATTTATGGGATTTTTTACCTATAGCTTCTATCATATCGAAGAAGGCTGCGGAGAGAGTGAATGCGCTGGTCCTAGACGTCAAAGTGGGCAACTCTGCGTTCTACTCACAAGACGAAATGCTAGGAAGACAAATGGCGACATCCTTGGTAAGTCACTTTTATAGGATGCAATAAGAAAGGGATCGAGGTGCAAGTAGAGTAGGGATGGATATATAGAAGTGAAATATAGATTCATTGAGAAGGAAGATGAAGGGATGAATATAAGTTAGAAAGCAAGTTAATTAGAGAAAGAGAACATGTAAATGTAACATGGGAGATTAGTTCAAAAGAGACTTGATAAAATCAAGTTATAAAGATGTTCTTTTCTTTGTTACGAATAGATAGAGTAAGGAATATAGATAGAGGGAACTGAGTGAATGTGGAAGGAATGGTGAGAGCAATAAGGGGATGAAGGGAAAGAGTAAATTGATAGATGGGTTGAGGTTGAGGAGGAAGAATGAGAAAGAAGTTTGAAGAAATGAAGCAAACAGCAAACATAAAATTGAAGAGTAATATGAAACTGAAAGCAAACCATTAAGGTTATTATTCTTTGTTACAAATCTTTAAAATTGAGATGCATTTTGAATGACTAAAACTTTGGTATTCCTGGTATAAACCTTATGGCTTTCACAGGTTCGGGCAAGCAGTATGCTTGGTACTAAGGCTACAGCCCTCATGACGAGAATGGACAACCCTATTGGACGCTGTGTAGGAAACACCCTTGAAGTTGCCGAGTCCATTCAATGTCTTCGTGGAAAGGGTCCAAAGGATCTTCGTACACTTGTGGAGGAACTCGGTGAGTTTGGTCACTTTCACTGATCCTAACCTCTAATATGGGGAGAAAATGAGAATATTTCATATAATAAAATACAAAAGAAATAGTGAGTGAGTGATGTCATCAGTTCCCTCATTTGCATACTGACCAGGATGTGCATATAACCGTTTTGTGAAATTAAGCGAAACTTTAAAATGTCATAACTTTAACCTTCGTATTTTACATCCGATTTTGATGAATTTTTCAATGTCATGCTTGTTGGATTTTCCTCTTTTTAGTTAAATCAAATTTTTGTTGGGGAGGACTTGTCCTTTAAATATCACTCCTGAAAGGGGAGATGCTCAGCTTTAAAATGATAAATAACTCGCTACTATCAGATTTCTCTAACACTCATAACAAAGAGAAGAACATGGACTAGTATAGAAGAGAAAGTAAAGATGACAAGTCCTTTGGTGCACATATTCTGTAAAACTATCGTGCAAATTGACAAAAAGGGGATGAGAACAAATTATCCTGGATGGGGGTCATCAAATTAGCTTCAAATTTGTCACACTGATGAGGCACATCCTGCTCTTGATTACAGAGAAGTATCCATGGCAGATCCAATCCAGTTTTTAATTCATTGGAGTTCAAAATGAGGAATACATTGGTTTCAGGAAGAACAAATTACTAAATGATGATAATAATAAAAAACAGAATATGGGTCTACCTGTTCTTGAAATTGTCAAAACAACCATTTTGGTTTGTTTGATACATCCATTTCTTTGTAGTAAATCGAAAAAAAGATACTGTTTAAAGATACACTTAAAACTGAAACTTGACCATTTTCACCAAAACAACTTTAGATGTTGCTTTACTGAAAATCTCTCAGTGCGATTTTTTGGGGGGTCTTGCCATACCTGGTCACAAATGTACCTGTACTTTCGTCTTACAACTATGCACTCTTCAGACTGCTCTGTGTATCATGGGATGATGCTGATTGTGAAAATTCAAAATATTCTTATAAAATCACCAATGTGATGAATCTTATCCGATGCCTTTTATCCACAAATAATTTGATATGAGGTTCCCCCTAGGGGCAGGACACCTTGATATGAATTTTAGTTAGTTGGAAAATGTGCATACTTCAAAATTAGTTCACAAGCATTTTATCAACATAATACATTGTTTTTTTTTTTTGTCATTGGACAATGGAACAATGTTATGGTCTCCATGCTAATGAATAAAGTGATGATGTCGTAGCACCACCTCTGATTGCATTCTTTTGAATCTGTACTATTTCTTTTTTTCTTCTTTTAGAGTAGATTTTTAGGAAATCTCACTCTTTTATATAATATATACAAGTGTTTTGTCTTCAAATCATATTAGCTTTCACCCTTATCAAACTGAAAACCAAAATAATGAAAAATGTCATGTTTTTGGAACCACTCCATTGACCATATATTGTGTAGATAAGGATCTCCAACACTAAGGAAACAACTTCCTGTATTGGCCTATACTGTATATACTAGGTGGTTTCAGACCGCCTCGAAGTTCGCCAGTTCCAGGTATTCTCTGATCGGGAAATTTAACCCGATCAGAAAATACCAGGTATTTTGGTAATGTGAAAGCAAACTACGCGTAATCTCCCCGAAAGAAAATACCCGCTAAATAGTAGGTACTAATTACGAGAACTTTCGTGGGGATTTTTCCAAGGTCGCAGGTATTTTGGCGATGTGAAAGCAAATTACGGGAACTTTTATCCCAGCGTGTCGTTGGGCGCGGCGGCGTGGGTGGCTGCTGGGTTAGAGATTTTGAATCTCCCGCCTTGCCTGCTTATCAGACCACACTGCGCATGCTCGTAACTTCGGGAACTTATCCCGAAGGATGTGTTTCGGGGCGGTGTGAATGCAGGAATAATTATCGGGTATTTTTTAGCCTTAAAAAGTTCTCGTAATTTAACGGGGATTCTTGTGATCGAGGCGGTTTGAAACCACCTTATATCCTTGATAGCAAGGTTGGTCCTTTCGAGGGAACCCATAAACCCATCATCATTATCATCAAATACATGTACTTTTGCAGATTATTTTTGTGAGTTGACCTTCAGAGGAGGCGTTATGACTTATACAAACAGTATGACATCCTTTAACTGGATGCACAGTTGACAAATAAATCGCTCTGTAATATTCACACCTGAGCGATTGTGAATCGCTTGCAGCAGAATGCTATAGATTTCTTTTTGTCAACCGTAGACAAAACAGAATGAGAATAGAGATAGGAAGAATGACATGGGTGAACTACGATAATACAGGATAAATAAAAGGCCTAGTGCATCGGGCAAGGTCACAAGATGAAATGGATACAGATGAATGAAAACCAATTGAATCTATTCATTTGATAAATGAATGGGAGAGGAAAAATATGTGGATTAACGATTTATATCAAGATAGTATTAATAAATAATAATTAGATTAATAAATTGAGCAGGGATGTTTAGATTTTATCCACAAGAACAAGAAATACTATATTTAGACATGCATTAACATGAATTTGCATGCACAGACTCTTATTCGACCCTTAACCCTGTCTCGGCCAGGGTATTTTGGGAGATCATATGGCCGTCAATTGCGTGATCGCACCAAAAATTGGCACGCTGGATGTCTGTGACATAATCTACAGAATTGCAGAATGATTTATTTCATGCTAATTTCTATTAAGTGATTATGCTAATTTATGTGTAATTAGTATGCAATATCATACTGTTTCCTCTAACTCCCTTAATAAAGTTCCAAATGCTCTATTTTTGGCATAGAAACTCTTTGTGGAGTTCTTAGCAAATGTACTTTTGCGATATCAGATCAATTTCTTATTGATTATATTGTTTTTTGCAATTTCTTATGTATTTATTTGGTTTTTGATATTTGTTTTTCCTTTTTTTTTTATGAACTTTGTTGGGGACTCTTTTTAGACAATGAAAACATTAAATAAATCCATTGAGACCAGCAATACCAAAAATCATCATACATTTATGATTTTTGGTTGATAACATAATTTGCATTGACTTTCTACACAAAATCAATTTTTTGGAGCAATTTTGGGTCTGCCATGCACTTAAAAATGTTGCATAATTTCGGAACTGCATACCCGGATAGTGACAAATGTAGATAAATGACTTGTCAAAGGATGCAACGACTGCAGTGGGATTTGAACCCTGGACCTTGTGGTTAAAAGTCCAGAGACTTATCCACTGAGCCACAGCACTGGTCTACTTCAAACGTCTGTGCCTGCAGACTTTGGCAAAATAGAAAAAAGGGTAAAGGACACAGAAAATCCGAAAACGAAGTGAATATCAGCAGACCTGCCAACCAGTACGTTTTTGCAACCAAAATATGGCAGTACGTTCTTTCTTATAAAAATACATTTTTTGTATTAAAAAAAATATGTTTTTTATTTCTTTAATTAATTTTTTTTTTTTAACAAAATCATAATTTGAGAAAAATCATCTCTATATGTCTCTATTTCATAAAACGTACACAAATATGGTTATTAGATCAATGTAATCTCAGGTAACTTGTTTTTTTTATCATTTTGTTAAAACCAGAGTGAAGATATACACATGTTTCAGTGTTTTTTTTTCATCTGCAAGAGCAGTGCGCATTTTAGCTTGCATGCAGCTCGAGCGCCGCGATGAGCGAGTGCGCCTAGCATTTTATTATGAAATACACTTTTTTGGGGAAAAATACAGGGTTTTTTTTATCACAGGATAAAGTTTTTCATTCCCAGAGGTAGGCAGGTCTTTATCAGGTAGAGAAAGAGAAAACTTATTGTTTTTTGGGGTTATTTTTTGCAGGTGGGTGTCTAATAGACTCCCTTCAAGGAACCACCAACGGCAAACAACAGATAGCAAACACCCTGGATAATGGAAGAGCTTTGGCCAAGTTCAGGGATATGATCGTAGCGCAGGGGGCGGATGAACACCTGGCGGACCGGCTCTGTGGACTCCCCATGGATGATATTGATGAGGTCTGGCAAGTTCTGAAAAAGGCAGAAAACGAGACCCAACTCCTGGCCGAGAGAACAGGTATTGTGAAACTTAATTGGAAAGGAATAACATCGTAATATTCATGATGTTGAAATTTGAGTTGTTAGAATTAAGTTTTGAAAAAGAACCAAAGTGAGACCAACTCTTGGCGCGAAAAATACGTAACATTAAAACTTTTTGGAAATAGAAACTGTAAAAAATAGGGCATTAATATTTGTGATGTTGGAAATTAAATTTTAAAAAGGAAGAAAGTGAGATCCAACTGGTAATATAAAAGTTATTTAGAAAGAAAAGGGTATTTACACTGCAAAGTTATGGTATTATAACACCAGCACCATTGTTTACAGAGAAACAACAGCAATTTGTGTGAAGAATAACTTGTTGATAAAAGTTTCAGTCAGGGTCTGTGCTTTTAGACTACCTCTCATTGGTGCATAGACTTGGGGGTGGTGTGGTTGAACTAGACCCCCCAATAAATTTCATGACATATTAAAAAAAAGGAATGAGATTAAGGAAGAAAAGGGAAATCAAAAGGGAGAACTGTATTATCTTCTGAATACTGTGTCAAAATCCCCTCCAAAAATGGATCTTCATTTGAGAAAGTCAGAACTTTTGCTTGATCGATTCGCTTGCTTATCAATTATCATATTTTTGCCCCTTCTTCCATGCTGTGCCCCTTCAAACTACTCTACTGCCTTCTCTTATCCTTCACCTGCACAGGTTATATTTCAAGCATGAATTCTCTGGAGGTTGCTAAAGTGTGTTTGGTTCTGGGAGCTGGAAGGGCCGTCGCTACGGCAGATGTCGACCACTCCGTCGGGGTCAAACTACTGGCACATGTGGGCTCGCATGTCAAGAAAGGTATGTTCAAATTATGTGCAGTACCAGTGTTCCACAAGCTAAATATGTTATGAAGTGTACACAGCTAGTATTGTGTTTCTTTAGTTTGCTTTGCGACAGCTTCTTAGGCCTAATTGTAATTATGAAATCTAAATTTACGTTGCAATTATATAAAATTAAACCCCATTTAGGCAGCAACCCAGAAATATCTAGGCAGTTGCTTCAGCCCCCCCCCCCTTCCCAGGGCCATGACATGGCTTTAACTCATGACAATTAACTACTAGTATTTTAAAGAAGATATGAACCAATAGCGCCATCTCAAGTCCTGAAGTACTCATACGTGGCCTGTTTGCTGACCCATAATGCTAGTGTAATCTGGTAATATAGAATGATAACATGATAACATGCTAATTAACTACTCAATCCATTTATACCGCAATAATTATGTTATCAAGTAGCAAAACAATTACTTTTCCACTCAAAACATTTCAGTTTCTATATACAAATACGAGTATAGGTCAATTTATTCTTTGTAGAAGACATCTGAAAACGTTTATTTTAAAGCCTGTGTATAGCTTTGGTAAAGGGTCAATAATGTGATTGATATTTGATTGATAATCGAATATCATCTAATATGACAGTCTTACTGAAGCGTAGAGACCGTTAGATATTTTTCCAACTGCACTTCTCTGAGAAAATTTCAAATATTCAAATCTTGGATATCTAGCGCCCTCTCTCGGCGATGCTTGTTTTAAATTTAAAAAATGGGCATTCAAGCACTTATCTTTAGTGATTAGATATCCAAAAGTTACAGACAAAGAACATATCTTGAAAGTTTCAGCCCATTCCATGATTTGGAATAGGATTTAATTGAAAGACAAAAACACACAGATATGACCCGATCAAGTTAAATTTTCATGTAAAATCGCAAAATTTATCCTGTAAAACACATTTTCATTTCATATCCTCCACATCATAACTGTTATAGGGCATATCCATTCATATTAGCTAGCAATGAATTGGAATAGTGATAGGTGCATTTTGGTGGATTTACCAAAACTATACACAAGCTTTAAGACTATGTATTCATAACACACAGTCAATGAGAGACCACGCACAGTTCACTGCCCTTTAAATGGGTATTTTAAAAATAAATATAAAATATGTGTGATTTATTCATGAACTTTTAAAATTGTGTGTTTGTTTCTTTTTTTTTGGTCTAGGAGAACCTTGGGTCACAGTCTACCACCAGTCTAATGACTTCAATGATGGACTAGCCGACCGACTGCAAGCGACATTAGAGTACTCAGACTCGCCCGTCTCAGTCCCAGACATTGTAATTGGTGTGGTGAAGCCATCTTGAGTTACTAAAAGCTCTCTTCAATGATTTGTACCTCTAACTTTAAAATGATTCTCAGAACAAAACTACATAGTAATAGCTGGATTTATATAGCTCAGCACTTCTTGCCTGAGGGTACAAAGTGCTGATATAATATTACCCCGGCTTTATAGCCGTGGAAAGTGTGTACAGGGTCATTCTCAAGAAAATGTGACGAATCATGAAAATTACATCCCGATCAGACCATCTTTTGACCTATAGCCCTCTATCTTGCAAGAATGAACATGGGTAAAATAATGTTGCAAACCAGGTGGGTGTTTCATAAAGCTGTTTGTAAGATACGAATGACTATGCACGACTTTTGATCCTGTCTTGTGCTGTGTGATATATCCAGGTGGGTGTTTCATAAAGCTGTTCTTAAGTTAAGAGCGACTTTAAGAACGACTGGTGATCCTTTCTTACGCGTAAACCATCGCCATTGAACATTTTGGTTGTATGCCATTTACCACAAGAAAGCATCACCAGTCGTTCTTAAAGTAGCTCTTAACTTACGAACAGCTTTATGAAACACCTACCAGGGCTGTGTAGCTGACTTACCACCTAAGAACATGTTCCAGTTGTTCATAAAGTTGTGCGTAACTTTACGAACAGCGTTATGAAACGCCCACCCGAATCCATTTTCAGTGACCTGCAACTCCCACAACTTGAGTGTTGTGGCCCAGTGGTTTAGTCTCTGGACTTTGAAACAGAGGGTCATAGGTTCAAGGTGCAGCCATGTCATAGATTCCTTCAGCAAATAATTCACCCACATTGTGCTGCACTCGACACAAGTTAGGTGAATGGGTACCTGACAGGGATTTATAACTTGAAATGCGTTTTAGCTGGTAAAAAGAATAAGACTGCCAAACTAAAGCTGGAGTAATAACAACCAAATCCTTTGGAAGCGCTTAGAGAAGTTATGATCACAATGTGATATACCTGCATTACATGTAACTGTTCATTATGAGTATTAATCAGCCAAGAGATGGTTTGGAAAATGACTTTTGTGATATTTTTCTTAAGAATGACCCTTCACGCGTGCCAACATAGGGATTTCTTGTCCAAAAAAGGCCCATGGAGGGGAGACGTACACGTACATCCCTGAATATGGCTTATTTTTCAAATGATTTTGTGAATGCAGAAGAGAAAGCTTATTTTTCTATAGTTACAGAATGCATTCATTTATTTTTTTGAAAGGGTTTGTTTCCTGTGTTAAAATCGATGGCAGAATTGACCTAACACAAGTTTTCACATGATACCCAGAGACTTATGTGGCAAAAACTTGTATGCAACAAGCTCAGTTTGTCTACAGATAGGAACACATCATTGATTGATTAATTTTCTATCAAAATCGAAAAAAGGGAGATTGAATCCTATTCAATATCTATTCAAAATATACAAGACACATGTATGTTACAAGATACCATGTCATTTCATGCAAGAGATATCACCTACTGAAATGCTGCATTTTGATTGGTCAGTAGCCAATTTGTCTTCCAAGCTTTCCATAGCATTTGCTGGTGAAAACAGGGTATTATATTTACAGAACCGTGCCATACAAGAAAATCATTCAAGATCATCATCGGCTCTAAATATCAGACATTTGAAATATAATGGCACTCAATTGCAATACCAGTATTTGATGTTCTGGGGGGCGTTTCATGAAAGAACTTGTTTATCCAACAATTACCATAGGAACAGTGCCTCTCAGCCAATCAGAATAAAGGAAAGATGTCAGATCGGACAACTTGTCGGATGTAAATATTGATGAAACGTCCCCAGATAATATATTAATGCACTCATGAGTGGCCCAATTAATGCACTGTGCAGAGGTATCTGGTTTTTGACAGGTTGCTATATGTATTATTATATGCATTGTACTCTACATGTACACTATCACGTATTAAACTCATCTGCATGTATAATACTGGAGTGTATGTATGCACAGTGCACAATTATATACTAGTAGCACATTGATTGGGATGCAGTGGTTTAGATCACCTAGGCAATGCATTCCACAGTCTGTGGTTTCAAACAATGGCCTGGTTGGGGGGGGTTCGTTCAGCATCATTAATCTGAGGAACTGGTATTTGATTGCCTTCATATTAGGGCCATGCCTCAGAGACACTAGCCTTCCTTACGGGGGAGGGGTGGGGGGTGGTCACTGCCCCCCCTCCCTGACGAGTCACAACCCATGCAAGGGACCTCCTGTCCCTCCCCCCCCTCCTGACGAGAAGTTGAAGATATATATTTTTTTTTTGGCTTGTCAATTTTTTTTCTGGCACGAAATCCTTTATTTGTGGTTGAAGACCTTTTTTTTTCAATTTTTTTTTGGGGACAATTTTGCCCCCCCCCAGTGGAAAATCCTAGGTACGCCACTACTCAGAGATAGCTATGATTGATCTTGATCTTGACCCCGTCTTACAAAGAGTTGCCATTGATCCGATCGATCACAACTATGGCTGGCAAGTAACGTCAACATCTAAAATGCATATTTGTTCAAAAATAATATATTCTAGATATGATGTATAGTGATACATTCATCTTGAAGATTCAGTGAAATTCTATGTGTTTAAGGAAGTTGTGCAAATTTCCTGTATAAAAGAAAAATGATGGTATGGATGGCTTTCCATAGAGTTGAGATTGATTGGATCCATTGTACCTCTTTGTGAGACATGGGCTGATCATTCTCAACTCTGGAAATCCATAAGTGTTTGAATTCTTGACTCAGGAAACTTAGAGTCCCATTTGAAACAAAGCGGAGCACACTGAATGGTCAAGACAATGATGCAAGCATAGTCTGCAAGCTCAGACTCAGATTTGACACTTTAAACAATTATACTATATATATAGAGGGAAGACTACTCTCCACTATTTATTCTGTTACTTTGGTAGTGGCAGCCACAGTACATTGTGAATCTGGTCTCACTAATTCAGACTGCATTTTGCACTATGCTAGTTGCAAAAACCAAAGGTCTGTGAATGCAGACTAATGCTAGCACATGGCTGTACTCAGAAATGGTGGGGTGGGAGGGCTAGGGTAAGACATATGTTTTATTTTATGTTAAGAAAGTAGAAAGCGAGGTAACAAAGTGACTGATCTTGTCACGGTGGCACTTTTGCATTTTCTGCTGTGAAATTGAAGGAATTTGTGCGTAGTTTTGATTAATTTTGTGACAGTTTTTCTGTTAAAAAATGTAAGTTTCCCAAGTCTCTGGTTGGCGACTGCTCCCCACTGCCTCCATGGGGTACGGCAATGTGCACGCTTACGTATGAAGACACTTTGAACTAGCGTATACGCATATTAGATGTTGGTATATTGCTGGTCGGTGTTCCATAGTTGTGATTTATCGGAATAGAGACCTAGGCCAGTGTTATTGCGATTTTCTTTTCTTATATCTTGCCATATGGAGCAATATCAGAACAACAGGCAATGCTCAATAACAAACATATTATTTATTTACATTTCTATAGTCTTAACACCTACTTTACAGTATGTGAAGAATAGGCATGTACATGTACATTGTTAAATATTGATCATGTCATGTCACTGTACCACTGCATGCATTGTCATATTAACTAATGTTTCGTTTTGGTTTCAGGTTCTAACTACAAATAGCCTACCTTTAGAATCTCATTCTTCGCTCACAACATACTTAAGTTTATTTCATATGAATATACTTCATATATTTGTGAACAAACTTGTGCATACGCTGTATATAAACATGTAGACCATTCTTGGTATTCTCATATTCTTATAAATATTCCATTGTTATGATTTGAAACAAGATCTAGGTAGCATTAAGCTTATCCCCAAATATACATAAACTGTATATAAACATTTAGCCCATTTGTTATATCGACATTCTCATATTTTTGCAGTGTTTTTTTAAGCTTTCCATTGTTACCATATGTTTTGTGACAAGATCAAGCATTTAGTTTATATCCTACAAATGTACCAAAACTGTTTACAGAGGCTCTTGATCATTTATTAATGGTGTTCTCATATTTATGGAGTGTTTTTTTATTATGCTCTACATTGTTTTTGATATGTTTTGGACAGGATAAAACATTCCATTCTTCGTTTTGAACAGTCTCCTCGAAACCTTGAATGTTATATTATTTTGGAAATATTGTACCATGCCTTTGAACAATGTGAATGTATATATATTTCATATTTTTTTCATACAATATATAAATTATGCATTTGTAGAGGTGTTGTGGATAAGTCTCTGGACTTCGAACCACAAGATCTGGGTTCAAATCCCACTGCAGCACTTGTGTCTTTTGGCAAGGCGTTTATCTACATTTGCCACTCTCCACCCAGGTGTAGTAAATAGGTAACCGGCTGGAATGAATTCCTTGAATGCTCGAGCCTCCAATCAGGGTAGCCATGCTAAAGCTCGGGTAATAATATGTAACGCTTTGCATATTATTATTTCTGAAATTAATTTCCTCTGAAATATTGATTATTGTCATACATTGGGCAAGTAGTATAGAATAATTTTGACTGGGATTATTTGTATTATATAGTGTGTGCCTGCATATGTTTATCAAATGTACACAAATCATGTGGTGTGCATTGACTTAAGGGCAATTCCATAAAATATGTACATCCGACCCCTTATATGTAGGACCTTCAAGAAATTTTCAGTTTCTGATTTCTTGCTCTTTTGACAGTCTATAATATTCTCAAAGGACCATGACTCGGTCAGTATATGAAGTGATGTAAAACATGAGAAAAATGGGGGTCGGACGTACAAAATGGTTTATCATTTTAAGGAATTGCCCTTAATGTAGGTATATATGTGCCAAAATAATAATAATAATGATAAAAACAAATGGTAATATTCCAAGATTTACGGGAACCCCCCCCCAGAAAAAATGAAATAAAGAAAGAAAAAATATTTATTTGGAAAAAAAAGTCTCGCCTTTTTACACGTACCTCAGGGTCATGTTGATATATGTACAGTAGGCCTACTGATTTTAAAGTAACTATCAGGACTTGTAGAATCTTTGGATTTTTTTTTTTGGAAATTGTAGGGCGAACTACACATCCATGTATGATACTTTGTATATGTACAATGTACTTCTATAAGAAGTATAAAAATGATATGAATTGACACAACCGATTGAGGGTTGCCATTCATGTCAGGATTTCCTTTTAATCATACGATATAATCATGTGCCTTGCAGAATTACGATGCAAATCAAAGCAATAATTTCTGAAGTATTCACTTAGTTGGGTTAAATCAGGTTCAATGTATTTTATATATTTTGTGATGATGCGTCTCGCTACATCCTATAATAAGCTGTCGATAGTTTGACTTAAATATTGTTATCTCTTCTCAGTTTCCTTTAAAGGAGGAGTTCACTCTGATGACGAGTTGGTTTTAATATAAGCAGGAAGTAAGTAAATACATATTAGACAAAAAAATTTGTTGAATTTTAAAACGTTTGTGATTTGTGACTTCATGCAAGCAGCTCCCCCATTTATCATGGAATATAGTTTCCGCATATTGCAATTTATTGATGGTACGTGTACATGATGAATGAAAGAATATTTTTTCTTTATACAAAGGGTTATCAAACAGAATTTCTGGTATGTCTACTGCGAAAACAAAATCACTTATAGTTTTTTTTAGATTATGGCATATTGGTCGATTTTTATCATTTGTCATATGCAGGAGCTGCTCATCTTTGACATATTTAAAAGGGAAGTTCACCCTGATAAAAACTTTGTTGTAAAAATAGCAGAAAAAATAGTAAAAATTATTGGTGAAGGTTTGAGGAAAATCCGTTAAAGAATAAGAAAGTTATTAGAGTTCAAAGTTTTGGATTTGTGACGTCATAAACGAGCAGCTGCCCCATGTGTTATGTAATATAAAATGCATGAATTTCAATTTTTTTATGGTTCCTGATGACTAAATTATGTTTTCCTTTCATGATCGGGTGTGAAATGATTTGTCTTTTGATATACAAAAGGTACAGTGAAAACCATTTTGAATTTTCTGAGAAAATGACATTTCATTGATTTTTTTACCATTCGCTATGTAGGAATGCTGCTCGCATATGACGTCACAAATCAAATAATTGAAATTCTAATAACTTAATTATTTGATGAATTTTTCTCAAACCTTAGTCAATATTTTTTATTATTTTTTCTGCTATTTTTACAATAAACTTTTTGTCAGGGTGAACTTCCCCTTTAAGGAAATCTCAAGAACGTTCACCAATATTTTTCTCTGATTTTTCTGCCTTTATTAAAATCCACTTTTTTCAGAGTGAACTTCCCCTTTAAGTGCAATTAATTTTATAGTATTTTACTTGCTTAGAAATATGTATTTGGATTCTTGCTCAAGACTCTAGAATTGGAAAATGACACAGATATATTGTCTAAGACATATTTTGAAAAGTAGTGCATTGTGATTTTACAAATCGTTTTTAGTTTGCTAGATTCTATATCTTGCGGGTTAGTAAGACATTGTTTTAGTTTAAAGTTTTCGATGATCAAAAACACAATTTTAGTGTCCTTTGATTAAAGAAAAGATTATATTTTATACATTATATATTTCCTTATAAAGTTATCAGTAATGATTTGAAATATTCTTAGAAGTTTAAGAAACAAACCAATTCATGAGCAGGGATTAAATGTATATTATTTATATTTATAAAGAGTTTTTATGAAAAAAAAGATTAGATAAAATCATGCATTATAATAGTTGTTGAAATAAGTACAGGTGTTGTTTAGTAATGTATTGTACATGAGCACATGCCATATGTTTGTTCAACCTGTACAGGTATGTGAAACTTATAAATCTTTGCTTTATTTTTCATCATGCTTTTTTTTTATTTGTAGTTCTTTTGTACAAAGAAATGTAAGTTTTATGTATTCCCTTTTTTCCTAGACTTCACCATTGTTGGCTGTACATATGAAATATAGTTTTTCCATTTTCAAATGTTTTTTATTTTCTCTGAAAATATGATTCTGTTTGATTTTTTTTTCTGTTCTTTTATGTATGTGTAAGACAATCTCTGACTAAAAAAGTACAGATCTTTAATCATAAAAAAATGTTTTTATAAGTCTTTTCACTTTTATTAATATTTCAATATCACTTTGGTTGAGGTATAATCTATGAAAACTGAAATTAACTTTTGTATAGACTTAATAGAATATGGTTGACATGAAAATATGAACAATGTGAATAATTGTTTATATTATGTGACAAGGTATGGCAAAACCAACAAAAAATCACCAGAAAACGAATATTCGGTGAGACATACCTACTGAATTTCTCAGCTTTATTTAAAATGATATATGATAACTTGCTCCTCTACGATTAATCCAACTCTCCTTACAAAGAAAAGAATGTTCACTACCATAGAACTTAACTTTCCAGAAAAGGAGGATTAGAGTGAAAGAAGCACAATACAGTCACTGTATTGTGCAAAGATGACAAAGGGTCATCAGATTAGCTGATGAAATGTTATTAAGTGTGCACATCCTGTTCACGATTAGAGAGGAAAATTAAAACTAGATTGTATCCAGTTAATCCATCTACTGGAGTTCAAAGTTAGGGGGACTAATTAGCCTGTACATCGATCAAAGTAGAATGTCTATTGCTGCTCTCCTTCAGACAAAATAAGATGCGCTACTTATGTTGGCAGGGAGGGGTGGCAGGGGTATCGAGGTGAACAAATTGTGACTGTCAAAACAGCCCTTTGGGTTTGTTGGGTGCATGTGTACATCCATCTTTTGATAGCCTGTGCAGGGAAAATTATCCTTACTTAACACTGAAATTTAACCATTCTGACCAAATCCACTCTATATATCCTCCTATTGAAAATCACAGAGTATGAATTTTTTATGGGTATTGCCATGCCTGGTGGGTGTTTCGAAAAGCTGTTCGTAAGTTAAGGGTGACATTGAGAACAACTGGTGATCCCTTGTTGAGGTAAAGGGTATATTCATTGGCGATGGTTTAGCGCGTCAGAAAGGATCACCAGTCGTTCTTAGAGTGGCTCTTAACTTGAACAGCATAATGAAATGGCCCCCTGGTTACATATTTCATTGTACTGACAGATATAGAAGACTAATGATTCTGAGATAGGATTCAACTTGGTAAGGAAATGCTTAAAAAAATTAAAGTAAGAATAAGAAAGTTTAAGTAATGTATAAATAGTTTGTTTAAAACCTATTAAGTTTTCGTTGCTTTGTGCCCTGTGCTTCGAGAAAAAAAATTGGAAAGCAAGTAAATGCCATGCCACATATTCTTCTTACTTGCCATTCTTTACAGATTTGTGTCATTTATTTGAGAATTTGGAGTTTGGACATGTTAAAAATTAAATTTGTCCGTCATATGAAATTATTTTCTACCAAGTAATTAGACAAAGATCGACGGCATCGTTAAAAGGCATGAATTTATTGGACTGGAGTTTGGACATGTTCAAAATTAGATTTGTCTGCCATATAAAATTATGTTCCATAAAACAGACAGTTTGACAATATCGTTACAAGGCATGAATTCAGCATGCTATACTGATTATTTTTCAATCATACTGTGTAGGGTTATATTTTTGCTTTTACAAGCCATCATTTATAATATTTCAGGTTAATTGGTATTCATAGGAGAAATTATTTTTTATTTATTTTGTGGAGTGTACCGTAATACAATTTGGCATGCAGCATACTATTTTTGTTCTCAGTGTATCTTCTGTATTCTATAAACAATAAAATGTGTCTGCTCCCTCTACAAATGTGGCTCTTGTACTTAGTGTTCTATCTATTTGTCTTGCTCATGACGAATCCAGAAACGGTTCCCTCAGAAATTTCTTTCATGTTGGCCCAGGGTTACTCCGGAACTGAATCAACTGCGAATTCATCTGAATACATGTGTTCGGGAGGTTGGGAAATATTCGGTTCTTCCTCCCAAATGCGAGAAAGTTCGGGACGGATGCAAGAACATTCACGGAGGGGTTCGGGTCATTTTGAAATGTTCAAACCAGCATAATACCCTCCAAAGTACTCCTGAATGTGGCCTCAACCAATTTCATTCAGGCCAATTTTCTTTTTTTTATTATTCAAATCATCTCTCTGGTGGGGTAGACTCTTAATGTCTAAATGAAATGTGTCAAAATATCCCCTTTCACCCCTCCACCATTTCCCCCATATGTTTTATAAACTACCCAAAGTTTCATTAATTTATACTTGCCCAACACTGTAGGGCGCTCTTCCCGAGTGTTTCATTACACGCTCTATTGACGGTCCAGTCTACCCCTTACAGTGTCTTTGCTATTAATAAACAGTAATAAAATAACAAATCATACATCAAAATTGCGCACTCATATAGCTTTTAATCTGTTGCACAGTGGAATCAAGTAATGGTGTATATATACACATTTACAGCAATTTTAAAGAAATATCATTCTCAATGAGCAAGTGATAGAAAAAAACCCACAAGAGATACAAAAATAGCAATCTTACATAATATAATGCATGTATGAAAGGAATAAATCTAATGACGTCATATATACATAAAATGAATTGCAAACGAGGAGTGAAGAGGTTCACTCATGTTTTGAGTCAATGGCCCGAATTCAGAAAGGTGGTTTTGAAAACCCATGTTTGAGTCCATGGTTTATGCATATTTCCTGTATAAATTACGCTTAATTTAGCGCATATCTGGCGCGTGTATAAAAATGTCCAATTCCGATGCGCGCTTTTGTCACAGTGCGCCAAATCGACGCCTGTTACCATGGTTAGATACGCTATTTTAACAGGCGTCAATTTGGCGCACTGTGACAAAAGCTCGCATCGGAATTGGGTTTTTTTTATACATGTGTCAGATACGCGCTAAATTAAGCGTAATTTATACAGGAAATCTGCATAAGACATGGACTCATCCGTGGGTTTTCAAAACCATCTTTGTGAATTCGGGCCATTGAGATGCATTTACAGTAAACTGCCGCTTCATCTATTGCCCACTCGTCCAATCATCACATGGTCTACCTTCACTTGGTCCAATGCCATTCCATCCATCAACATTCTGTCTAACAACCATTTGGTATAATGATCACTTCGTCTAATCACCAGTTCATCATGACCATTTCGTCTCATAATCAGTTGGTTTAGCACCCATTTTCTTTTCATTCATTTCGCCCAACTAACACTTAGTCCAATAAGGGTATATAAATGTTAGTTGGGCGAAATGAATGAAAAGAAAATGGACCAATTGGCTATTAGAAGAAATGGTGAGAGGATGAAATGGGAATAAACACCCTGTGGATAGTGGACAAACTGAACTTTACCAAGTGCTAGTAGACAAGTTGATAATTGGATGAATTGGTACATTGAGAGTAGGTATTGAGGTGGTTGCAAAGCTGTTGATCCAAGTACATAAAAAAATCTTCCTCTTTCACATCCATGTTTTCAAAACCAGCTTACCTTACGGGTGAAAGAAAAAGATGTTCTGTATTAAATTCTTGAGACATTTCCTCATTGGAATAAGCATTATATTGCAGAATTCCAGGAAGTACAATAAGCATATTCATCATTCTACTAGCCTTGCTTAATAAAGGTACAGTATCACTTGTACTTTGGTACAAAGAGATATGGAAACAAAACCAGGAGTACATTAGGTATAAAGACAGTTTGATAGATTGAATCTTTGTGTCACATTTCATTCCCTTTTAGCTCTATAAACTCAAGGTTGGCACAGACTTATTGGTTAGCTATTTACAATATAATGCTTGACTAGTAGATTCATTAATTCATACTCTTAACACTTAAGTTCCATCTCCGGTTTTAACCTACAAGGATAAATGTTCCATTTTCTTTTGTCTACATATGCGCGGGGCTTGAGCATCGGTTTATGCACATCCCTTTCACGTTTTTTTTTCACAAAAACGACAACTATTGTTTTGCTTTATACAATACACAAGTGATATTTCAAGTGTATATGGTTCAAGAAGTGTTATTCTGATGATGCTGCAACGTAAATATTTTTAAAGTTATATATGTTATGAAATAAATATAACTGTATGTCCTGGAGATTAGAGACCAAGTAGCTTAGAATGAGATATATACACTGAATGATTAAATAACAATTGATATAATTCCAAACAGATTAAGAATCAGGAAGCAGCAATATAGTACCTTTTTCCAAACTGATTCTCTTCAACTTACAGTATACAATTAAAAACAAAAATAAGCCATGACTCTCTCCATTATAATTTTTTTTTTTTGAAGTATATCATACCAAATTTTATCATTTGAAATGACTCTATCTAAAGTGTTATTTTGTGTTTGGGACTGACAACTGCTCCATAACACTCAGTATTACAATAATCATATGAATTTGAATTAAATGTTTTTACATGTATGTTCAATTGAAATGTCTTTTCTAATGTATAACAATAATGTGTGATCATTTTTTCACCAATAAAAAACAAGAAAGTGAGAAGAAATAACATAATGCATAAAAAATGCATTTTCATAATACTTATTGAATTAAATATTTATGAATATTTCAACCAGTATTGATACAAAAAAATATAAAGGTTTTTTTTACAACTGCTAGGAAATAAAAGAGTGTACATGTATATGCATTTTAGCACAAATTTACAAATTTAAAGGCTTTGACAAAAAAATGTTTTCTCGTAACTATTGTTTTTTTACAATATGAATCTAGGTTGAATGTGGTAAGGAAAGATCAATGCTTAACCAAAGTACATTATTGCCACAGCATGACACATGTAGTCAATAATTATATCCCCTATAGCACAAAACCATTATACATCATAACATGTATGTGTTGCATCATTATTATTTCAGCAAGTATACAGTGTATATTTACATCCTACCAAGGAGATATCAGTCTAGGGGGCCGTAACGTTTCATAAAGCTGTACGTAATTTATGAGCAACTTTAAGAACGACTGGTGATCTTTTCTTACTCCCTTAACCATCGCCAAGGAGTATATCATTTACCACAAGAAAGGATCACCAGTCGTTCTTAACTTACAAACAGCTTTATGAAACACCCACCAGACCTGCTAATCTTCTACAAAAAAAAGTATTCTTAGAAGGAAAGAAAGTATTTTTTGACAAAAAAGAGCATTTTTTAAAAATTAGTCTCAACGTAACAATTACTAGTCTGTTGTAGTGAGATCGGTGAAAAAGTCATGTGCAATGACTATTCTTGAAAACTTGATAATTCACCATTTTAAACAAGTGCTCGTAGGCAAGAATTTACTTGTACTTTTCACGCAACAAGTTACTGGCCCGACAGTGATTTTACCGGTCTGGGACCGTTGGACCAGTGCTAGTGTCGCGCGCTGTGTATTATACATATTCCATGATTGGAAATTAGACAAAAAGTAAAAAATCCTACATTTATAGCAAAAAAAGAAGAAAAAATACTCTCAAAAGGGAATGGTTGCTATGTCTGTATCACTCTATCTCCTTGAACACACACACTATTATTTCTACTTCCTATGTGACAGGAAAGATTGAACATAATTTGCTCATTGCTCTATGATTTCAAGATACTTGAAATCCTGATGTTTGGTTTTGAATTGTTCTGCCACCAAGAAAAAAGGGAGCATTTGAGGAAATAAGATAATAAATAATCTAGAACTTGATGATAGATACTCAATATTTACAATGTTATCAGGGCCTCGGGGGTCTCATAAAGAACTGTGATCGTTCTGGGGCCCGTTGCAGAAAGAGTTGCAATCAATTGCAACTCTAAATAATGATGCGCATCTTGATTTTCAACCAATCAACAGCGCGCATTTGGGACTTGCGATTGATTTTTTGACTTGCGATTGATTTTTTGACTTGCGTTTAAACGCAACTCTTTCTGCAACGGACACCAGATCAATCACATCTATGGCTGGCCAGCAACATCTTAAATGCAAATTTGTTCAAAATATTTTCTACATATGATATACTGTATTTTCATATATTTGTCATTCTCTTGCTGATTCAGTGTGATTATCTTTGTTTACTAAGGAGATCGTGTGAATTTCCCAGAGAAAAAAAATATGGTTTGGATGGACTATACAGTTGAGATTGATTGGATCAATTGTAACTCTTTGTAAGACGGGGCCCAGGAATAACCTTCTTCAAGGGTTGCATGATTGTCTATAGCAAACAGAAAAAATACATGTGGGCTAGGGGCTTACTCACCCCAAATGCCCCAGAGAGCCTCTAAAATTCCCAATGGGTCCAATGTAGATGATTATACTACAGGAAAAAAATTATGGCGACCTCAGAAGTAGGCCCAGAATAATTTTTAAAAATGTCCATCTTAACTTTGGAAAGTAACCTTTAACTCTAGTAGGTTCTGAGAGAAGCAGAAAATTGAGACAGATAATTGAGGTTTGCTGTACATCGTGCCTCTAAGAGCACATAAGGGTAGCACATTTGGGTTGCCTAGCATAGCAACAAGATACACAAAGACAATGCCTACAGAAGAATGTTATGGCATGATGGTACCCTTATCGCCAACTGGTAGGAAATCTGCATCAGTTCTTTTTATGTTGAATCGTGGACTAAGTAACTAAAGTCTGCCTTTAATGTAGAGTAAACTCTAATCTTAGCTATTTTAATTAAAGAAAAAGATAATTCATAATTACAAAAAAGCCATACAATCACAATCATTATGACCCTTTACAAGGGAAAAATAAAGACTTTACACCGATTCATTACACACAGTCCCATTCATTCACTTTGGCATTTATCCTTTTTTTATTGTGGGCTGGGGTCACCATCCCCTAATACCTCGATGCTACTGTCGGAACAGTCGGACCTGGCTTCGTCTCCACCGCCGCGATTCCTGTCGGCAAGACCTATGATTTCTCGTATCGTTGAAGGTAGTTCATTGTGGTTGGAGAGCTGCAGGAAGATGCCCTCGGCTTTCTTTAATATGTCATCAACACTGATCCACAGAGCAAGTTCATTGATGTGCTGTGATAGGTAAAAGAAGAAAACAATGAATGGTTAAGAATACATTGTTTCAAGCTATGTTATCAGGCACTCGACTATATCACAAGCCAAACTATAAAACAAATTATTTAGTCGTCAATTAATTTGCCCTAAAGCGAATGTTTTCTATTAAACATCATCAGAATTTGTTTACAAGTATGTTATTGTCACAAACATATAAAGGCAAGTCCATGAAGAACAGTGCATGCCTCATATCCCCTAAATGCTCACCCTTCCTGAAATGAATTGTCTCTCCTTCATATGCAAAAATGCAAACGTGTAACGCTCTAAAATCAATGTGGCTTGAAAAGTGTATGATGAGATATAACAAGTGCAGTGCCTTTGACCTTGGTAATGTGACCTGAAACTAAGGAAGGATGTTAAGTAATACTTGCTAACCCTTACGCCCAAGTTTTATAGACTAGGTTCATATACTTTGTAAGTTATGGTGACATTTCAAAAACTTAACCTTCAGTAAGATGTTGATTCCCCCAACATGGTCTAACTTCATTGACCCTAAATGACCTTTGACCTTCATCATGTGACCTTAAACTCTGGCAGGATGTTCAGTAATACTTGATAACCATTGTGTCAAAGTTTCAAGAACTTTTATGATCACATTTCAAAAACTTAACCTCTTGTAAAGATTTGATGTTGACGATGTCGCCAATGTCGTCGGAAAAGTGGCACCTATAGCCTCGCTCTGCTATGCAGGGTACTAAAAGGTTGGTTAGTTAATGGGATTTCCTACTGAAGTACATAAACTGTCTAAGATAAAAGTGCTGACCTTGAGAATGTCATTGAAGTCATAATCTTCTCTCTCCATGATGTCCTTCTCACCATTGAGGATAGCGACACAAAGCAAGAGATGAAAGTTCTTACACGGTAGCTGGGTCCATATCACCTAAAACAGGAGACATTGCGTAGATCGTTGTAATTCCCTTCAAAACCATGACCGCTGAATTATCATCATTATCATCATCATCAGATGCTGCAGCATTATAACCACAACCAAAATCATTATCACATATCATCATTATCTTCACTATCACCACCATCATTTTCATAATCATTTTTTTCGTCATCATCATCACTGTCGTCATCATCATCACCATCACCACCAACATCAATCATCACCATCATTATCATCATCATCATCATCATCATCATGAGATCATCATTGTCATCATCATCATCATCACCATCACCACCAACATCAATCATCACCATCATCATTATCATCATCATCATCATCATGAGATCATCATTGTCGTCATCATCATTACCATCACCACCAACATCAATCATCATCATCACCATCATCATCTCCATCATCACCATCATCATCATCAATCCTTCCAAAAGCTACAACATACCTCCCATAGCTTCATGATATTCTCGATGGTGAACTCTCTCTTGAAGTGGATGAGTAACCAACGGAAACAGAAATACAGGTTGCTTGATTCCTTGGATTCTGTAACAAAAAAAGGAGAAGAAAATCCTTAGAGCCAAGTTTTAAACATTGGTGATTTAGTACTGTAATTTAGATTCTACCAGTATTCTACCAGGCGAGTATGCTTAGACCAAGGGATAATGAGACGAAGTGTGTTTATCCACGATGGTGTTACGTGTAGACCAAGCCCGGGGGGAAGGGGGGGGGCGAATGCATGCCCTGAAATGGCATAAATTCTATGTTTCAGAGCGTTGCATGAATATGCATGAAATTGGTCACGACATGTCTACGCGATGAAGCAACCAGCGGCTTCCTGATCGCTCTGCAGAGTTTTCGCTGTCGTTGAATGCAGTCAGTGGCAAATTGCCACTTTGCCGCACTGAATATGAGCGAGCACTGTCCCTGGAAACCACAAATTGGAGGGTCACCGGAATGTGAGAAAAATAGGAATTTCTATGGCTTTGTAAATTGGTGATGCTCTGGAACGGAAATTTAGGCTGAAAATGGGGGTCTCGACTGCGGCACACATGTATCATACATTCATACTAAGTGATCCCCTCCCTCTCGGAGACGAAATAAGAATTGCATCATCTGCTAACAGACTATGTTGATGTAAACCAATATTTGTATAAATGTTAGAAGAGTGGACTTACGTAGGTAGCTGTAGAATTTGGGTTCAATGACCTGTAGAAGAGAGTTGAGCTGGATGAGTTGTCGTTTCATTCCTTCTTGCTCCATGTCAAAGTTCATGCACTGCAGGATAGAATAGAATGGTCGTCAGTGTCATTGTCATCACCATCATCAATTATCATCATCATCATCATTCTAATCATCATCATCATCATCATTGTCATTATCATCATCATCGTCGTTATCATCATCATCATCATAATTACAATCATCGCCATCATCATCATCATTGTCATCGTCATCATCATCATTACAGTCATCATCACCATCATCATCGTCATCATCATCATTGTCATCATCATCATCATCATCTCCATCATCATCACGAGCATCAACTTGAATTTTGGTTAACAAAAATTGTGTCAGGGTAGGGGAGGGGGCTGAATAATGGCTGCGTCAATAGTAATCTTGTTTACACAAATGTCAAAGAGCAAAACAAACACTCAACCAAATGTCTTCAGAAAAACAATTCTGTCACTAACAAAAGAGAACAAAATCTAATTTATCAAGAATTTCTCAAACTCACCAACTGAAGGTCATCCATGAGACCGCATAAGCACCAAAAGGCTTCTACTTCATCGTCCATGACAATCAGCATCGGCGACAGAAGGTCACTCATCCCCTGAACATAACCTGACCAAGAAAATAACCATTTTATTTACATGGTCAATGACTCAAAAAGGCTGGGCTGTAATGATAATTGCACTGCCCATGGCATGGCACACTTCACATGGCACATAACATATGGAGACAAAAATCCTTATTGGAGAAAACGAGGGGAAAGAGCAAGTAGCAATGTATACAACTAGCATTAATCATGACTATATTTTAAATACTAAAAAGTTCTCAAATAGTAAGGTTTTAGAAATACAGTATGTATTGTACAAAAAAAAATGGAGAAAATGCATTACTTTTCAAATGAACCAAATAGTCCTTCATATATCTACTTACACATTTGTAAGTCTCTGGAATTTCAACCACAAGGTCAGGGGTTCAAATCCCACCACAGCACTTGCGTCCTTTGGCAAGGTGTTTATCTACATTTGCAACTCTCCACCCACGTGTAGTAAGTGGTTACCCCGTATGAAGGAACTGTTTTAATGTTCAATTGTCCAATCAGGGTTGCCATGCTAAAGCCGGGTAGTAATATGTAGCACTTGGAAATGTTGTATAAAGTGTTTAATAATTGATGCATGATACTATTACTCTTACTTTGAGGATGATTGTTACTCACCAAGGTCAAAGTTGTACATACAGTAAGTCATGAGGATTGAGTACAGGGTGTCAAGATGAGGGTTCGACTCGCCTTCAAAGTATGGATTTACTCTGTCTGTTCGTAGGACATCTTTTTCTGTAGATCAAGTTTAAAAATCTTATTAAAACCTCCAAGCTCTAAATTCTACAATGAAATTTAAAACAAATCTAAAAAATGAAACAGAACATGCAAAACAGAAAATACAGAATTCAAGTGCAAAATTCTACTTTCAAATTCAATCCTAAAATATGAATTAAAATCTCACAATTCAATATTCAATATTTACTGCCAATGCATAACCGATATGAAACGTGCAATCTTATTGATCAATAGGCTGTAGTGCACGTCCTCTTGGCATGATCTGACCAATGTGGTCATGTCTTTTATACTGCATACAACTGGGCATTTAAGAACGACTCTAATTCATACATAATGCTTTCTGAAACACCCCTAAGACAAACAATAAAACACAAATGTTGTCCTCACCAATGATACTCTTTCTGTCTCTCAGCATAGCAAACCTTCTCTCTTGTGCCTCTGTGACGGTCTTCCATTGCGCTTTCATGCAGAAATATTCATCCCTGTTTCAAAAAGATATAATCATAACATTTTTTCGTAACTATTATTTTTTAATTTTCTTTGTAACTGTTTTGCATCATTGATTGATGGATTGATTTCTTGACTGACTGATGAAGATACTTACAATGACAATGATGATTCTGATAATGTTATTCAAGATAATGATAGTGGTGATGATGATTAAGATGATGATAATGAAAATGGTTGAGGAAGATGATGACCATGATGATGATGACTGAAGATACTGATGATGATAAGATTATTGTTGTTGCTACTGTTGGCGACAACGATTGATATGACGATTTCATGTCTAATAACCTCAAACAAAATTTCAACTAGATCATATTTTCACTAAAATATGGTCAAGTCAGTCTATGGCATCATTTCAATGCCTTTACATTACATGTTTTTCCCTTATTTAGCAACTGAAATGAACAAATAAGACAAATTACTATTATAAATAGATAATAATAATATATGAGATTTGTATAGCACACTTTCCATCTTGATTAGAAGTTCAAGGCACGTCAGAGCAGAACAAGAACAAAAGCTATTTACATATGATACATGTCTGAACAATAAGTCAACCTCAAACCTCTGAATTTTGAAAATGAATTAGGGCCATTCAATAAAATATCCAACTTGTACTTCTATTTTTCTTCTACTTCATGAACTTCTCGAGTGATTTGAGAGCATTACTCCATTTCATATGAACTTGAAAACAAAGAAAAATCATTCAGGATACATGCAGGTACCAGAAGTAGGTGGTCAGGCATACATATACATCGTAAGTAATTGCTAATAAACATTTTATGTACCAATTTTAAAGATCTATCTCTAAAGGCGACCGCACACCTAACGATTGGTCTGCGACCCGATTTCAAAACAAAATGTAGTAGAATTTGATGCTAATATTGAGACTTGGAATATCTTACTGTGTAATGTTCTAAATCATTGTAGGAATACCTATGCTCGAATCTGTGACTATGCTATCATCCTTAGAATAAAAGCAAATTCAATATCTAGTCGTAATGACGTCATAGCAGTCGTACGATTGGTTACGATTTGAAACTAATTTGGCCTTTACTCCAAAATAAAGGCTTGCAATCTTTAAAAATGGTTACATTAGTATTCTTTCAATTAATTTTAACTTCAAATAAAATGATATGTTCCATTCAAATTTTCAGAAAATAAGCAAAATGAGATTTGTTCCAAAATCGGATCGTGAACAGTCGTAAGGTGTGCGGTGGCCTTAAGAAATCACTTACTCTTTCTTTCTTCTCAATGATTGTCTTTCTGATCTTGTTGAGTTCCAGGGGTAGTATCTCAGTAAGAACTTCCAGACCTCTTTCCTTAATGATGGTGCTAGACCCTGAAAAAAAGTGTTGTAAAAAAATGGTTCATATCGATTTGACTTTCAGAAATTATGAGCTGTAAGGTCCAAATTGTTGCAAGTGCCTGTTATATGTTGTAAAAATGAAGCCCTGCAAAAAACTTGCATCTGAGAATTGTATTTAAAAAAGTGAATTGCACAAATAATCAGAACACCATCAGAATTCTTTTATATCTACTGCATGTGGTAAGGTTCCTATCAGTCTATCAACTGTGATAAAGATCTAGTAACAAAATTATTTTCAATTACAGACATTTGATTTGCTATAACACCGGGGTGTTGGCTCAGTTGGTAGAGCGTCCGTCTCACAACCGGGAGGTCGGGGGTTCAAACCCTGGCCGCGTCAGACCAAAAGATGTTAAAAGATGGGAGTTGCTGCTACCCTGTTTGGTGTTCAACAATTGAAGGGATAGAGCCTCGTCGGGCCCACAATCAATTGGGCAAAACAATTTTTTGAAGTATTTCAGTTCTGATGTCTATTTCAAACAATAATTTATTTATTTATCATTATCATATTTATCATAAACAATATTACATACAACAATCATCCTGGTATATGAAATTCTAAGGCACTATATTTTGTCCTTCTTACCCCTCTGAATATTCTGCGCAGCACATCATTAACTCTTGTTATCCTTCCCTCCCTATCCTGATACTGGAGCCACTCGGCCTCTGTCATTGGATCTAACCGGTCAACATTGGGCCTCTCTCCAAGTCGGATCTGTATGCATTTAGAATAAAGAGAAATAGAAGTAAGAACACAGCTTTCATGACACATCTCCTTCTGTTCCTTACAAGGAATAAAATACAAGATAGAATGTCAATTTTCCACTTTATATAGCCAATTCCATTGATTTGAACTACATGTATATTGGTCTAAAATAGTATAAATCAACAAACTATACATGGGCTTTCACTAATCCCACCAATTAAAGTCTATGGCCTTGAATGGCCTGTTCACCGGCCTTAAAGGGGAAGTTCACCCTGAAGAAGACTTTGTTGTAAAAATAGGAGAAAAAATAGTAAAAAAATATTGGTGAAGGTTTGAGGAAAATCCGCTAAAGAGTAAGAAAGTTATTAGAGTTCAAATATTTGGATTTGTGACGTCATAAACGAGCAGCTGCCCCATGTGTTATGTAATATAAAAAGCATGAATTTCAAATTTTATATGGTTCCTGATGACTTGATTTTGTTTTCTATTCATGATCGGGTGTGAAATTATTTGTCTATTGATATACAAAAGGTACAGTAAAAGACATTTTCATTTTTCTGAGAAAATGACATTTCATTGACTTTTTACCATTCGCTATGTAGGAATGCTGCTCGCATATGACGTCACAAATCAAATAATTGAAATTCTAATAACTTTTTAATTATTTGACGAATTTTTCTCAAACCTTCGGCAATATTTTTCATTATTTTTTCTGCTATTTTTACAATAAACTTTTTGTTAGGGTGAACTTCCCCTTTAACTCTTCATGCGTTCACCTGTAAACCCCCTGTGTGTTGCATTATTTTAGCAGTGATCCCCTCTACGCAGTATAATACACTCTGTTATCTAGAGTGCCATAACTTTTTATCTGATCATTTTGAAAGAAAATGTTGTGTAGCAAACTTGTAGAGTGTTTCCTGGGCTTTCTTATCGTATATAAATTTATTGGATAAATTATGGAAAAAAGTATAAGAAATTACATTTTCTAAATGCTTTCTCCTAATACTTCCAACAAAATTTAGCCCCCCCCCCCTTTACTTTGGTTCTTGTGTTAGTGGCATGATTTTTATTTATCCACTTGGACTGTTCATTACATAAGCTTTGTATTGATACCAAAATCATGATAATCTGATATAAATAGCCCATAGGCCTATATAGTGGAAAATAAAAGAGAGTAAATTTTGGCCTGGTCAAGGTACTGTACTCCATTAAAGGGTCTCATTCACATTCTTGCCATGAGTCACAGACTCCTAACAATAAACCTGGCCATGGTATTGTTTGTGAGGAGGGTTTTATTGATTTTCTCCTCTCCTTTTTCAATGAACTTCCTGGCTGTGATCAGGATGTATTGATTTTTTGGGGGTTACCACTGATCTCTATACTATAGTATAGAGATCAGTGGGGGTTACTAGTAAAGATACAATTAAGTGGTATGAATATTCATGGTACATCTATAAGCCAAGGCACGCTCTGGGGCATGCAATTGTTCGAAAAACAATGGGACAGGGGACGTCTACGAGAAATGTGTGGTTGTGCAAAAATGCGAACGAAACACGCCTACAGATGTGCAATAATGCGAACGTAATGCATGAAGAGTTAATGCCTCTCTCATTGGTTTTGAATAGCACTTGTGCTTTTTTTTTAGTTGTGCTGTTGTATGAAATGTGCCAAGTGGAAACTTGGCCTTGTCCTGAAGAATCAAAAAGGCTAAATTTTACCTGTGACTGTGAAACAAGACCATATCCTTGCTCGGCCTGCAGATTGACACTAAGCCCTTCCAGGTCAGGCATGAGGTCCGCGTATTCGTCTGAAGGCCGATGGGTGTTGGTGGGCAAGAGGATGGCATCCTTCAGGAAGTTGGTGACCTTTGAGAACCCTCCCATCGTCGCCGAAACGGGGTCCTTCATGAATTGCTGTGATTGAATGGAATTTGGGAATGACATTGTCTCAGAAGGATTAGAGATGGTGGATTAAACCTCAGAGTCGAGTCATTCTGTTACAATTTTTTTTTACCTTTAATTTACATCGTTTTCAGGAAACTAGTTGGTGAAAAAAAATTATGCCGCAAAGATAACATACCTGGGGGCCGTTTCACAAAGCTGATCGCAAGTTAAAAACGACGTTGGCAATTATTTTGATCGTAAGAAATGTTCAACAGCAGTTCTTAAAGTCGCTCCTAACTTACGAACAGCTTTATGAAACACCCACCTGAATAAGTAATTTGAACTCAAATTGATTGCAAGAAGGCATCTAATTACACAACACTATTTAGATGATGAATGGTAGTTAACCCCTTGCCTACTGGAACCAGGTGGCCCCTGTATAGAGCCTAAAGGAATCCCAGAACTCAGTAGTCAACAGATTAATAAATTCAATAAAATGTCTCTACTCTAGAATTTAATCATGCCATTTTACATCATTATAACGTATCAAGGTAGATTAAATTATATCTAGATGCTGTACATGTAAGTTTTGGAATAACCAAAATAAGGAAATGTCTCAAACTACCATTCATAGCAAAGAGAAAGTGAAATATACCCTCTCAAAAACAATAGTACTGGCTGGCTTAACCCTATCTAGGCTGGGGGGGGGGCCTCGGAGGCCCCCCCTCAATAAATCCCGCCATATTTTCGCCGCGCGAAATTTTTTGACCGCGCCACTCGCTGACTTTTTACTTTCAAGTCTTGCGCAACTTTTGAGACCAACTTTGCGTCCTCCGGGTACGTGGTTCCAAAATTACGCAACATTATGTAAGTGCATGTCAGACCGAAAATTGCTCAAAAACGTGATTTCGTGTACAAAGTCAATGCAAATTGTGTTTTCAACCAAAATTCATAAATGTATGATTATTTTTAGTTTTGCTGCTCTAAATGTATTTATTTTATGCTTTTTATGATCTCAGAAGAGTCCCCAACAAATTTCATTGAAAAAACAATGAAAAACAATAGGTCAAAAAACAAAGAAATACATAAGAAATTGCAAAAAACAATAAAATACATAAGAAAATGATTTGATATCGCAATTTTTTTCATGTACACTTGCTAAGAACACCACAAAGAGTTTCTATACCAAAAATTAGTACATTTGGAGCTTTATTTAGGGAGTTAGAGGAAAAAGTATGATTTCGCATACTTATTACGCATAAATTAGCAAACTCACTTAATAGCGACTCGCATGAAAAAAAATACTATACAATCTTGGAGATTATGTCCCAGGCAACCAGCATGCCAATTTTCGGCGCGATCGCGCGGTCGACGGCCGAGATCTTAGGGGGGGCCTGGGAGGCCCCCCCCCGGCCATATGAACTCCCAAAATACCCCGGCCTAGATAGGGTTAAAAATCTGCATTTTAGGTTTTTCATTTACAAGTCGTCTTGCCCTCTATCCAAGGAAAACACAAATTTGATTAAAATCTTACTGAAACTACATGTGATGATGTTTCCCCAAGGATTTGTAGCTCGTTGAAAGAGCGGGAAAGAGCATCTGTGTCGTTGGGAGTGACGATGTACAGTCTTGAGTCATTGGGTGACCTGGACAGATTACAAAAAGGAAAAATTAGTTCTAATGCTGAACAAAATAGACTGTTGTTGGTATAGATTGGCAAGAATTATCTACCAATCCAACCTCATGATTGTAACAATATTGAGACCTTCAAATCTGAAGCAAAGACCCATCTTTTCCAGCCAATTTTTGAAAAATGTGTGACATGTTAGGGAGCCGGCACCTTTGATTTTTTATTAAAATAAATGGTGCTATACATAATATGGTGTTCACCATCATCAAGATGGTTAAGTGAAGTGACTACTAAAAATCCCCACACCAACAACCATTGAAATGGTTATAAACTGAGAAAAAAATTGAGGGTTAAGAATGTATAGAAAAATTGAGGGAAGGGAAGGAAAATTGAAATAAAATTGTTTAAACTTGAAAAATATCAATAGGAATCAGTACTAACAGGTTCATGTGCCACATCATATACTTGATCAAAAACAGCAAGTTACATACTTTTTAATTGTTATCTCTGAAAATCTGTTAACAATCTATCTATCTACTCTATCTATCTATATCTATCTATCTATCCATCCATCCATCCATCTTTTCCATTTTTTTTTCTTTCTTTCTTTCTTTCTACCCTTCCTTCTTTATCTATCCATCTTACCATCCATTAAACCATCTTTATTTTTGTATCTGTTCTTTTTAGTCAAATAACCTGCCCTGAGATTTCCCAGAATGTTTAAACAGAGAATTACAATACTCTGCGAATTATTATTTCTAACATAATTCCGCCCATTGGGCTTTGTCAACTTATGACAAATTAATATTGCGTTAATATGAAAACAAATAATCCCAGGAACACCCTAACTTTAAAACCAATATCTATCTTCAAACACCACAACATAAGACTTACTTTGTGAGCATGACATATTTTTCAATGACATGGACAAAGGCCGAGCTGCCGCCATCATGGAAGTGAAGCGGTGGCATTGCAACATTGTCCTTGAGGATAAAAACGAGATAAGACCAGCCAAGATTCTGCTTGGAGCGACGGATGGTCTTCACGTCCGAGAGAGAAAAACTCATGGCGTACTTGTTCCTTTCTTGGGGCGGAGGCACCGGTAGTGGGCGGGTTTACAACAACGTTGTCCTCTGCACAATGGAAAGATAAGTACAGCTTAAGTATTATTTCTTTACATTATCATGATTTCATATATCACTTTCATACAAATCAAAGCGAATACAGAAAAACTTTACTTTGTAGACCCTTTTCCATACAACCGGTACTTTGTTGCCTAAACTGTGCAAAAAAAATTATTGGAGTCTAATTTAGCCCCAAAATATGCGAACAGGCATTTATGGAAAATTATCAGATATAGTTTATTGTCCATGACAGATAAAGAGTTAATGAGCCAGTCTCCATTTTACCGAACAGCATAGTTATATGATACCATAACATTAGATGACCATCTGGGAAATTCAAACATGATGACAGTCTAACAATCTCATTGATACTGCGAAACATCCAAGCATGACCTATCCAATAAGGTGCTGTGTTGTATCATGTACATTTTCACCATACCCAACTGGAAATCTAAATGTGATATTGAGTCAGACTAAAATCATTTTCGAAACACCCCATCCCCCACCCCCTCCTCCCCTGGACCCCGTAACACATAGCTTGGACTGATCGTTATTGATCACACAATAATTGATTTAATCAATTGGAGAAAACCAACACCACAATAAATAGCTAAGCTTTATTCTATTTGGACCTGGGGGCCCGTAACACAAAGCTTAGCAATGACCATAGAAACACTTGTCTATAACTGCTGATTCCATTGACTACAATACACAACCAATCATGAAAATCAAGCGTATGATTAATCACCAACCTTTGTGTTATGGCCCGTGGGGAGTGCTCCATCAACATTTTTGTCCGACAAGTTGTCAGATCTGATAACTTCACTTGATTTTGATAGGTTGAGGATCACTCTTACTATGGCAACTGTCAGATAAAATGGGACTTTTCAGATTAATGTCCGACAAGTCTTTTCATGAAATGCTCCCCTTAGACTAACCTGATGCTTGATTGTCCCTCTGGTAGGTGACAGTATTGATCATGGTCCAGTCCTGGTCCTGCTGCGGGAGACTAAATCCACCCTCATGGATCGGAACCCATTCCACATACTCCCCTCGCTTCTGTAAGAGCATATGGGTGCCATCCTGGCATAGATTAGAATACATTGGAACTGGACACTTGTTAAATACTTGGTACAAGCATGCACGGAGCAAGTTCTTGACAGATTCTAACATTCCAACAATCTCAGGCGTCAAACACTCAATGGCAATGAAAATCAACATGGACATTCATTACCAACAAAACTATCATATTTCATAAATCACATCTTTTCTTCAAAAGCTCAGAAGAAAGATTTAAAAGTTTTTAAAAATTCAAATATTTATTCGACCTGAATAGGCCTCTTGTTTCATTTGCTCTTTCTGAGCAAATGTAATTGAAAAGGGTTGTTTCAAACTTTTTACGTAATTCACTTCTTTATTCAAGGCAATTATAGCTAGAGGCCCTGTTAATCCTTCCATGCAAGCCTTGTGACTTGCTGGTGACTATTTTCGCTTCCCGCAGGTTGCCCGCATTGACAGTATCTCACACGCAGTTACCCGCAGAAGCGCACGCAAGTCTGATTTGTGTGCAGAAAATGTTTGAACATGCTCAAAACCTTTTCTTGATTCTTGATTTGATTGCCCACAACTCAACCACAAGGCTTGAGTGGAAGGATGTGATCGAGCCTTAATGGCCATACTTTTCGCTGTAGCCTATAGTGAAGAGTAATCACATCTTCATTGGGATATATTTTGTATTTTGTTCACCTTTTTCACCAGTTGCACTCTTCCTTCTAGCAACACATCGTCTTCTGCTTCGCCGTGTGTAGTGTGGATAAACACACCACTCTGCTGGAAAACAACCTACAATTAAAGAAAGAGAAATTTGGCTTTACCAAAAGGAAATAAATTTGTTACAGGGCATCTAAGCCAACCATCGTGGAATATATTTCCAAACTATTGGAATATTTCTGGTATTCTATTTTTGAGCCATCCAATATAATATAAATATTCATGCTCTTTGAGGCTGCGACCTCGCATGCGATGTTTTGAAATCGGCCGTGTGAGGAATTACATACTGGCCAAAATCACCAATTTTGAGGATGACCGGAGGATGGACACGGAATGAAATAAGGGCCAAGAGTAAGAAATTAAGCTTTTATTTATTGTTGTCTTTTAAAAAATATTTTTTACAATAAATGTACATTTCTTTTCCCAACCTTTGCCACCCAGGGTGTATATTCGAATGAGTTCACTGTCTTGATGTTCGGGTAGGAGGAGCGTAGTGTAGCGGTACTTAAGTGGAGTGGAGCCTGCACGAACATCACTTGTCTTGAGGCAGGATCAACCAGGGAAGTGGGAGTTGCATGACAGCCGAAGTCACTGCTCTTCCCCCTTTTAAGTTTATTTTTTTTCCTGTTTTGGTGTGTTTCACTTTCAGGCCAAAATGAAATAATAATCTTTCTTTTGGTTCAGTTATTTTTATATATTTTCATGAAATAAGACTAAGACAAAAATAAATGAGCTCCGTCGGGGGGGGGGGGGCATGTTAATATTAAAGGGAAAGTTCACCCTGACAAAAAGTTTATTGTAAAAATAGCAGAAAAAATAATGAAAATATTGCTGAAGGTTTGAGAAAAATTCATCAAATAATTAAAAAGTTATTAGAATTTCAATGATTTGATTTGTGACTTCATATGCGAGCAGCATTCCTACATAGTGAATGGAAAAAAAATCAATGAAATGTCATTTTCTCAGAAAATTGAAAATGGTTTTCACTGTACCTTTTGTATATCAATAGACAAATCATTTCACACCCGATCATGAATAGAAAACAAAATTAAGTCACCAGGAACCATACAAAATTTGAAATTCATGCATTTTATATTACATAACACATGGGGCAGCTGCTCGTTTATGACGTCACAAATCCAAAACTTTGAACTGTAATAACTTTCTTACTCTTTAACGGATTTTCCTCAAACCTTCACCAATATTTTTATAATTTTTTCTGCTATTTTTCCAACAAACTTACAAAGTTTTCTTCAGGGCGAACTTCCCCTTTTAACGCCCTAATAATGCCAGTGGCTGCACCATAGCGAGCCGTCTGTGTACGAGGAGATATAAAAAAAATGAAAATGTTGACATCTCGGCGCTAATGCAGTTTCGCACCGGTCGATTACTAGCACACCTAATCACCAATACTTGTTCCCAAATGTCATGACAAGTCTCTCACTCAGTCACATTTTGATGTCAATATATCCACCACTTTTCAAAATATTGTGATCGGGAATGGCTGTATTTCGGCTTCGATCTCAACGTCGTTGATCAACACGGCGTAGACATCGCTTCGCGGATCGCTTGGATTCACCGTGCATTCACCGTAATGTTGATATGAACTGAAGTTAGCAACCTAATCTGCGAAAATGTGGCGAACAAACTGCCAGCATGCCGCATGCGAATCTATGTTCGCATGATTTGGTTGCTAACTTCAGTTCATATCAACATTACGGTGCACGGTGAATCCAAGCGATCCGCGAAGCGATGTCTACGCCGTGTCGATCAACGACGTTGAGATCGAAAGCCGAAATACAGCCATTCCCGATCACGATATTTTGAAAAATGGTGGACAGTAGGGGAGTTGAGAAGTTTTGAAAAACGTGAAAATAAGCACGCACGTGCTTATATGCACGTTTTCGTTCCTGCCAGTCCTTCCAAAAACGTTATTATAAGCACGTTTTGACCAGTTTTTTGGCTTTAGCAGCCAGGCCTTTCAAAAGCCAAAATTTTGAGTGACACCATCAGAAAGAGCAGGAAAAATTACATCATATACCACTTTATAAAAAAAAATCACCGTCTATTTTTCCTACAACAGCTGATTGAAGCAACTACAACGATCGATTCCAAATTTTACCGTCGCTACGTCACTTGTCCCTTGGGCTTCCAGCAAACGTTCTTATATGCAGGTTTCCACATCCAGGGAAGTTCTGCCTCGAGTGTCTGATTTGTTTTATTACATGTATTAGGATAAGGATTAGTGGACATTTTTAGAGAGGGTGTCTATAAAATTCCCAGAGGAGACTTGCTCCTGGCGTGCACCATTAATATGTCACATGAATATTTTCTACTCTTGGTGGCAGGTGGCTGTAGAAATATACATTTACTGCTCAAGAATATGGATACATGTACATGTAATTGCTGTGTGTTCAATAGTCTATCACAATGTGTGTTGTACAGTATGTATTTACTGAGTCGCAAGTACCTTTGCCCTTCCTTTATATATTTTTCAACTCGCCCAAATGAAGTCAATCAAAATTGTGGTATGCACCCCCCACCCCCAAAAAAGAAGGTCACTGCAGAGGCAATTCTTTCGAACAGAAGAGTGACGTTAAATTGCTGTCTTGTAGAAAAGGGAATTATGTACAGTATTTGTTATCCAGGGAAGGGGGTTATGGGGTGGCACGGTGGTGTATAGGCTTGCAGTTCACTTCAGCAGACAATAGGAAAATGTCCCCAAATGTGTTGAATTCCCCCCCCCCCCAGGCGCAGGCTTCAAGAGGGGGGGGGGGGATAGGAGGTGACTGAAGTTTTTAAAAAATATGTCTTGTTATCACTATCAACGATATCGTTTAGTTTACCCCCCCCCCCGCAGGTAAATGCTGGATCCGCCATTTTTGTGACCATTCCTCAAAGTAAGCATGGTACTCATTTTGCAATAAGACTTGTTCATTATTGGTCATCAGAGCATGTCTTGAAATTATTCGTATTTGTCAGAGACATAAAATTGATTTCATATACCTTGCGGAATAAACTGCTGCAATCGCTGAAGAAATAAAAATCACGCAAGTTTGAGAACGGTGCAAAAATGGCAAGAAGATGAGACAGAATTCATTAACATGATGGAAAGATGATTAATAATTTATCAGAATAAAAATGAATTATTTCTGATGAGTTTATTATATTTCTTCAAAGGGCGCAGTTCTCTCTAACGCATCAGAATAATTTTAAAACATGTTCCGATTGATTCTTAATTAATCCGTGATTTTGGCAGCTTTCTTTGAATAACTTACAGGGTTTTTTTTAAATAGAAAATATTTCTCTTTTTCGGGCCACCAAAAAAAAAAATGATTTGGTGGCTCGAACGGGCCACCGATAAAAAAAAGTTAGTGCCGAGCCTTGATCTGATTATTATAAAAGGTAGAGCAGAATTATCTCACATAAAGGGATCATCAAATCGCAATTATATGAAATGAAATGAAAGCTTGAATGTACTCTTTATTTGTCAGTATCAAAGCAACAATTTCTATAAAGATATTATTAAAAAAATACATGTCAACAGATGAATCATTTCACTTATTTCTTTGGAATGAAGGACAAAAATGTATCACTGTAATATACTCCACTGCAGGCTCATAAAGCCATCTTCATGTAGGTAAACAGTAGGTCCAACATTGATTATCATATGACTTGTCCAACGGCAACAAGAACACTAATAACATTGAGTAACAGTGAATAGTTTCATTTTGTTGATTATTATCTCCTTCAAGTTGTTTATTCAGATAGATTTGTCCATCTTTCATTGCAAGTCTTCAACCATAACTGAATAAAGTCAAGCTAAAATATAGGCCAATAGATGAAGTAAGTCAAACATGACAAAATGAAGGCCTACAACATTTCAAAGTATTACATGTGAAAAAAGAAATGAAATGAAACACCCTGAGGAAATATTCTAATCAAACACAAAGTCATTTATAAATGACAAAACGTTGTCAAACTATCCAACTATGTTTGTGAAGCTAGAGAGAAGGGCATCACTGTTCCGAAATTGGATAGATTCAGTTCGAAGTAGTCAATCTAAGTTCAACATGATAACAGTAACTGAAAATGCCATTTTCTTTGAATGATTAGCGACACACATAATGACCGGAATCTGGTATTAAAAGAGTGATTGAAAGCGTACAGGAGTCGAGCATTCATGGAAAATGAAATAAGAGTAAAGATATTACATAGTTAAATCATTGTCAATGATAAGAGTAATTGTTGATGAAGGAATAAGGATACTCAACTGGAATAGACAGACACATGAGGTGTCATAGGTGTGTGGAGCCTATAACTTATAAGGGCAAGTCCACCCCAATGAAAAGAGAGAAATCAATCAAGCACTTTTCTTATTAAAAGTTTCATCAAAATCGAATGCCACAAAAGGAAAGTTGTGATAATTCAAAGTTTTGAACAGTTATATGCACATCCTGTTATATGCACATCCAGTTCCATGAATATGCACATCCTGGTCAGTATGCAAATGAGGGTACTGATAAGGTCACCCAGTCACCACTTGCTACTTCTTTTGTATTTTATTACAAGAAATACGAAGTATCTTAATTTTTTTCTACATTAGCCCCTCCCCCTTAGGCCTAATTATATCCCAAAGTAATTAGGCCCTACATGTATATATATGGAAAGTATGATGGGCAATTCCAATCGATTGATTAAAGAAAAGTAAAATAGATTAAGGCTTAGCAGGAAATCTGATTTTTAACAAGTACATTCATATCTTTGCAGCCCCGCGAGCTTTTCATTGTCGGATAGGGTAATGCGTTTGGGGTGAGGGATTAGTTCAGAACAAGCCTGCAAAGCAGTTGTAGAACTATGGATGAGTACAGAAAAATTAACAGCAGGTTTTCTGACATTCCTTTCCCCCCATTATTTAGTTCAACTTTGTTGAGAGAGATTTTACTGTTGCTTTATTTTGTGGTAATCACAAACATTATTTGGAACTATTTTAGCGAGGCTTGTTGGGACTTTTTTTTCTTATGATAATTTCATTTCATACACTGTTATCACTAACACGTTTACTGTAATTTTTTTTATTGTTACTATTTTTGTGACTGCGATGACTTGACCTTTTGCTTGATATTCATGTATCAATGTTAAAGGGCAAGTCCATCCCAACAAGAAGTTGATTTGAATAAAAAGAGAAAATTCTAAAACGCAAAGTACTGAAAATTTCATCAAAATCGGATGTAGAATAAGTAAGTTATGACATTTTAAAGTTTCACTTATTTTCACAAAAACAATTATTGGAACATCCTGGTGGGTATGCAAATGGGGGGACTGATGGTCATCCACTCGCTATTTCTTTTGTATTTTAATATATGAAATATCTCAATTCTATATTAAATTTTTAAAAAGGTTTGATTCCTCTCTGAACATGTGGGGGAACACATTTCCGCAACATATTGCGATTCGATAAAGAGCTTCGCTATTGGAAAAACTGAGAAAAAAATCAATATTTCATATAATAAAATACAAAAGAAATAGAGTGGACGATGTCATCGGTTCATACTGACCAGGATGTGCATATAATTGTTTTGTGAAATCAAGCGAAAGTTTAAAATGTCATTACTTTCTTATTTTACATCCAATTTCGATCAAATTTTCAACGTTATGCTTGTTGAATTTTTATCTTTTATTCAAATCAAGTTTTTGTTGGGGTGGACATGCCCTTTCAGCAGCTGACGGATATTTGATTCATCTAAATGATGCATATTCTATTGTTTTAATAAAACAAATATTATTTCAAAATTTGCATCAATTAATTTCATCACATTCAGTACTCTCTCATATTGACTATCACAGGGTTGATACTTAAAGGACAAGTCCACTCCAACAAAAAGTTGATTTGAATGAAAAGAGAAAAAGTCCAACAAACATAACACTTAAATTTCATCAAAATCGGGTGTAGAATAAGAAAGTTGTGACATTTTAAACTTTCGCTTAATTTCATATAACATTTATATTCACATCCTGGTGTTTATGCAAATGAGGAGACTGATGATGTCATCCACTCACTATTTATTTTGTATTGTATGAAATATGAAATATTCTAATTTTTTCCTCATTGCCAAGTGAAACAACAATTACATGTAATTCCTCCCTGAACATGTTGAAATATCATTGTTTACATGTAATACTGTATGGTTCATTCAAGTTGGTCCTTACTGTCAAATCTGTAAAAAATGAAATATTGTATAATATTCAAACAATAAAAAAAAATAGTGAGTGAGGGACGCCATCGACTATCTCATTTGCATGTCACTCAGTTGTGTACATGTATTAGGGCAGGTCCAAGCTATTTGACTTGTGACGTACGGGACATTTTATAGAGACTTTAAAATTGTGTAACATAAGAAATAAATGCACAACAGCGAATCTTTTATGAATTTTGGTAGGCCAGTCATGCCCTCTTTATTCATGAAAAAAAATTAGTGATCTACAATTCCATTAACGATGTAATATTTTAATTAATATGCACTGTGACGTACGGGACCAGACGAAAGTTGATTTTTTTTTTAAAAAAGAGGACTCGAGCCAATATGATTCTGTTGCGGACAACATACAGCCTGTGAATTGGAATAAGCTGGAAATCTCTCTTTATCATGTTTTCATCTTGTATCTTATCAGGTTTCATTAGCCATGAATGAAACGATGGAACTCATTGGTGTTATTATGTAATAGCTCAAAATATAAACAACCGCGCTGTGACGTACGGGACATGTTTCGTATGGGACATTTGTCCATGTGTAAAACGAATGGGGAAAGTGAAATTTCATCAAAATTTATAATTAACTTAATGCAACCAAAGTAAGTTAATTTTTACATGGATTATCATGATTTATATATATTTCTTTGATAGCACACACTGAAACAAAACATAGCAAACACTTTGCATCCTTATAAATATTATGAAAGATGTCTTTCAAATAATTCCATACATGTATGTGTTAAACAAATGGGGAAATTGAAATTTCATCAAAATTTACAATTAACTGGATGTAAACCAAAGTAAGTAAGTTTTACATGGATTATTATGAGTTATATATTATTCTATTATAGTATATGATTAAACAAAACATAAAAACTTTTATAACCTTATAATTATAAAAGATTTAATTAATAACATGACTAATTAATACTAATTAATGTTATTATTACAAATTGTCACTTTATTATCAGCCTTTTACCAATATTCAACCACTGATATAATATTATTTATCTCAATTTACATTATCTTTGCTCCTTATTAAAAAATAACCCTAATTAAAATTACATAGAAATTCCATGGTGTGTCCCGTACGTCACACATTTGTCCCGTACGTCACAAACTTAATTACATGTAGATGATAATTAAACGTGAAATTAATTCAGTAAATTCACTTTAATTTTTGGATGTATAGTACATGTAATATAAATTAGAATTCTCCAAAGTTTGAAGATAACTGTTCAACTTTTTCTTAATTAGAATCTAAAAAACATATGCTAAATCGTGACGTACGGGACACTGCCTGTTGGACACCAGATAATTAACTTAATTAGTTTTCAAAATCATTTTTCTCAAATGTTTGCATGAACTTAGCACAACAAGTCCCAACATAAATATTTTCAAATATATAATTTGCTTATCTATCTGCAGATCAAAAAATGTGATGTCCCGTACGTCACGCTAATTAATGATTTCTTGGAATCGTGACCTTGGCATCCATTAACTTTACGTTTCCAGAAGAAAAAAATATAGGGGAAAAAAACTTCAGAGTATAAGCTTTAAAATAATATGCTAGATTTAGGCAAAGATTTAATTTTGGCTTCAGAGGGGACAAAAGCTTGGACCTGCCCATATCAGTGTTTTGTGAAAAATAATCGGAACTTAAAAATGTCATAGCTTTCTCACTTTACATGTACATCAAATTTTGATGAAATTTTCCATGTTATGCTAGTTTGATTTTTCTCTATTTACTCAAATCAACATTTATCTGGGGTGGACTAGACCTTTAACTTGTAAATAAATGATTTTATTTTTATTGAAATTTTTTTGGTGAACTTTTTCTTGTTATCTCTTGTTTTTACACAATACTTCATGTCACTTTGTCTTCCAGTGTTTATTCATAAAAAATTATATTTACAAAGTAAACATGCGGGATAGGCATACAAAATCATACTAAAATGGTCTTGAAATAATGATGGATTCAATTACAATTAGGTACAAATCATACAATAAATATCAGGTACATATTCAACATATGTAGATCAATAGTCACACCCATTCAATAAAAGTCTTACAATAACAACCTGCATATGATCGACAGTTTATTGGAATCCAATCACACTCTTACAACATTCAAGTTCTGTCATCAATACATTATTACTACACTCCAAATTGTAAACAATCAATTCACAGTGCAACTGAGGTAATTGGAGATTCTGTTTTTTTCCGACAAACATGCCGTTTGAACGTTTTACCATAGAGCTATTACAGATAGCTCTATGGTTTTACACACCCTTGTTTACACACAACATGCTCATGTACACCTTACACCCTAAAAAATAAAATAACATTATTTTGCAAATGTATGAGTCGCACATTCCCGGTGCTTCAAAATTCAGGAGCTATCAACCAAAGCATGGAAGTAAAGGCAACTTCTGACTTTCTTTCTATATTACAATTTCTCATTCCTTCGTGAACAGGTGGGGAATCTTTATCTGCAACATCCTCCGATTAAAAAAAGAGCTTCCGTATACTGACAAAAATGCATCATTTGAAATATTCTTTATTTCATATAATAAAATACCAAAGAAATAGTGTATGGGTGGCGTCATCGGTTCATAATCATAATGACCAGGATGTGCATTTATAACTGTTCTGTAAAATTAAGCGAAACTTTATAATGTCATAACTTTCATATTTCAAATCCGATTTTGATGTTCAGAGTTATGTGTGGTTTTATTTTTTTATTCACATTATGGTTACATTGAGTACTTCACACTGAAAGAATGGAGAGGGGCTGGGAATGAATGAAAAGATGTGGAGGTACTGAGAGATCATGATGAGACAGAAACAGAAATATGGGGAATAAAGTAGCAAGACAGACATCGAGGTATATCAAACAAGGAATATAGGTACATGAAAACACATGCATTTCAACCCACTTCAAACACATAAATTCTGACAACATGAATTGAATGTACATGTTTGTGTGTATATATATATATATATATATGTATATATATATATATATATGTATATATATATATATTATAATATATATATATATATTATATATATATATTATATATATATATAATGCTTTTTACCTTTAATAGGAGATAAAGAAAATATACATTTTGACATTGCTTTCAAGCATACATGTATATTATCCACAGTATACGAAATTCAACAATTAAGGATAAGAAAACAACTGAATACATAATATTGTTCACATCAAATACATGCAAATAAATTCTACAGAATGTATAATTTTAAACAGTCTGATAATTTTCTTAGAACAAAATTTAAACAATCTGAATAGAGATTTTCTCATAAAACAGTGAAAGGTGAAAGAACTTTAAGATCCCACACACACAAAAAAAAAACATTATGCCGAACTGCCTAGACATACTAAACAGAATAATGAACATTTTATTTCCACATGCCACCTCGACCAAACCAAAAGTAGAAAATATTCAAGTGACATATTGATTTAGGGGCATGCCAAGAGCAAGCGCAAGTCTCCTTTGGGAATTTTATAGACACCCTCTCTAACCTTATCCTAATAAAACAAATCAGACACTCGAGGCAGAACTTCCCTGGATGTGGAAACCTGCATATAAGAACGTTTGCTGGAAGCCCAAGGGACAAGTGACGTAGCAACGGTAAAATTTGGAATCGATCGTTGTAGTTGCTTCAATCAGCTGTTGTAGGAAAAATAGACGGTGAATTTTTTTTATAAAGTGGTATACGATGTAATTTTTCCTGCTCTTTCTGATGGTGTCAATCAAATTTTTGGCTTTCGAAAAGCCTGGCTGCTAAAGCCTAAAAACTGGCCCAAACGTGCTTATAATAACGTTTTTGGAAGGACTGGCAGGAAAGAAAACGTGCATATAAGCACGTGCGTGCTTATTTTCACGTTTTTCAAAACTTCTCAACTCCCCTACTGGTGGATATATTGACATCGAAATGTGACTGAGAGACTTGTCATGACATTTGGGAACAAATATTTGTGATGAGGTATGCTGGTAACCGGCCGGTGCGAAACTGCATTAGCGCCGACATCTCCTCAAAACAGACAGCTGCCAGCTGTCTAACTTAGTATAGGCCTAACTTTTTTTTAGTCTGACGAGGACGGACGACGGATGGATCTATGCTCTCCGCTCCATCAAAAAAATAAACGTGTGGGACTGTACGAGATATTTTCTGAAAAAGAACAAGGACATTTTAATACTTTACCTCCAATATAAGCTTTCTTTTTGGACGAGGCATGCTTTACAGTTGATAAATCTGGACGGTGAAGAATATTATAAACACTTACCTCTGACACAAAGTCAGTATTTGCCATTATATCAGGTGACTATCTGTTATCAGCTGCTAAAGATGACGTGCGCTTGATTTTAAGGATTATGACGTCATATCCCAAAACAAAAACAAATGCAAGATCTTTCGATCATCATCGTCATCGTCAGCTGCAATATGATCATCATTATCACTGTTGTTATTATTATTAATAAGAAGTCAATTAGAATGAATGCACTTACTTCGTACTTTTATGGGAGGGGGGCAGGCTAGGGGAGGGGTATGGAACTGCCCATGTTGAATTAAGAGTGCCCCATATGTGAAACAATTTGCCCCCCGGTTAATTGCCACAGGAAAAAAAAATCAAGTTTATTTAGGCAAAAATGTCGGAGAAATACAATATCTAAACAATAAAAATAATACATAAAAAAAGAATCTATATCATAGCGGGGCCATGGAATGCGGACAGTAGGGGAAATCTGGTGACCATTTTATATCGTGTCATGTCAGCCATTCAGTGATCGTTGGGATCGAGATTTTCTCTCATCGAATCATACCTGAACAGCGGCTTTAAATAATTGTGAATCGCTTTGAACATGCTCCGTATTCTTTCTCATCAATGAGAGAGAGGGAACATGAGCTTTATGCCGGCTTTATGATAAAACAGTTGTCACGTGTTTTTTCTTCTTCAATTTTCCAGCTGAATAGTTCACAATGAAATAATGATGGGGGTTTGAAAGTTATATGTGCGGGCTACATCTGGTGGAAAGTGATTTTATCAAAATGATATTGCACAATTCGAATCATTTTTGTTCGATTTGAAATTGAGATGGTATTGGCCTAGATTAAACATTATAAAAATATATTTTTTTGAGTTGCTCTCTATCAAACAAATCATAGTTTTACCTCGTGGATATCTGTCGAGCCAACATGTAACCACCGGCGTGCCCCCCCCCCTTGAGAGGCAAATGTAAAAATGACGTTAAAACATTAGTGTGCCCCTCTTTTGAAAGTGAAGACATTTTCTTCATTTCTTTTTTTTTGCTTGTAGTTTTTTCGGCGACGCAATATCCTAAATTTTTAGTTAAAACCTTTATTTAATTTATTTTATTTTTGCTTGGCATTTTTTTCCTCCGAAGTGCTCCCCCCTGGAAAATGCTGCATCTGCCCCTGCATGTAACCTTAATATCTGTGAACAAGAAGGGATTCCTCATGATCATAGGCCTATTCAAAATTTAATTAAGATCAAGACATGTTTCGCATTGTAGAGCTCAATGAAATTGCAATTTCGACGATGACTGTCAAACTTAGGACAATCTAAACGCCGCATTTAATTTTTGACAGAAGTCGTATTTTGCTTTTTGTTAGGATGTTCAGGCACTGGAGGTCTGGCGGAGGGGGGGGGGGCGTATACCACCACCCAATCCCCACTTTATTTTTTTTTCTCTCTCTCTCCATCTCTCACACGCACACTTGTTGCTGGTTTAAATTTTGTTACACAAGAAGATATGTTGTTCATCGTGTTAATGAGTGGTGATAAAAATTTTGTTGTTGTTGAATGTTGTTTTGTCTTTCGTTTTGTTAAAGTACCCGCGCCCTTGCTATATTTTTCATCCATTCCTGTACGTGGACATCCCATCGAGCAATTGAAAACATGAAAAATAGAATAAATTGACGCAGTGTTTACATCAGCGCATTACCTGCACACAGATGACGAGAAGAATATTAAACCAGCCCGTGTGTTTGGTGTAATTATTAGGCCCTTATTTGGGCCATTCGAAGCTGGATGGAATAGGGTAAGTCATGCCGTATATTTTGTTTCCGATGCTTGTATCATTATTAATGATCAACGATCATATCGATACTCAATATGCTTGTATTCATGTTTGGAAGCAAATATGATTTGGGACTGAGACTGCGCAGTGAGAGTTGGGGCCCGGGCGACATTACCATAAGGGGGAAGGGGTGGGCTGTGATTTTTCAACTAGCGGAAAGAAGGGGGAAAGTATGAGAAAATAAGATTGAATGCTAACAGGACAGTTGGCTCGTGTTAATCCTTAATATCCTTGTTTTCAACTCTAAATAAAAGGAAACAAAAGGGAAAAATATAATGGTTTTTATCTCTATTTAAATAAAGGGCATTGACATTATTGTCTTATGCCAAATATTACGCCGTATTTTTTATTTTACTTTTCGAGTGCCTTACCTTAACCGTGAACTTTTGTATAATATTAGCTTTTTAACTATCAACGAATGGCAAATAAGAGCCCTTAAAACAATTCGTTGGTGATTTTTATTTTCTCTTTTTTTTGCTTAAAGTAAACATGTCAGTGAAGAAGAAAAGAAAGATTATTTTAATCGTCGCCGTTGTTTTTGCTGTTGTGATAGCTGTCTCAGTTGCCGTTTATTACACAGCGGTACACAAAGAAGGTAAGCACAATAGCTCACAGCTTACTCCTGTGTTGGACATTAATGCTTTTATCTTTAAGGAGGAAACGCCCCCCCAAAAAAAAAAAATGACAGCGATTCTTGCATTTGAAGAGAATGCTCTGAGCCACATCGACAAGTTGCTTTAAGGATGCAGATTCAGATTTATTTCCAATAGAAATTACATAAATATTGATACAAATCATTTTCATACATTTATAACAAATATTAACGATAAAAATAATTTTCATTACAAATATATTAAAAAACATCAATGATAATTAATATAATTTATATAGGAAAGTGTTTTTCCTCTCTAAATTCATAGCTTCCCTGAAAAAAGGGAATATAACCGGACCAATAAAACGTATCCGTTTTGGGAAAATTTCTTTAAGAGATGCATGGAAACAAATTATGAACTTATGAATACAATACAATTATGATACTGTCGCATTTTAAGACGCTCTGGCATCTAACACGAATATGAAAAAGTATAATATCACGATTGGTTTAGTAAATGCCATAGAAATACAGTGCACTTCCTCGATCTTCAGCGCATTGGTTTCTTTGAAAAGTGAATTTCACAATCCGTATTCCCAAAAAGAGATATGTTTTTCACAGCTGTTTCAGAAACGGATTTTTAATTCCCCCTTTTTTGTTTTGGGTCAAATATTAAGATCTGACGAAAACTGTGGCTTTACATTTCATTTTTTACCTTCTCTAGGTTCGCCACAGATGCTGCAAGCTCCAGAAGGTATGTGCTAGGGGCTGGTGCAAGGCCGGGGGGGGGGGGCAAGAGCCGTGCTATTTAACATGAAATAAAGAGGAATTGAAAAAGAAGAAGAAATGAACAGGTCGTAGAACTATATTTCGTATTCCCTTCTTCTTTCAATGACAAAAGAACGTCACAATTTAAGGTTGCATGAAACCATATATATATTATATGTATAGTAAAGAAATGGATGAAGAGAACAATGGTAGGCGTAGCTTAAATCAAGATTCCCACCTTCACCCGACAAAGGAAATTATAATTGGTATAGTGTCGAAAATCTGTCTATCTGACGGTCAATCGGATTGGGTTCGCCCTACCCATTAACCTGTCTCTGTGGTCTAGTGGTTAAGGCACCGGCGTTCAAAGCTGGGGGCCCCGGTTCGATTCCAGGCAGAGACATTTTTTCGGCATCACCAATTTTTCCAAAGGGTAGATAGCTCTGGGGAACCTTGATTTAAGCTACGCCTACCATTGTTCTCTTCATCCATTTCTTTACAATATTTAAATAAAAAAGAGTTGCCAAAAGCTGTTGTACATGTATAACTTTACACATTTATATTATATGTATATACATGATATATATATATATTCATATATTAATAGTTTAACCTCTTTGCGTAACAAATCCAGATAAGCTTTTTAGCTAATATAATGTTTAGTGTATTGTTGAAAGAAATTAGATAAGTACAAATAACTTATGGCAACTCTTGCAAGATTGAAAAAAAAATGCGAGAACATAGTAGTTTCTCAGTACAGAGAGTAATATGATAAAAAAAGATAATGCATTGATCAGTAAATCTGCGCAAACACGAAAAATGCACCTTTTGGCTTACTTTATTGAAATGATTTAATGGTTTGAAAATTAATTCTCTTCATCATCCAAAGCACATGTGATCGCACCATTTCATTTACAGACAGACTATCGTGGTTTATTTGTGTCTATTTTATCATTTGTATTCAACAGCTTTACACTCGAGAAAGGATATAATCTCTTGTCTTGAGCTGTGTCGAAAATCCTGCCATCAAATTTTATTTCAAGAGGACAATTAAAAGACTTACATTTACGTTCCTTACTTCGCAGACACCGTCCTCATGTGAGTATTCTGTTGATTTATTTCTTTATTCATTTACTTGTTTATTCATTTATCTTAAAGTGACTTTGTGTCAAGGTTAAGAACATCGCTTATGTCAAACGAAACCTATCCACTAAGATACAGGCGTTAAGCAACACATTTGCATTGATGAAAAAAATGAAATTTCGTACGTGTACTTCCGATGAAAATGCAATCATATTATAAAAATCATTAGATATATTGAATTAATCAAATGAACAAAGATGAATTTTCTTGATCATTCATCTATAAGTTTGTCAGAAACGATGAAATGCCAATATTTGTAATTAGGAAATAGAGCAATTTTGCGTGTTTATACTATCAATAATCAAAATAAGCGGCAACCGGGGCGTCTGCACTTTTCATATTAATCTAAGGAGCTTAATTTGAAAATTGATTTTTTTTTTAAATACCGACATTCGATCAGAAGCAAACAAGATTCTTTTTACACAGCTGTTTCCCACATAATAGCGAAATAATCTACAAATGTGATTTTATTGTTGAGAAAACTTAGTAAGAAATCAAACATGAAAACAAATAAGTTTTAATTGCTTTCCCAGCTGTCTACAGTGCTATTTAATTTGCTAGATGGATTGATTCATATGACAGGTAATATATTTTGGATGAGCACTAGTCCCCCGAGACATTTCTGTGAACATTTTGCTGGAAGAGAGAAGAACAGAATTAAGAATTAAACTAAGAAAAGTAAGTATTCACCTGCGTAATAGTTTTTGTCATATCATTGATAAACTTTTATTTGCAATATTAATATTTCATTTTATTGCTGTATTCCTTCTATTAATTTAATGTAATTAGATTAAAAGTCTTATTATACACATTGTTGTGATTGGGGAAGAATCACGATTTTGACGTAAGTCGCTTAACTTTTCATTTTGGTAACTGTATCATGCATTCCCCACTTTGCAGAGCTTTTTGTTTATAATTACTTTTTATGTAATGATGTCTGTACATGAAGTATCCACGACATTTCCCCCCTAATATGACTGTAAGGATGTCAGTGATTATATTCCGTAAAGAATTTATCTTATAATTTGAATATATAATATATTTTCTAAGTTGCCTGGTTTTCCTTTACTCATCCAATAAAAAATGCTGTTGAAATGGATTTGACATTTTAGCTCAGTCACATCTGCCCTATGGTCGAAAACATCCTTTTTTATTTAATTTTATTAAAACCACCCATGATTATGGAGCTCTTAAGCCCCAGTCAAATATAGACCCCGGACCACCCCGGATCAGATCCGGGGAGAGATCCGTGTTGGCGCCTTGGGCATCTTTGGAGGTCCATGGCTGTCCATGTTGGTCCTTGAATGTCCGGGAGGCCAACACGGCATATTTTTATTGTCAAAAACATTCGGCGTTATCCGTGGACTGCCGGGTAGTATCCGGGATCGTTCGTGTAGCTGACGTGTTGGTCCATGTAGCTGCCGCGTAGGTCCGTATGGCTGCCCGGAGTATCCTTGACAGTCCGAGTTCTTTTTTCACATCAATTTTATACAACGCTGTTTACTTAATGAGCTTTCCATGCTTTATTTATTTGAGATTCATTCAAAATTAAACGTTGTTGTTTAAGATTTGAAGCACTTAACTGCTTATACATGTGTTGTATAAAAAACCAAGAAAAACAGTGTTTTCACTGTTTAAGGAAGTTTGGAATTGTTCTATATTCTTTATATTTTTTAAATAGCAGAGGGCCTATTTATTTCACATAACTCATCTAAAGCTATATTATCCGACTTCCTGTACTTTATTGCTCACAGCTAGTGCTCAATGTTTTTGAGAATAAAATATGGGTTCGAATCCTAGCCATGGCGTGTTTTCCTTCAGCAAGAAATTTATCCACAATGTGCTGCACTCGACCCAGAGAGGTGAATGGGTACCCGGCAGGATTAATTCCTTGAATGCACCAAGCGCCTTTAGCAGCTGGAGCTACAACCGGGGTAATATATAGTGCGCCACTGAATAGGCAACTAGACTGATCGGCGCCTCATCCATGTCATCAATGCTATATATTATTTTTATTATTATTATGAGAATATCTGAATTAAAAGTTACTGTATCGATGTTTCAGTTTATCATGAAATTATTCTACCTTGGACTGAATCATCACAATTACCTCATTCTAGACCATCATCTCCACCGCTTTCTTCTTCACCGTTGTCATCATCATCCTCATCATCTCCCTCTTCTTAACTGATCTTTTTTTATACCATTTCTGCCGAACATTAATGTATTAATCAATTTAATGAGCTCGAATCTGGGGTTGTCATTTGCTTCCACGCAATCTGCATATGATGGCAATCTTTCTCCTGCTAATTTAAAATCTTGTAAGATATTTTTTTACTAGATAATAATGTGTGTATGTGTTTGAGAGGGTGTGTGTGTGTATGCGTGTGGGTGTTGAATGATGTTATTGTTAAACTTCGTAATTCCGAAGGTTCTTTATTCCGAAACACGTAAATTGCCTTTACCTCGATTTTCGTTAATCCGAAAACGTAAAAAGGTTCGTTAATCTGAAGATTTGTGGCGTTATTCCGAAGGTTCGTTATTCCGAAGGCTCGATAATCCGAAAACGAAATAAGGTTCGATGTTCCGAAGGTTCGTTAATCCGAGAACGAAATAAGATTCGTTGTTCCGAAGATTCGTTAATCCGAAAACGAAATAAGGTTCGTTAGTCCGAAAACGAAATGAGGTTCATTAATCATTTCGTTTTCGGATTAACGAACTTTCGGAATTACGAACCTCATTTCGTTGCGGCAAGAACACTTTATTTATGATTCACGCCAAAAACGGTGAACAATATTATGGCATGTTATGAACAATGTTTTTATACGAATAATATGAATGAAGGCAGTCTAGGCAGAAGAGAACAATAAATCACATCAAATCAAATCACTGAATCAATCCAGAATGTGAGTCAAATTAACTTTGAATACATTTATCTCCCAGCTGCAGCCATTCCGAATCAAATGTGACTTCGCAAAACTTGCTGACGTTGAAATATACATTTTTTTTTGCATTTTATTTTCTAAATCAGTCTCCGAATTTCTCTTTACAGCATGGTTTATATCACGATGAGGGCTTTGGTAGTCATTCTGATATCTGCACTGGCAGTAACTGTGATTGCAGATTCAAGTTCCGAATCAAACTCTAGGAGTGGAAGTTGGAGTGGTAAAAGTAAATTGAACTTTATCATAAATTAGATTTATTATGCATTGATTATACTCAGTATTAGTGTTATAATGACTATCATCATCATTTGCAAACAGTCTTGATTTAATAATAATGATAACGATTCTAATAACCAAAGTTATAATAATTATGATGATGATGCTGATAATAATAACAATAACAATGCGCCTTGGAATAGATTATTTCTAGATAGATGACGCAATATAAAATGCCTATCATAGTTATTATTATCATTATTATTATTATCATATTGACGATAATGACAATAAATAATAACACTATTGATAGAGCATACAGATCATTATTTTTCAGTAATCACTGGGTTGCATTAGATCATCATGCCGTCCATTTTTTAAAATAAAAACACCATGGCACTGCAATTATATGTTAAGTGTTACGTGATTGAATTACCCGTCTTTTGCCCCCCCCCCTCAAAGAAAAATAAATAGAAAAGACTAAATGAATAAGAAATAAAAAGAAATAAACTAAAATAAAAATAGAAATAATAAAAAAAATTAAGACATAATGTTGCATGAGCAGAAGCGTGAATAATAACATGCTCCTTTCAAGAAAATTCTTCGTTGTATGGGTAATATATAGGCCTATGTGATATTTTAGATCAAAATGAAATGAATAACATATTGCTGTCAATGTCCAGGGGCAGGGTTTTTGTCTCTCTTGTGATTTTTCAAGCAATTTTTTCAAGCAACGGGGAGTAATATGGAGGAAATGCGACGCAAAAAAAGAGGAGTATAAAAGGAAATCGTGTAATCTATTATACCCCCATAGTTAAACTGATGAAATTATGACTCCTTATTAACATCACATGACGCCCCCGCCAAAATATCCCGACGCTGTCCCTGATGTCATTACATTTATTTTTCTTAAATTTTTTACCATTTTTTTTTAAATCAGGTAAGCGACGGAGGCTGCGTACCAGAGCGCCAACGACGACTCAGCCTGCCACTGTCATGACAACTGGATTAAAGCCTACAACTCTCCAGGCAATGGCGACAGCTAGCTCGACGCAAACATGTACGAAACCTTCGTAGTTTTGATATCTAGTTGGTTTTATGCTTTGTAGTTATACTGTCACTTCAATTGGATGGACTTGATCTACATAGCAAAATGCAAGCCTAGGACCTATTGCCTTCCCTTTAATCTTTAAAAGAGACACGGACGGAAAATAATTAAATTTACGTAAAGGGAATTAAATTCATTGATTAAAACGCTGACGATTTCATCAAAATATGATAACAAACAGCGAATTTATTGAACTTCAAAGTTTTACAATATTTTTTAACAGTTATATGCACGCAGTACAATGAATATTCATTAGGTTGGAAGATTATGTCCTTTTCCCACATCCCTTTTGTTATTTAAACATAAAATAAATCGTAATCATTTGATATTTTCATTTATAAAACGGGTTCAAGGATGTAGCCAATGGTGAGTGCGTATTCAAGTCACGTGTTCATGCTTTAATTATGCGCAACCTTCCAGTCGTGCATTTTTCGTGCAGCACTGTGCATTTTTTGTGCAGCACTGTGCAATTTTTGTGCAGCATTAGCACGTAAAAACTGATACGCGTTCAGCAGTAAAAGAGACAATGACAATGACAATGATTGACAATGACAATGATTTATTTACCCATGTCACCCTAATTCGGGTATTGGGGATATTATCATACAGAACATAACATATTCAAAATCATTTCAATTATATTTACAAAGTATTTACAAATATATACAATCACATGTTACAGAGTAATTGAATAAATACTACATGAAATTACTTTAGAGACGTAAAAGTAAAAGGAATGATGTGTCTCTAAATCAATTGGTGAGAGAAGGAGGAGAGACAAAATAGGAAAAGAAGGAAAAACAAAAGGGGAAGAGAGAGAGAAAAAAGAAAAGAACAAAAAGACAAATGATTGTAATAACAATAATTTTTAAAAGAAACAGTACTAACAATGATAATAAATAAATACGAATGAATGCGTATTATAGAATTGAAAAAGTTGGAACTGCAATGCAAAGGTACCGATATGTGTATTTAACGTGGTTATATATATAATTATATTGGACTTTGGCATAAAAATTGATAAAAATTTATTTAAGAAATTAGAGAGAATTAAAATCTAATTTATCCTTTACCTAATTATTGTTTATTTACATATATACATGAACGTGTTTTCAAATAGAAAATGTTAACATAAATATTTTATTTGTTTATTTATTAAACTTATCCATTATAATGCTACAAAATTTTGATAAATTTATTAATGTTGACATTTTGGAAGAATTGAAAAGCTTAAACATTTTCAATGCATTTGGACGGCTTGTATAGGAACCATCAATATATTTCTTTCTTGCTGTAAGAAATGCAGGGCACTCGAACAAATAATGAAATTCATCACCCAGCTTTGATGTATTACATATAGTGCATATTCTCTGTGATCGCTCGATATTTGCAAATCTACCAGATGTTATTGGCAGACGGTGGTTTCCACACCGGAATCTTGTTTAAAGTAATTCTGTATTTGAAAGGCAATTTTAGAAGAGATAATTCACAACTGCAATTTTCTTTGAAAATGCGATAGTTTAAGCACAGTGAATTAGAAAACATTTCAGCATGCCAATTTTGAGAGTATATATCGTCCAATCGTGTTTTAATTGTTGCTTTGAACCACCGTGGATTTATTGGCTGATTATCAAACCAAAGGCAAGATAAGCCTAATTTATCCAATGTATTTTTTATTTTTACTAGCCACGGGTTTCGATATACATTCAGATCAAACATTATTTTCAGAATATCGTAAACAGTATGGGACAATTTTGATGTTTTGCTCTCGATTATTTTAATCCAAAAGTTTAACATTCTGCACTCAATTAGTTTCTTGATATTGTGTTTACCGACCTCTCCATATGTCATGCAATTTGCAGTAAATTTACTCACATGAAGAAGACGTTTATAATAACGACTTTGAAACATTTCAACATCTTGAAGATTACTTTCAAGACCCCACAACTCACTTCCATATAACAAAATCGGAAGTACCAATTTTTCAAACAATTCTAATTCAATATCAACTGGTAAACTCAACTTTATTGATTTGGAACGTAAACTGAACAATGCTTTTTGTGCTTGACTTATTTTTTTTTCCGAGCTTTCGAAAAGCGGTTATTATAATTCAAAACTGTTCCAAGATATGTATACTCATCAACAACCTCTAGCTGTTGATTATTGAAAGTAATGATGGGTAAATTGCGGATCTTACCACGAGAGAATACGACCAATTTTAGTTTTTTGTATATTTACATTCAACGACCAATCTTCACAGTATTTGTAGACAGCATTTAATGCTTCTTGGAGATCATTTTCAGATTCTGCTAATACAATGGTGTCATCAGCGTATAATAGGGTAAATAACTTAAGATATACACATATATTTCTCTCGAGGAGTTTTTCTTTCAGGCCATTCGTAAGTAAATTAACACCATTGCAATTTTTTCTCAATGTATTGTCAAAATCATTGATAAAGATTGCAAATAATAATGGAGATAGATTATCTCCCTGTCTTACTCCTATATTACATTCAAAGAACTCAGACCGTTGTCCATTGCTCATAACATAAGATTTTGCGTTTTCATACATATTTTGGATCACCTTGAGAATTTTGCCATTGATGTTATACTTAAGTATTTTAGACCACAATAAATGTCTTTTTACAGAATCGAATGCTTTCTTATAATCAATGAATGCGCAATAAATTCTTTTCTTTTGAGATAGATAAATATCTATCAGACTGTAAAGAGTAAATATATGATCTAGAGTACAATAATCCTCACGAAATCCTGCCTGTTCTTCACCCATCAGGTTGCAAATATCAAAATATAAAGAAATTCGGTTATTCAAAATAGATGTGAACAGTTTACCTAAGCAACTTAACAATGTAATTGGACGATAGTTATCTGGTTCATTCACTGAACCCTTCTTTTTGTATATTGGGCAAAGGATACCTATTGTCCAGTCTGTGGGAACTTTGCCACAATCCAGTATTAAGTTAAACAGCTTTGTGAGCAGTTTCATCATAGGTTTGCTGCTATACTTTATCATTTCATTTAATACTAAATCATCACCGGATGATTTGTTATTTTTAAGCTTCTTTAATTGATTTTCTATCTCCTCTTCCAAAATTGGATAATTTAGTTCAAGGCTGAAACAATTTGCTTCATTAGGTATTGATTCCTCATCTATAGTGCGTCTGTTTTTAACATCGTCTCCTTTATTCAGTAATTCAAAAAAATCTTTGAAAGAATCAATTGATACATTTGCACGATTCTTGGGCTTGGAATTCGCCTTGCTAAGATATTTCCAAAGGTCGCCAATGTTATTATTTTTTACTTTCCTCAAATTGTCCTGAAGGTCAGAAACATATTTTGACTTTTTCTTCTTCAAAACTCTTTTGTATTGTTTGCGTAAGGTATTCAAAACTAATTCCATTTCCATTTTCATATTTTCATTTCTACATTTTTTAATTCTATTTCTTAATGTTAAGAAATTCTTTCTCAAGTTCTTACATTCTTTATCAAACCAAGGCTTCATTTTCGGAGATGCAGTGGTAACAGTCGTGCCAGTTTTTTTCTGCCGTGACATACCACATAGAGTTGCAGCCTTAAAATATACTTGTTTTATTTGATTTACTATATCATTGACAGATTGAATACTAGTTTGGGGCATATTTCTAGTAACCTCTATCATTTCTAATATTTTGTTTATTTCATCTTCATCTAAGGAGTTTGCAAATGTGAGTTAATTCTGAATTCCATTTATAATATTTCTTTTTCAAGTGAGAATCATTATCGTTATTGGTGTAATGACTCTTCTCTTCTGGAAATATTTTTTTCTTAACATATTTCATGGAAACAAATATTGGACTGTGTTTATCTGACAGACATTTTTCAAAGTTATCAACAGTAAAGTCTTCAATATGATCAATGAAATTTGCAGAGACAATACAATAGTCAACTGTGCTTGCGTCGGCACAGGTTAATGCACCCTTACCAAAATCTTGCCCAAAGCGGCCATTTACAATGTGCATGTCAGTAGCTTGACATAGATTAATCAGTTTGCGACCGTTAGCATTTACAAACTTGTCTTCGTTAGATCTTGGTGGATAAGAACAAGTTGAGGGCATGTCTGCATTATCTGCCGACAAAATTACATTAACAGAAAAGGTAGAGTCATCATCTTCAATATAATCTATTAGTGATCCTGATCTTGCATTGAAATCTCCTATCAAACAAACTGGCAACCCCCAGGGTACCATTAATTTTCATTAAATCATATATAATATCTTCAAATAAATCATCATCGTAGTATTTAGAATTTTCATGTGGCATATATACCGCACCAATTATAAAAGCAAAGCCATAAGCACCTTTATTCACTTTGAGCCAAAGGACAGAATCACTTTTGAAAACATTTACATCTAGTTGTTCAACATAATTTCTCAAACATTGTTTGAAAATGATACATAAGCCATGGTGTCCACCAAGACGTGGGGAAGATTTGTCATTATTCTCTTTACAAATCATCGTATAGTCAATCAGTGGCAGGTCAATGTATTGAGATCTAGTTTCAGATAAACATATAAAATCAAAATCTTTTACATAGCACTCTAGTATACCAAGATCAAGTTTTTTCTTTAGACCACATACATTTAGCCCTAATATCTTGAAGTTATTATTCAAACCCAAATCCAAATCATCAGATAGAATGGTACCTACTAAATTCCTATTTTGACAGTGAGAATTTCTTTAACTGATCTTCAGTCCATCCAAGGCGGAAGAGATCATCACCTGTCTCCACTATGTATTTATCCTCCTTCCCATTCTTTGCAACAACGCAATGAATGCGGCCATCGATCGTCCAGATTTTCTTGGTGCTTTCTGCTCTTCGAATTGCGTGGAAAAGCTTGGCTCTTTGGGCAGTCAGGTCTTCCTCGATGTAGATCCCTCTGAGTTGGTCGTTCTCTCTTAAGCGTCGCTTACTCCTCATTAGCTCAACTTTCCGCTCCCGTCTGACAAACTTCACGATGATGGGCCTATGTCGTTCTTGCTTGTTGGGAGTAGAGGGTCCTCGCCGCTTTGATGTGGGCAGACGATGACTCACACTGATGTCGTCTGCGGTGATGTTGACATTGATCCTCCTCGCCAAAGCTACTACCTTCTCGGTGGTGTTCTCTCCATCTGTTTCCGGCACGCCGTAAACTCGTACATTTTCCCGCCGACCATATTGCTCTAGACGATCGATATCATTTTCCAGCTTCACTTGTTGAGATGGGTGAGATGGCAACGGCGTTGGTCTCATCTGCTCTATCGCAGTTGTCACAGCCACCTTGACAGCCTGAGTCACTGCCTGGATGATAACCGGTTGTATGGCCATCAGAACCTTCGTGATTATATTTTGCATATCACCATCAGAAAGATCAGATTTCCCCTTTGGCCTCTCCTTTCCACTAGTTGCGGCAGCTACAGCATAGGTGACGGCCTCCTCTATATTTGGGGGCGGTGCTTTCATAGCCACTTCGTCATCAAGCACGTCAAATCTATTTCCTGATGCCATTATGACGTCACAATAAGGTCAGTGTTAAGATGGGTGGTTGTGCGCGACAGGTTGTGTGCGCTACAGGTGCAACAGGTGTAAGACGTCTAGACGTTACAAGCAGGTGCATCAACGGTTGCCAACCAGTCTGCGTTGTATCCACAATTTGATGCGCTGATGAAGATGGAGCTGGTATGATACGCACCCTGGCTTTACGTTGCTAGGATATGTGGATGCAACTGTCTCTTCTCTTGGTCACAGTCCGTTTACAGAATCCTCAAAAATGGGTATTAACTGTGTTTTCAAGATTAAATCCTTTAAAAACTCCAAAAAACCAGTGTCACCAACGGAAGCCTCAGAACGAGATCTCAACATTGATACACAAGTTTTTTTAACGATTTCGAAGATTAATGATTAAATGACGTCAATCTTGGAGCAAAAAGAAAACACGTCCTTACCCTTCAATAATTCTCCTGCTAGGATTTTGATGCGCTTACTTAGGCGCGCATAGTAGATACGCCGGTGATGTCATAATTGACAGTCTCGTGATCTCTTCGTCTGTGCGATCGTACACAAGTTGGAGGGATTTGAACAAGATTTCCATGAAAAATTCATTTTGCCAACCCGTTTTATAAAACAATTAATGCACATTTTAAGATTCGTGATGTTAGTGACGATGCAGGCAACTCTCGGGCATTCACAATATTATGCAAAAGCACTCGGCGCAAGCGCCTCTTGCTTTCGCATAATTGTAAATACCCTCGAGTGTGCTGCACCGTCATAACACACTCATAAATGTGCATTAAGTGTATGTGTATACGAAATTACTCTCTTGTAACAAAATAAGTTACATAAACGAACATCTTATTCATGAAACCAGTTTTCAATTATTATTATTTAAAATTCTTGATTGACAAAATTTAAAATGAAAATGATTTCATACAGAAGCATATGTGGGAGGTATGGCACCTTAAAATTGGTTATTATGGTTTCACAGAAATAATGTAAATCTTTACAATTTTTATGTCATTACTGTTGTTTATTGTCTGATTTTGATAACATTTTAGTGTTACTTTGCCTGATTTTCACCCTATCTAATTGAAATCAAATTATTGTCAACCTGAAGTCTATGTGGATAACGATATTATAAAATTGAAAATTAATGCAAACGAAAATATAGGGATATACATAAATGTGAAAGCCATTTTTGGTTGCAGTAGATTCTTGAATTAGAAAATGTTAAGAAGTCTAGTTAACAACAAGGAATGATGTCGAAACTCAACGTTCTCTTATAACTGAATTATTTGAATATGATATTAATTCTTTGGTTTGAAATAATCAAAGCATTACGCCTACTTACGCGAACCTTCCTTTGTGTAGCCGTATGATGCAACAATCTACACATTGAAATATGATTATTGGTAATAAATCATAAAGAAGTATATTGTCTATTTTATTGTTGGTTTCGCTTTCAGTAACAACTCCCTCAGCATGTGTTCAGACCTGCATTGACATGTGTTCAACGACCACGTTCGCAGCAACCACCACGATTCCAAATGAGGCAACAACCAATCTGTCGACGGATTTACAGTCTCAAACTACTCAAGGGGCTACAACTAACACACCGACAGCTGGTGCTTTGGTTACACAACCACCGACTGAAAGTCCAACAGAACTGTCAACGCAGGCTGGATCAACAACAATTCTACCAACTGAGGGAACATCAAACCCGTCACCAGAAGCAACAAGTGAAACCCTAACCGAATCCACACCCGAATCTACGACAAAATCATCAACCAGTGATGCAACGCCAGCAACAACCCAGGTAGCAACTGATACTCCTACTCAAGTATCAACCAATGCTGCCACTCAAGCCTCAACAAACGCTCCCACTCAAGCAACAACCAATGCTCCCACTCAAGCAGCAACCAATGCTCCTACTCAAGCAACAACAAATGCTCCTACTCAAGCAACAACAAATGCTCCTACTCAAGCAACAACAAATGCTCCCACTCTAGCAACAACCAATGCTCCCACTCAAGCAACAACCAATGCTCCCACTCAAGCAACAACCAATGCTCCCACTCAGGCAACAACCAATGCTCCTACTCAAGCAACAACGAATGTTCCTACTAAAGCAACAACCAATGCTCCTACTCAAGCAACAACCAATGCTCCCACTCAAGCATCAACAAATGCTCCCACTCAAGCAACAACCATTGCTCCTACTGAAACATCAACCAATGCTCCCACTCAAGCAACAACCAATGCTCCTACTCAAGCAACAACCGTTGCTCCTACTCAAGTAACAACTTCAAATGTTATTTCCATTACACCTCTGACTGAAATTGTAACAAATGCAGCTGTCCTAACGACGACTGTTCCAGTGGAATTAACGACCATTACCGAGACTACTGAGACGAAATTATCGACAAAGGCCCCTCAAGAAACAACAACATCTGCTCTCACTCAAGCAACAACCAATGCTCCTACTGAAGCATCAACCAATGCTCCCACTCAAGCCTCAACAAACGCCCCCACTCAAGCAACAACCAATACTCCTACTCAAGCAACAACCAATGCTCCCACTCAGGCCTCAACAAATGCTCCTACTCAAGCCTCAACAAACGCCCCCACTCAAGCCTCAACAAATGCTCCTACTCAAGCAACAACCAATGCTCCTACTCAAGCAATAACCAATGCTCCTACTCAAGCAACAACCAATGCTCCCACTCAAGCAACAACCAATGCTCCTACTCAAGCAACAACCAATGCTCCCACCCAAGCAACAACCAATGCTCCTACTCAAGCAACAACCAATGCTCCTACTCAAGCAACAACCAATGCTCCTACTCAAGCAACAACCAGTGCTCCTACTCAAGCAACATCTAATGCTCCCACCCAAGCAGCAACCAATGCTCCTACTCAAGCAACAACCAATGCTCCTACTCAAGCAACAACCAATGCTCCTACTCAAGCAACAACCAATACTCCCACTCAAGCAACAACAAATGCTCCTACTCAAGCAACAACAAATGCTCCTACTCAACCAACAACCAATGCTCCTACTCAAGGAACAACAAATGCTCCTACTCAAGCAACAACCAATGCTCCCACTCAAGCAACAACCAATGCTCCTACTCAAGCAACAACCAATGCTCCTACTCAAGTAACAACTTCAAATGTTATTTCCATTACACCTCTGACTGACATTGTAACAAATGCAGCTGTCCTAACGACGACTGTTCCGGTGGAATTAACGACCATTACCGAGACTACGGAGACGAAATTATCAACAAAGGCCCCTCAAGAAACAACAACATCTGCTCTTACTCAAGCATCAACCAATGCTCCCACTCAAGCCTCAACAAACGCCCCCACTCAAGCAACAACGAATGCTCCTACTCAAGGAACAACAAATGCTCCTACTCAAGCAACAACCAATGCTCCCACTCAAGCAACAACCAATGCTCCTACTCAAGCAACAACCAATGCTCCTACTCAAGTAACAACTTCAAATGTTATTTCCATTACACCTCTGACTGACATTGTAACAAATGCAGCTGTCCTAACGACGACTGTTCCGGTGGAATTAACGACCATTACCGAGACTACGGAGACGAAATTATCAACAAAGGCCCCTCAAGAAACAACAACATCTGCTCTCACTCAAGCAACAACCAATGCTCCTACTGAAGCATCAACCAATGCTCCCACTCAAGCCTCAACAAACGCCCCCACTCAAGCAACAACGAATGCTCCTACTCAAGCAACAACCAATGCTCCTACTCAAGGAACAACCAATGCTCCTACTCAAGCAACAACCAATGCTCCTACTCAAGCAACAACCAATGCTCCCACTCAAGCAACAACCAATGCTCCTACTCAAGCAACAACCAATGCTCCCACTCAAGCAACAACAAATGCTCCTACTCAAGCAACAACAAATGCTCCTACTCAACCAACAACCAATGCTCCTACTCAAGGAACAACAAATGCTTCTACTCAAGCAACAACCAATGCTCCCACTCAAGCAACAACCAATGCTCCTACTCAAGCAACAACCAATGCTCCTACTCAAGTAACAACTTCAAATGTTATTTCCATTACACCTCTGACTGACATTGTAACAAATGCAGCTGTCCTAACGACGACTGTTCCGGTGGAATTAACGACCATTACCGAGACTACGGAGACGAAATTATCAACAAAGGCCCCTCAAGAAACAACAACATCTGCTCTCACTCAAGCAACAACCAATGCTCCTACTGAAGCATCAACCAATGCTCCTACTGAAGCATCAACCAATGCTCCCACTCAAGCCTCAACAAACGCCCCCACTCAAGCAACAACGAATGCTCCTACTCAAGCAACAACCAATGCTCCCACTCAGGCCTCAACAAATGCTCCTACTCAAGCAACAACCAATGCTCCTACTCAAGCAACAACCGATGCTCCTACTCAAGCAACAACCAATGCTCCTACTCAAGCAACAACCAATGCTCCTACTCAAGCAACAACCAATGCTCCTACTCAAGCAACAACCAATGCTCCGACTCAAGCAACAACCAATGCTCCTACTCAAGCAATAACCAATGCTCCCACCCAAGCAACAACCAATGCTCCTACTCAAGCAACAACCAATGCTCCTACTCAAGCAACAACCAATGCTCCTACTCAAGCAACATCTATTGCTCCCACCCAAGCAACAACCAATGCTCCTAATCAAGCAACAACCAATGCTCCCACACAAGCAACAACAAATGCTCCTACTCAAGCATCAACTATTGCTCCTACTCAAACATCAACCAATGCTCCTACTCAAGCAACAACCAATGCTCCCACTCAAGCATCAACCAATGCTCCCACTCAAGCAACAACCAATGCTCCTACTCAAACATCGACCAATGCTCCCACTCAAGCAACAACCAATGCTCCTACTCAAGCAACAACCAATGCTCCTACTCAAGTAACAACTTCAAATGTTATTTCCATTACACCTCTGACTGACATTGTAACAAATGCAGCTGTCCTAACGACGACTGTTCCAGTGGAATTAACGACCATTACCGAGACTACTGAGACGAAATTATCAACAAAGGCCCCACAAGAAACAACAACATCTGCTCTCACTCAAGCAACACCCAATGCTCCTACTGAGGCAACAACCAATGCTCCTACTCAAGCAACAACCAATGCTCCTACTCAAGCAACAACCAATGCTCCCACTCAAGCAACAACCAATGCTCCTACTCAAGCAACAACCAATGCTCCCACCCAAGCAACAACCAATGCTCCTACTCAAGCAACAACCAATGCTCCTACTCAAGCAACAACCAATGCTCCTACTCAAGCAACAACCAATGCTCCTACTCAAGCAACAACCAATGCTCCCACCCAAGCAACAACCAATGCTCCTACTCAAGCAACAACCAATGCTCCTACTCAAGCAACAACCAATGCTCCTACTCAAGCAACAACCAATGCTCCTACTCAAGCAACAACCAATGCTCCTACTCAAGCAACAACCAATGCTCCTAATCAAGCAACAACCAATGCTCCCACCCAAGCAACAACCAATGCTCCTACTCAAGCATCAACTAATGCTCCTACTCAAACATCAACCAATGCTCCTACTCAAGCAACAACCAATGCTCCCACTCAAACATCAACCAATGCTCCTCCTCAAGCAACAACCAATGCTCCCACTCAAGCATCAACCAATGCTCCCACTCAAGCAACAACCAATGCTCCTACTCAAGTAACAACTTCAAATGTTATTTCCATTACACCTCTGACTGACATTGTAACAAATGCAGCTGTCCTAACGACGACTGTTCCAGTGGAATTAACGACCATTACCGAGACTACTGAGACGAAATTATCAACAAAGGCCCCTCAAGAAACAACAACATCTGCTCTCACTCAAGCAACAACCAATGCTCCTACTGAAGCATCAACCAATGCTCCCACTCAAGCCTCAACAAACGCGCCCACTCAAGCAACAACCAATACTCCTACTCAAGCAACAACCAATGCTCCCACTCAGGCCTCAACAAATGCTCCTACTCAAGCCTCAACAAACGCCCCCACTCAAGCCTCAACAAATGCTCCTTCTCATGCAACAACCAATGCTCCTACTCAAGGAACAACCAATGCTCCTACTCAAGCAACAACCAATGCTCCCACTCTAGCAACAACCAATGCTCCTACTCAAGCAACAACAAACGCTCCCACTCAAGCAACAACCAATGCTCCTACTCAAGCAACAACCAATGCGCTTACTCAAGCAACAACCAATGCTCCTACTCAAGCAACAACAAACGCTCCCACTCAAGCAACGACCAATGCTCCTACTCAAGCAACAACCAATGCTCCTACTCAAGCAACAACAAACGCTCCCACGCAAGCAACGACCAATGCTCCTACTCAAGCAACAACCAATGCTCCTACTCAAGCAACAACTATTGCTGCCAATCAAGCATCAACGAATGCTCTTACTCAAGCAACAACAATTGCTCCTACTCAAGCAACAACCAATGCTCCTACTCAAGCAACAACCAATGCTCCTACTCAAGCAACAACCAATGCTCCTACTCAAGCATCAACAAACGCTCCCACTCAAGCAACAACCAACGCTCCTACTCAAGCAACGACCAATGCTGCTACTCAGGTGTCAACAAATGCTCCCACTCAAGCAACAACAAGTGCTCCCACTCAAGCAACAACCAATGCTCCCACTCAAGCAACAACCAATGCTCCCACTCAAGCAACAACCAATGCTCCTACTCAAGCTACAACCAATGCTCCTACTCAAGCAACAACCAATGCTCCCACTCAAACAATAACCAATGCTCCCACTCAAGCAACCACCGATGCTCCTACCCAAGCGACAACCAATGCTTTTACTGAGGTAAC